>NC_056733.1:1882179413-1882406913 GCF_019279795.1 Protopterus annectens | reverse complement strand
GAAGCACTATTCTCTTGCACCATAGCCAAATTATGGTCTCCCTCCCACCCACAATAACTTCCGTACCATCATGCACCCACTTCAAAACTTTACTAAAAGTGCACCTAAAACATGTTGGCTATGCCCTTGCAACTCCTACTCTAAAATCACCCACCCCATCCAACCACTACCTTTCTTTCCACTCCACTAACTACCTTGATTATAGCAAGCTCAGATGCTCATAAGCCTAGTACTTATTATACAGCAGGAACTTCTTATTTTAACATTTGTTGATGTCTGTTATGTACTTCACAGATAAAGATTCTAGTTGTGCTTCAATAAATTATTACTTTAAGGGTGTGCACACAAAACAAAGTATTAGTTTAAGGGTGTTCTCACTTATGCAACTATCATATTGTATATTTTTTATTTTTTATATTTTTTTCCCCTAACAGATTTGTTTTTCAATTGAATTGTACAGGTTGTAAGTCACATTAAAGGTGGGAAAAGTTCTGAAATGATTTATTGTGGTCTCATTTTTTTTTATATCACAAAAACCTGGCATTTTAACAGGGGTGTGTACACTTTTTATATCCACTGTATATATGTATATGTAATATAAAACATTTATATTTCTCCATAAAACTGCTGTTTGCTGTTACAGAAAACATGCTAATACTACACAAAATGCATACACTCATGCAATGATAGATGTAATATGCATTGTCATCTTCAGTTTCATTTTTGACATATTTGCTAAATCTGCGCTGTCATCATCATCAGTCTTGTCTTCCTCACTGCATCTTCATTGTCATCTTTGTTATCCTATTTGTCATCTTCACCATAACCACCACTTCATCATATTCATCACATGTACACCTGCAGTATCAGTGCATCTTACTCAGTATAATTGTCATCTTTATCGGTTTCATCACAACTTCATGTTTATTCTCATTTCTTCTTCATCAACCTCATCATAAAACATCATTGCCTTCTTCATCAGCCTCATCTTTTTCGATGCCATCATTGATATCATTGCAGCTTCACTACCATCTTCATCATTCAATGTGTATTACAAACACTCTTTACTTAGACCTAGCAGTGAGATTAGTCACATACTTTTAGTTTTACATTCAATGTGTATTTCAAACATCCTTTACTGTAGACCTAGCATTGAGATTAATCACATACTTCTAGTTTTGCATTCAATGTGTATTACAAACATCCTTTACTGTAGACCTAGCATTGAGATTAGTCACATACCTCTAGTTCTTACATTCAATGTGTATAACAAACACACTTTACTGTAGACCTAGCATTGAGATTAGTCACATACCTCTAGTTTTTACATTCAATGTGTATTACAAACACCCTTTACTTAGACCTAGCATTGAGATTAGTCACATACCTCTAGTTTTCTTCCTAAAAGTGGTTATCCCATGATAGACAGCTATAGTATTACATCTGTATTATACTGTATGACACGCATTATGCATATTACAAGGAATCTTACATTATTCTATTTTGCTTTCACTTGAATATAACTGCATGTTTTATTGAATTATTGTCTGACTGGTTTATTGTATGGCTGATTGATTGTGCTACATTTATGGGCTGAAATATGCTGAAGAAGACAACTACCTGCTATAAACTTTTTGACCAAAAAGTTGCATCATCAGAAGGCAAGGTCATGTGGCATGGAATCAGGAAGTAACTGGACAGCAACAGAGACTATTGCAAATACTAACACAAATTTGCTAGACTTTATAAACTAATCTCCACTGAATTAAATAAGATGAAAAGTGTATATTTAGAATAAGTAAAAAAAAAGAAAAGCAGTTTACATGATGAAAGAATAATTACAGCAAAATAAATGGTTAAAAAAACTTGCACATGATCTTTAATGCAGATGCCGTTCTTTTAGCATTTAAAGGGCATAACAAACATTTTGCTTGTTCTACATCATTAAGTAATTAAGAAGAGGAGAAGGTTATATATTACTATCTTTATAAGCCTTGCATCCTTATTGTTGGGTAATCCACATACTTAAATTTTACTTTGTAATTACCTTATCCACTTTTTTCCAATATAATTTATATCAGTATTTCTCTTCACATATTATACTGAAACTTGTAGGTGCCAGAAGTGAGTTTTCTTGACTCATTATAGTATTATTCCTGGTTACCAAATGTAAAATAAAAGTAATACAAATAAATAAATAATGCATCTCTGTATTCAGTTTCTTATCTAGTACCTGCTTGTCACTTTCGGATATTCAGTAGTAAAGTTAGCATTCTGATTCAGAGATGTCATGGAAGCTGGCAGTCTAATAATTTAATTTTAAACAGTTCTAGGGGTGAGCAATAAAGATCTTTTATTTCAGGCAGTTTTTACTTTTGAGGTAAAGATTTGCTTTGTGGAATTCTACATATGCTTTGGAATTAGATATACAATGTTAAGTATGTGCGATTATGTTAGTTTGCTAAAACATTTATTTTTCTGGAACTTGTTTTCCATTCTGTTGGACTCCTCTGGTTGCAAAGTCCTTTAGAAAGCTTAGCCAATGAAATTTTATTAATTTTAAGTTTACTGATCTTTTTATAGTACAATGGCAGTTTTCCACTAAGTTGGACTTTTAGGAAGTAACGTTTTTACTGGCTGTTGTAAGAGAAATAGGTTTTAACAATGTACTTTACAGTTTCACTATCTTGAAATTCATATTTGTAGTTACTGATAACTGTAGTTGTAGTTTTATGATCAGGCTTATTTAATTAACTCAGCATGATCTACCCTTTTGGTTTATGTTCTGTAGCTTTTTGCTGTTTACTATTCCAGCTATATTCCGCAAGTTAGGAAATACTACATCAGACAATGCTACAAAGTTATATGGCTCACAGAATATTTTTTTTCTCAGTGTGTCACTGATGAAGCTGGTTACCTTTGTTTGTCAAGGTATATATTACTGGTGTTGTTTTCAAAGGAAGGAAAACTAAGGCAGCCTGTTTTTCTGTTTTTTTTTTCGTTTTTTGCAAAATGCTTCATGATTCCAAAATATAGAAATGTAGACTGGTCAATGGGACTATATGAGATATTGTGCAGTTTGTCATTTTTTTTCTTCATAGCACACATTCAGTATAACTTGTATTTTTTCTTGTATTTACTACTTGTGAAATTATTTACTTTATTTGGGGTACTGTACTTAGCAACTGTATTAACTTTAATTTTACAAAAAGACACTAAGATAAGAACAGAATTAAAGTAATGATCACAAGATATAGTTTATCACCCGCATAATTCCTAGAATATTAGTTCAACATAGTTGAATTTCAGTTTATCTGCAATCCAAGTCCCACATAATTAGTTGTGTGAAACATGCCTTGCAGACTTTTATTTTCTCAGCTATCATGCCTTGCAGACTTTTATTTTCTCAGCTATCATGCCTTGCAGACTTTTATTTTCTCAGCTATTTTTAGAGTACCATATGACTCCAAACAAGTCATTTTCCATAGTGCATTTCTTTGCCTATTTTAGAAGGAATATCTATGTCACAGTCAGACCCAAGTGAAAAATAAAGTTATTGAAATTAATATTTTGTTTTTGAAGAACATATTAGACATTTCTGTCTTCTTTATATAAGACCCTAAGTTTCTCTTTTGTTTTAGTAGTAGTAGAAGCAGTAGTAGTAAGGCGCAGTTATGAAGATTTTCTATTTTTGCTTTTGCAACTTTAAATAGATTATTCTTGGGGTATGCTGTTCCCTTCAAAAAGTTCAGTGAGCACTGTATCATTGATAGGTACATGGCTATCATTTTTCTCTATAATTGATGTTGATCACTTTCCCTTTCCTAATATCCTGTCATTATTACAATGTCTCTAAGTATATTATACAGTCAACAATTATTTCTTTCTTTTTTCTATCTTTTTTGTTTCTTCACAACTAAAAACTATCACCAGGGTTTCTCCTCACCCACTAGGTCTACTCAACTTTCTTTCCTCCCTCAGACTAACCCTAACCTATAATTGGAGGTGGTGAGGAGATCAAAGCTCTTGTAGCAGAATCAGATTGCTGCTGAGAAATGTTACTTTCCATACCCCAGCTTTACTTCCCCTTGTATACAATCATAATGTCCAGGGTTAGATGTGCAGTGAAGTCTGCTGGCATATTGTTCTGCCTCCAAAGTAATGCAGCCAATAACCTTGACACCTTCAGGACAGTGGTCCTCACAGATACCTAGACCCTTGCTAGGGATCAACCATAAGTTTTGTGAGTGCATGTCCCCCTCACCAGGAAAGACACTCCCATCGTCCCCTTACCATCACCTTAAACACCAGAGCTGCTAACTGAACCCAGGTTGCCAGGGTCACAGTCAGAGTGTTATCCATCTGAGTGACAGTGCTAGTTCCCCTTACAATACGTTATTTGTTGTATTTTAGAATGTAAGGCAAGAGGTGGAGTTACTTATCTTCCTCCTGTACAAATAAACTGTATCATATCTTTTTTTAGCCAGAAAAATACTTAAGCAAAGTGTTTCACATTTATTTAATAAAAGCAAGAGAGAAAACAATAGCTGTATACAAATAAAGAGATATATATTTAATGTATATGTTAATATACTCTAGATATATTGTTTGTACATTAATCTTAAGTGAACTATATAAGCAAAGACTGTATGTTTAAAAAATATATGACTGTTTAATTATAAACTTACACAGGCACACACACACAACCATTTCTTTTCTTTTCTTTATTCAGAAACTGTAACTACTTATTCTTGTAAACATAACAATAAATACCAGAGTATTTATTGCTGAAGAAATCTGTATTTTTATTAAAACAGTCCATTAAAACCATACTACATCATCGAAGTTACATTCTGTTAATATTTAAACCATTTTATTATGTCTTTTACGCATAAAGGCACATAAAACATCAGCTTAATTATAATGGTCTGATTGTAATGGTAAATGGAGTTATACTCAATAACTTGAATTCTGGTTAACCATGAGATGAAACTAAGTGAAGTCAGTGAACTACTTCCAAAGATTTTTTTTTTCACATTCTTGAATTTTATTCAAAAATTGCATTCTACTCTGGTGGTGCAGCGGTTAGAATTGTTGCCTCACAGCAAGAGGTTCTCTGGTTCGATCCTCAGCTGGGGTGCCTTCTGCGTAAAGTCTGCATGTCCTCCCTGTGGTCGTGTGTGTTTCCTTCTGGTGCTCCGGTTTCATCCCAAAGACATGCTGTAGGTGGCTTGGACACTCTAAATTGGCCCTAGGTGTGAATGTGTGCATGTGTGTGCCTTCTGTGGAAGGTTGGGCGCCAGGCTGGCAACTCGACACTGTAAAACTCCACTGCCAATCATGAGCGGACAGGTGATCCACTGTGGCGACCTCTAACTGGGAAAAGAAGAAGAAATTGCATTCTACTCTGCAAATTCAAGTCATGCAAATAGTTTGTTTAATATAATCTCTACTCTACTTTGGAGTTCAGTATAACATTGTAAGTTCAAATGTAAGTTATACTACGGTAGGATACTTTAATAGTATTTATTAAGACTTTATTGATGTCATGAGAATAACATTTTTATTTTTATTGTTGCATTTATTTTAAGTTTTTGGCAACCTATCTAGTGATTATGGCAAAAGTCATTGTGGGCTAAGTGCTTCAAATCAAGTTTTTATTCTCTGTTTTCTCTTCTTTCTACAAAGTTGTATGACCTGGAATTTGTGCATATAAGTTCGGTTTGTGACTGCACAGCACCATTTTTGACTTGACCACTGAACAAAACTGTCTTCTACTGCCATTACAACAGGCTAGCAATTTGCTTCAGAAACTCTGCTGTGGCCATTAGTTGTACCTCAGACCAGTCACCTTTTACCCCAATCCTTTTGGCGTAACCCGAACAGCCAATATGTATTGGGGTTTATCCACAACATTTGGCTGTTGGGGTCCCCTCTGTGGATAAGGAAAATTGACTCTTGTTGATCCTGAGAGAGGGAACAGGGGAAGCTTGACCATTTTGGAAGAATGTTGTGCCTATCCGTGGGAAAGATACTGTTGCCATTAATAACAGGATTGGCTCCATTTTTCCTGTCAAAAAAAAAAGAAAACCAAAGTTGTATTTACTACTCCTCAAATTTCCTTACACAGGAGTAATTTACTGGGTCTGGCTCAGGGTTTAATTCAGACTATTGATGCTTCTTATAAAATAGTTTCTGGTAGAAGAAAGGGATACCTCTTTTCTTCAGGAGATTCAAGATTCTGAATCTGGACAGGAAGATGAAGGGTTTTCTCCTTAGATGTCTGAAGTTATTTCCAGAATGGCACAGTGTTTTCAGTGGGAAAGTATATTGCCTAATGAGCAGGATTCGAAATAATTCACTTTGCACTAAAGAAATTATTTAGTAACAAACTTTATTTCTGTCACTAAACAGAAAACTAAATAAACTCTGTAACTGAACAGTAAATTGCACTAAAGCAGAAAACTAAGTAACTCTATGTAACTAAAATAGGAAATTAGACAATACATTTAAAAAAAAAGGTATATATCACCGATAAAGAGAAAGCTTCATCCTGTCTTCAGTCTTGACTGGGAAGCCCTGTTGCAGTCAGGCAGGAGTCTTATCAGGAAAACTGTCCTGGGCAGTGTGTCCACTCCACAGCTGAGGCTTCTGCCTGAGTGCAGGGAGCCCCAGCTATATATATATATATATATATATATATATATATATATATATATATATATATATATATGAGTTGTTTATCACAAGTCATGAGAATCAGTACTTTTCCAGTGTAGGATGGAGCTAGATCATTCTGTGGTGTTGGCCACCCACCCCAGAAAGAACAGCAATTCCTGCCAAATACAATGATTTTGCAATTTTCAAGTGTTACACTGGAATATTCCAATTACTTTTTAAGTTTTAGTACTTTGCTGGAATATCCCAGCACACATACACATACAAGACATATTTCGTAATGAAATATAGTGACTTTGCTGAAATCACTAAACTGTTCTGGAGCACAGCATCATCCCTCATGCCTGCTGACACTTCCAGAATATAGCATTACTTCATATGTCAAGGAAGAAAGAAAGAAAATAAAGAGAAAGTCGAGATATAGTGAGGCAACAGTCAAGTAATCACACTCACTCAATGTACCCCTCTTTTGTATCACATTCGTATCACAGAGAGCACCAAGGTTTCTTGGCGCCTCACAAAATACTGAGCTGCTCCAGAAGGAATTTCTAGAACCTTCACCTACTCCTCCAGTTCTGTCAACTTTGAAGGATGTGTGTGTTACTGCCTGCAATTTTTCTGTTAGTCAGCCAGCTGCCCCCAAAAAGGGAGGTAGGAATTACAAAGTTCTTTAATTTTTTTGATTGTTAATACATTCTTCCCAAACTTGACCCAGCAGCTACAGCTTTAGCTAACCCTACTGCTGCTAAACATTTAGTTGATTACAATCCTAATCTTTCTAATAAGGATGGGAAGAGTATTGATATGTATGGGAAAAAAATGAATGCTTCTGTAACTTTGAGTTTCAGAATTTTGCATTGTCAGGCTCATATGTTAAGATTTGTTCTGACTAATTGTGAAAGTACGAGGAATGTTTTGTCTGCAGTTTCTTCATAGTTTCTTCTATTGTACAAATCACTTCTCATTGTTTTCAGTGTGTGTATGATTCATTTGATACTTCTTCAAGGGCTTTGGCCACTGGTACTGTGTTGAGGAGGTTTGCTGGGCTGCATTCTCAGAACCTCCCAGATAATGTTAAAAATGAGATTTTAAAATCTCCTTTGGATAGAGATTTAGTTTCTGGCCCCTCTGCTGCAGACGGGATCAAAAGTGAGATGAGAGGGGTAAGTTGATACAGAGCCTTAGATTTATCAGCCCCCATTTTCCAAATTTTCTAAGGGAATATTCCCAGTTTTGGCAAAAAAACAAAATTAACCATCTCAGCAAAATGTAGGTAAACAGATGTTTAAGAAGAAATGGTAAAGGAGTTCCAAAATGAAATCAGGAACCCCCCAAAACTAAGGACAGTCCAACAAGTCAGAATAACTATTTAAGGGACCTTGCCCCCCAACAGACACACACACACACACACACACACACACACACACACACACACACACACACACACACACACACACACACACACACACACACACACACACACACACACACACACACACACACACACACACACACACACACACACACACTCCCTGGCAGTCCCTTTTCACTTCCAGAAAGTCTGAATCTCCACTATTCTGTTTAGCAACAGATAGTTTCATAAAAATGGCTTCTGAAGATCATTCAGCAATGTTACAGATGGTAGTGGGAGGAAATTCCTTCTTTCCAGTAGGTAATCCCTCATCAACTGGACCAAACTTTTTTAATTCAACCTGTCCTTCATCACATGCAATCCCAGGGAGTGCTAGAATCAGTTCCTCCTTCCCAGGTGGGAAAAGATTTTTTTTCAAGGATGTTTAGTACTAAAGAATAAAAAAAATGATTGGAGACCAGTTCTGGAGCTTTCTTTCCTAACCTGTTTGGGATAGTGCTGAAGTTGAAGATGCTGTCACTGCACAGTCTCTTACCTCATCTTCCCTATTCAAGTTTCCAATTAACTCCAGATTTAAAAGATGCTTATCATCACATCCCTATTCATCCCGACTTCAGGTATTTCTTAAGGTTCTGTCTAGATCACATTATCAGTTCTTTGCCTTACCCTTTAGACTATCCAGTGCACCAATAGTGTTCGCAGAGTGTCTAGCTCCAGTTATAGCATGTTGCAGTCTATTTGGAGGGTATTCACATTTTTCCATTTTTAAATAAATTGTTTATCTTTGCAGAGTCTTTTTCTAAGGGTCAGGAATCTCTCACTTGGGTGAGAGATCTCTTCTAAAAGCTGGGATTCCAAGACAGCATTCAAGTCTTTTTTTGGACTCCATCATATAGTATTGTGCTCTTGAGGTGTCAGCAAGACACTGCAGTTCAAAGACCTTTTCTTCCACAGGAAAACATAGATCTATATCTAGATCTGTTTCTAAGGTTTTTCTCTGAGACATTGGTAACTGCGATGGAATATCTCTGGATTTTGGGTCTCATGGCATGTATGATTTTTATGATACCCCTGACAAGACACCACAAAAGAAAGATACAATGACATCTGAAGTCTCTTTGGTCCCAACAGCAATATACTTTGCCTTTTCAAATCCTAATGCTGGGGTTTGTCAGAAGAGAAATCACTTGCTAAAGGCAGCAAATATGCTCAAATCATGGCCTCCCATTCTCCCTTTCTGTTCCAAAGCAGTCAATCACCACGGATGCCTCATACTTTTCTTGGGGAGCAGTTTCAGGAAGGATAAAAGTATAAGGTGTGTGGGACACCAAGGACAAATGCAAGCACATAAATATAAAAGAGATGCCAGCCTTGATCAAGGCACTCAACTATCTGAATTGTCTTTGGTCCCCAGGATCTGTTCAAGTTGTTATACAGACAATACCACAGTCAATGTGGTGCATCAACAACCAAGGGGGAACCAGGTCATACCCCTTCTGCAGACTAGCCACGTTAGCTTGGGATATAGCTTCACAGCACAATCTCACTGTCTAGACATCTTATGTTCCATCAGAGCAAAATGGATGGGTAGACAACCTGAGCAGCACAAGGACAGGCCCTCATGAATGGAAAGTAAATCGGGAGGTCTTACACGATTTGATCCATTTGTCAAGTGTTCCTCAAGAAGACCTCTTTGCCTTCTCTCTGAATAATCAGCTGGTAAGATTCTACTCCAGAACTCCATGCAACAAGGCCTAAAAGACAGATGACTTTTCTTTTCCTTGTACAGGAATGTTTCTGTATACTTTTCCACCCTTTGCACTGATATCCAGGGTACTTCTGAAGATTCAGAAGGATTCCACCAAGAACATTGCTGTGATTCCTTTCTGGCCCAGGCAAAAGTGTTTCTCTCTTCTTTTAGAAATATCCAGGTGCACTTACTACAAGCTTCCTAAAAGCCTGAATCTAATCACACAAATTCAGGGGTAGTTGATACACCCTGATCCCAGTTACCTTCTGTTCACTGCCTGGATGATAGGGTCCTTTATGTTCCTGTTTACTGAGGATATGCAGCAGGTATTAAAAGAGGCATTAAAGCATGTTACTCAAAAATAATATATTAGCAAATGGAAAAAGGCTAGTTGTCCTCTGGTTTTACAATATTTGTGTGAGTTACAATCCTAAGGCCTTTCTTGCTCTTCCATCAAGGTTAATTTATGACATATTTCAGCATGTGTGGTCATGGAGCCTCTTCTTTCAATGCATTCTCATGGCAAAATGTTTTGAAAGGGATTTTGCATGAGAGACACCCTAAAAAATAGGTGGTCCCTCCTTGTGATTTTAATTTTGTGTTACAGAAACTAACACTTGTTCTGGTGACCCCCCTAACTTGGCTGACATAAGGTTCTTAACTTGGAAAACAGTATTACTGATTGCTTTGAGTTCTTCAAGAGAGTTACCTGAATTTCAAGCTCTTACAATGAGTCAACCCTATCTCATTTTCCACAGGGACAGGATTTCTTTGAGAACGTATCCTTCTTTTATGCTTAAAGTTGCATCCAAGTTTACTTTAAGTCAAACTATCCATCTTATCTTTTTCTTTCCTGAACCTAAAAATTAGAGAGAAAGGGTACACCATACCTTGGATGCCCACAGACAACTCAGGTACTATCTTGGCAGAATTATATATTTCAGATCCTTGGATCCATTTTTATTTCTTGTGAGGGTATTAACAAAACAACATCTCAGAAAGAATCAAGTTAGCAGAAAGATGAAACTAAGGTAAAAATGAGAACTATAGCCATCAGAAAATCACACACTGAGGGGCAGAGCCTAGATGGCCAACTGAGAGCAGTGAATTTTAAGAGCTCCATAAACTAGTATAATAATATAGGAAAAATGTATTATTTTCAAGGTTAAAACATCAGAAGTCTATCGATAAGCTACTAAACTACATAAATATCAATTTTGATGGAGATATACAAAATTTTTCCTGTTACATGACTTGGAGATATATTGAGTCACTGAATATGAACAACTCAAGGAATTCTCATCCAGATGCTGCTTTGAAAAAAGAACTGCAATTGATGACATCTACCTTACAGGAACTATCTTTGAAGATGGATGGCTTTAAAAATGAGTTAGAAAACCTCAAATTAAATTCTCAAAAACAGACTGATACTCTTAAGGAACTATTACAACACCACCATACAAAAATAACAAAATATAGAGACTTCTCTAAATGACATTGAAGGGAGACTCAAAGAGGAAGAATTCCAAAAAGAATTTCTGCTTAAACAGAATCCATGGCTGCTTAACAAAATAGATGACTTGGAAAACAGGGAAAGGAGAAACAACATAAGGATCTTTGGTCTGCCTGAAAACACTGAAGATGAAGACATTATTTAATTCTTAACAACCTGGATTCCTGAATTTTTAGACTTGAAAGAGGAACTTTCATTTGGAATTGAAAGGGCGCATAGAGCACTGAGGAAACCTGCTTCTAACTCAACAAATAATACAACTAGATCCATAGTTATAAAATTTCTTTCATTTCTGGACAAGGAACTAATATTAAAGTCTGCTTGGAGAAAATCACCCTTAAAATACAATCAAAGCCTGATAAGATTTGACAATGATTATTCTTCCAGAATATTAGAACAAAGGAAAAAAGTCTGGCCAATAATAAAATCGTTGAAACAAAACAACATTAAAGCACAGCTGTCCTTTCCAGCCAAGATAAAAATACTTTTTGCCAATGAGATGAGAACCTTTAATGACTTAGAAGAAGCTACTATATTCATTAAAATCAACAACATAGTGTCTATCCCAGAAGAAATGAATGGATGGCCCCTACTCTTAAAAGAAATAAATCATTGGACTGATGCTAGAAAGAAGAAACAAAAACTGATTTTAAGATAGCTGTCCCAAAAAAATAACTCTTACAACTACATCTCTCAAAGTATCAACTGATATGGTACATCACTTGTCATCTGTTTTTATTTAAAAAAGGAAGGGTTCTTAAACAACTGAGAAACAGTAATGATTTATTCAGAATGTTCAAAGAGTCCAATAATTCTTCCCAAACAAAGGCAGGTCAAGATTGGTTACTATTTACATTATATATAAGCCAAACAAACCAACATATAATACAAACATAGAAGTTTCTATTCCCCTGCTTGAACTCATTGAATACTTATCTTGTTCATTTTTCATTGATTTTACTTATAATAATTTAAGTAATTAATTAACTAATTCATCAAGGTACCGTTCATCAGAGTTCAGACTCAAATGTAACAAATTAACATCATATATAATAGGAGTAACAGTAGAGTGTTTTGGAAAAAATGCTGTCATGGGGATTAATGCCTTCTTTAGTTAAAGTTGTTGTTGTTGTTGTTGTTTGTCTTTTGGCTTTTCCTGGTTAGGGGTCGCCACAGCGGAACTCCGGTCCGCTAATGATTGGCAGTAGATTTGCACGAACGCCGAGGTGCCAGCTCGACGTTCAACCTTCAACGAAGGTAGCCTATTTACGCATGTCTTTCGAACGCCCACCCAACCGCAGGGAGGACATGCAGACTCCACACAGAAGGCACTCCGTGCACTCCAGCCGAGAATCGAACGGGAGAACCTCTTGCTGTGAGGCAACAACACTACCGCTGCACTACCGCGGATGATACGTATGATTTAGAAATATCACGTATATCCTGGTTAAATAATAGTAGCAAGCTCTTAGTACAAATGTCATCATTATTCTGTCCAAATATAGTTTATATCAATTATGGCAGGTATCATAGCTACGAGCCCTGTTTGATCAATCCTGATATGATGTGCGTGGATGCAGCCATGTCTGGCAGCTAGTACAAATGTTATTATTATTTTGTCTAAACGTAGTTAATATCAATTATGGCAGGTATCATAGCTTCGAGTGCTGTTTGATTAAGCCTGACATTGTGTATGTGGATGCAGCTATGTCTGGCAGCTGTTGTATGTTGCCATTTTCATCTCTGGGAAGCTGTGGGTTGCGGCTTATGATCGAGGTTTACTGATGCTTGTGTATTAGGAAGAGATATTTGGTGATTTAGCCTGGATCGAGGGGAAGGGGGTGGATAAAACTGTAATTTGGGATATTTTGGAAGAGAATAGTTTGTTTATACATCTGCTGAGTGAGAGGTGTGAAGGCTGGAAGAATGTGTTATCTCTTGTTGTGACGGCTTGTTGGGAGTTTTTTTTTTTTTTTTTTTATCTGTTTGCTCTCCATTCTTGTCCTGGCTGCTGCCTTGCAGAAAGGGAGAGAATTTAGGCTTGAAGTTGCAGTGAAGTGAATCTTTGCTTCAGGTGCATAGTGAGCCTCTGATATGCAGTACATAGACACACTAACAGAAACAGACGCTCTCAGGTTGCTATGGTAGTGGAGACAGAGTGATGATAATGCTTAAAGGCTCTGAGGAACCTCTGAGATGATTCTCAGCAATGAAGTTTTTAGTTTAAAAAAAAAAAAAGAAAAAATATAATAAAAGGGCTGTTTTAAACCACATATACACATATTGATGGTCTCCCAACACTTAGTTTGGCTCATTAAGTTGATTCTTGATAAAAAAAAATAAATAAATAAGAGCAATTTTATATTTAAAATGTATTTTGGTCCAAACATATTAAGGACTTGCATAAAAGTGGAAGTCTGAGTTATTGTGAAAGACTAAGAGCACTTGGTCTTGTGCAGTACCCTTTGCAGTGGTCTGGGAGTGAGCTTGCTCGGTCGTGTTGGGTATATGGGGATAGCTGATTCTAAGGGTGTTTGGGGTTGCCGGGAAGTGCTAGAGAGTCATCAGATTTCCTTTGTGGAAATATCTTTGGGAATGGAAGGTGTGTTGAGTGGTTCACTGGCAGAGTGGCCACTGCATGGAACAGGCTAGTAAAATGGAACAGGACAAATATTGATTTGGATATTTTAAGAACAGCCTGGATACACACCACATGAACTAGTGAATGGTATCCTGGCAAAACTGGATGGGCATTGTTGCCCGTGCTTGAAGTACTTACATGTGTGTATGTAAGGATGGAAATACACTTATAACAAATAAGAAACTATAAGGGTCTCATAATTTAAAGTCTATGTTCTGTATAAACATGCTTGGAAGGAGCTAATAATAAGAATAAGCATTACAGCTTGTGGTCTTTCAAATAACTAAGCAACAACCAAAAAAAAAAAAAAAATCACACACACAATAGTTACGTAATGTATGATTTTAGTAAATCTAGACATAAAATATATAATCGTCATATAAGATGAAGCAGTCTGCTGAATTTAGATATTAAAGACAGGTTTTAATAACATGGGCTTGTGTATAATAATACTGTCTTAACTTGTCATAAATGACATACACTACATTGAACATCAAGGGGAAGCATGATGATTTTCTTATATAAGCAAATATACATAACAAGTCATGTAATTGCTTTAACTTGAATTGTAGTTTTTGTAACCCATCTTGGCCATATATAATACTTAAGCGGCTACCAAGGTAACTAATCCTTTATACATGACATCAAACTGACAAAGTTGTTCAAGAGAAGCAAAAGAAGCCTGAACTTGAAATGCCACAGAATCATATTCTGAACAAATACTATTAAATTGACAATAGACACTCAGTTTAATAACATGAGATTGTGTATAATAACACTACTGTTTAACTTGTCATAAATGACATACACTATATTGAACATTAAGGGGAAGCATGATGATTTTCTCATAAAAGTAAATGTACATAACAAGTCATATAATTGCTTTAACTTGAATTGTGGTTTTGTAACCCATCTTGAACATACATAATACTTAAGCTGTTACCAAGGTAACTAATGTGTTATACGTGACATCAAACTGACAAAGTTGTTCAAGGGAAACAATAGAAGCCGGAACTAGGAATGTCACAGAATATAACAATCACATTCTGAACAAATAGTATTAAATTGACAATAATCACTCAGTTTAACCTTTGCTGATTATACAAAATAGAAAGTTGCCATTTAAATTTAATAACTTTCAGTATATGCCATAACACGGCAATTTATAAATATGGAAAGGGAATTTGTAATCATTAATCACTTCTTCTTCTTTCGGCTGCTCCTGTTAGGGGTCACCACAGTGGATCAACTGTTTCCATTTCATTTTTTAATCTATAATTTCACTCATTTTATAATAAGAAATTACAGATATGAAAATCCTTATGTGTAGGAAATGGGGGGAAGAGGGATACACTGATAATTAAAATGCATTAACTTTCATCACTGATGCTTTAAGTAAGTTAGCAACAAACAAAGTGATTACTTAAATGCTGGCAAACAATGAAATATAAATTCTGATATATCCAGTAAAATGCATTGTATTATAAACATTAGGTATGAATATTACCATCTATTTATATTAAGTAACATGTTTTGAAAGACTTCAACAATAAGGGTGAATATGTTAACTGTGTGCTATAATATTTTACTGAGGTTTTATATATGATACATCCTACTTTACTATGATTGAATTGCTTGTCATCTATCTTTCATGTAAATATTAATTGCTTATACAATAAGTAAACATTTATATTGTATATCTGTTCAAAATAATATAAATATTGCTTATTCCTATTACAAATATTCTCCATATGATAATTCAATTTATGGCGCTCAGATGTTCTAGATTGTCAAAGTATGAGTGATAATCTGATGGACTTAGGTTTATCCATCAGATTAGGAATGATTTTCATACCATGGCTAGTGCAGATCGGCCGTAGTGGTGCAGTGGTTAGCATTGCCACCTCACAGCAAGAGGTTCTCTGGTTCGATCTTCGGCTGGGGTGCCTTCTGTACGGAGTCTGCATGTCCTTCCTGTGGTCACGTGGGTTTCCTCTGGGTGCTCCGGTTTCCTCTCACATCCCAAAGACATGCTGTAGGTGGATTGGGCACTCTAAATTGGCCCTAGGTGTGAATGTGTGCGTGTGTGTGCCTTCTGTGGAAGGTTGGGTGCCTGGCTGGCAACTCAACACCGTAAAACTCCACTGCCAATCATGAGCGGACAGTTGATCTGCTGCGGCGACCCCTAACCGGGAAAAGTTAGCAACAAACAAAGTGATTACTTAAATGCTGGCAAACAATGAAATATAAATTCTGATATATCCAGTAAAATACATTGTATTATAAACATTAGGTATGAATATTACCATCTATTTATATTAAGTAACATGTTTTGAAAGACTTCAACAATAAGGGTGAATATGTTAACTGTGTGCTATAATATTTTACTGAGGTTTTATATATGATACATCCTACTTTACTATGATTGAATTGCTTGTCATCTATCTTTCATGTAAATATTAATTGCTTATACAATAAGTAAACATTTATATTGTATATCTGTTCAAAATAATATAAATATTGCTTATTCCTATTACAAATATTCTCCATATGATAATTCAATTTATGGCGCTCAGATGTTCTAGATTGTCAAAGTATGAGTGATAATCTGATGGACTTAGGTTTATCCATCAGATTAGGAATGATTTTCATACCATGGCTAGTGCAGATCGGCCGCAGTGGTGCAGTGGTTAGCATTGCCACCTCACAGCAAGAGGTTCTCCGGTTCGATCTTCGGCTGGGGTGCCTTCTGTACGGAGTCTGCATGTCCTTCCTGTGGTCATGTGGGTTTCCTCCGGGTGCTCCGGTTTCCTCTCACATCCCAAAGACATGCTGTAGGTGGATTGGACACTCTAAATTGGCCCTAGGTGTGAGTGCGTGCATGTGTGTGCCTTCTGTGGAAGGTTGGGTGCCTGGCTGGCAACTCAACACCGTAAAACTCCACTGCCAATCATGAGCGGACAGTTGATCTGCTGCGGCGACCCCTAACCGGGAAAAGCCAAAAGAAGAAGAAGAAGGCTAGTGCAGATCTTAGTTTTAGGTTTATTCATCAGATTAGGAATGATTTTCATTCCATGGCTAGTGCGGATCTTAGTTTTGTTAACATTTATTAATTTAAATTTATTTCACAAAAATATTTTTAGTATGCCTGACCAAAACATTACTTTATTGGTAAACACTCAAAGTATAAAACTGATAATTTCCTTTAAAAGCTCAAATATATACTTTATAGTTATCAGAGGAAAATGTTTAATAGTCACAATAAAACAAAAAATACATAGTCTAAATAACCTAAGATGGATTTTACTTTATTATATTTAAATACCAAAGGTTTAAACAATCCTAGGAAGAGATCAGGTCTACTGAAATATTTAAAACTGAACAAAGCATAAATTGTGTTCCTTCAAGAAACTCATTTCAAAACAAATGACAATTACAAATGGAATCCTTAGGAATATATGATACTGGTGCAATCTACTTATAAGACAAATATAAAAGGGGAAACAAATGTGATTAACCCAGAAATTATTTATAAGTATGAAGATAAAGAAGGCCTTATGGCATTAGTAATAGTTAAATATAATAACAGAATATGGACCCTAGCCAATCTATACTGGTTTCCAGGCATTGGAACAGGAACTGTTAAAACACACTTCAATTTCATTTTCAGTAATTATAAAGGCAACTTAATATTAGGAGGAGATTTTTACTGTATATTTGATATTTCTGAAACTACAAACAAAAGACCGCCGTGTACATCTACTGTATCAAAAGCTTTAAACAAGTGGGTATAATCATTTTATCTTGTAGATACTTTCAAATTTAAAGAAAAATCTTTGTTGTTTTCCCATCAAGATCACAGATTTGATACCCAAACTAGAATAGATAAAATATTTGCTGCCCATGACTTCCACTCTAAAACCATTAGTTTCTCAATCACTCCCTGCCTCCTTTTCAGACCATAATTCATTGATACTAAAACTTCAAAATGGAGTACAAACCATTAATCTCTAACTCCAGAATTCCAGCATGTATAACTAAAATTAAATAGTTCAAACCCTGGTTATTATCTGAATTACAGTTCTTCTTAGATATTAATTATACTACAGAGATAAATAAAATAATGATATGGGACTCATTAAAAGCTTACATATATGATAAAACCCTAACTTGGTATAAAAAAATCAGAGCATGGGATTCTGAATTATTAGAGCTACAATCCAAACTTTTGTCAGTAAAATCTGAAAAAAAAATCTAAATAATTTGGAGATGAAAAAGAAAGTAGAAATATTAAACAATAAATACAATGAAATTCTAACACAGAAAACTAGTTTAGCTTTAGAAAAACTAAAAATGAATACCTTAGCCACTTCTCCAAAATATCTACATAATTTATCCACACGAATCAAAGTACAATCAAAAGCTAATAACATTAAATGTATCTTCCATGAAAAGAAAGGGAAAAATGTCTCAGATATACTATCCCTCTTCCATAAAACTCTTTCAGAAATTCAGTCACAATCTTTAATACCATCCTCTTGGAGATATTCCTTAATCACACCAATCCTAAAGGAAAACAAATCCCCAATTGTGTTCCTTATTTCAAATAAAGAAGATTTTATATTCATTGAGTTCATTCGTGTGGTGACTCCTGTGGATTCTGTACTACTAAATCCCCAATCCTCTGTACCTCATATAGACCTATATCATTATTAAATAATTACTATAAGATATTTATGACAATAGTAACTAACAAAATGAAAATATCACTATCCAAAATAATAAATAATGATCAAACTGGATTTTTATATCATAGACACACACATGACAATATTAAAAGGATAATTTCTCTTATAGATTATGTTAATAAAGAAAACAAAGAAACACTCATAATTGGCTTAGATATAGAGAAAGCCTTTGATTTCCTAAATTGGGACTATTTATTCAAAATCCTAACACTATTTTAATTTCCTGCATCCTTTGTTTCTTCTCCTAAAGAATATCTATACAAATAATTTAGTGTATGTCAAGTTAGGTCCTTTTACCTCTGAATCTATACATATAACAAACGGCACTAAACAAAGATGTCCCATGTCACTAATTCTATTTGCTCTGGCTATTGAAATATTGGCAGATTCAATCTGTAAAAATATAAAAATCAAAGGAATAGATGTTTATGAACAATACAATTCTAAAGTAATGCTATTTGCTGATGACATATTACTAACATTATCTTATAAAAAAAAGAGACACTAAAAGAATTAGATATATTAATTGACAAATTTCACATGACTTCAGGACTCCATTTCAATAAATCAAAATCAAAATGTTTATTTTTAAATAAAAAAAGAACTGCAGACTAAGGGGGATCACATCATAGGGAAACAAGAGTCTACCTTAAAATATCTAGGAATTGAGTATGTAAGGATAATAATGAATTAGTCTAAAAAAACTACAATAATATCATCAACACAATTAAAATATATGTGGAAAAATGGAACAAAATAATATTAACATTTGAAGATAGACTACAGTTAACAAAAATGGTTTTACTGCCCATGATCCTATATATAGCCTTGGCAATACAACTGTATTATATCAGTATATAACTGAAAGGAATATTCTTAAAGAAATAAATTCATGCCTAATAAAAATTTTATGACTTCTCAAAAGAAACAGAATAGCTTTAATACATCATATCAGATCATGGAAACAGGGGGGATTAAATTTTCCTGATATAGAAACATATATAAAAGTATCAATATCTAACACAATCTCAGACTGGATAAGTGCAAATTACTTTGCAAATTGGAAAGAATTACTAACTACAATATCAATAAATGAATTTGATTTACAAAAAAAAAAAAATTCAAATAGATAAAAACAATTTGCCATGGCACATATGTATTAGTATATAATATAACATAACTAAACCCACTAAAACTCATATGATTAATTATTACATTGACTCATTTAGAAAAATTATTAATGTAAATATAGATTTAAAAATCTGGTTTGATCTTTTAACACCATTTAAAGTTACAAAGAATTTTCCACATAAAATATATAGAGAAATTATTAATTCCTGCAAACAGAAAGGATTTGTTTGTTGGCTCCAATGTATCAAAGAACTAAAAGTTTTAAATATGCAAGTAATAAAAACAACACAAAATTCCACAACAGGACTGACTAACTTTACAAAGTATTCTGTCATATTTGCAAGATTTAAGTAGAATAATTAACAAATCTTCATTTAAAGAAATACCTAAATTTACAAAATACATATATAAAATTATATATAATGACTTTGACATGGGAAAAAGTATTTAAAAATTTTACAAAATATTGATAAATTATAAAACAACACCCAAAACCTCATATTGGAAATATATAACAAAAGGAAATTCGGTACAGTTAACTGAAGTTATTAAAACAAATATCTTATTATCGATAAAATATATATCCTTTACACAATACTGGAATGTTTTTTTTAATTAGAAATGCTTGCATAGAGCATTCTTAACCCCAGACAGAATCAGAAAAAATAATTCCTCCATAAAAGGAATATGTTGGAGATGTGAGCAAGTACACAATGCAGATTGGAACCACATTTTCTTAGATTGTGTTAAAATTAAGCTATTTGGAATAGTATTAATAACTTTCTACAAGCTTTATTTAATGAAACATTTTATTTAACTAAAGCTCTTGTATTATTAAATGTGAATGAAGGTCCTCATTTGTTTAGGTCAAATATTTACATAGTATGGACTATACTTGCAAGTTCAAGAAAGTGTATAACAAGAAGAAGGAATACAAACACAATACCAACTTTGGAAGATTTCTACAGCCTACTGAAGACCACAGCATTATTGGAAATTAAAATTAAAGAACTAAGAATTTATCCAAAGCCATTTATCAACAACCCTTGGGGAAAAGTCTTATCGTTGATTGACACTATACAATAATTGATCAGACACTCTGATAATGGACTGGACATACTTATAAAGTAACTGTATACATTAAGATCTGTTATAGTGTCAGGCTAATGTAAATAGTGTAAATAGTTATTTAAGATGTTATGTATAAATACTATTGAATTCATTCAAATGTATTTTAAAAATAAAAAAAAAATTTGAGGAAAAAAAATAAAAGCACACATCAATGTTGAAGCATGAGTCAAGGCATCTCTTGACCTTTTATATTTGAAATAAAATGTGTGCAATATAAAACATTAATAGACATGATGTTGCCAGATGTGAAAATGAGAAAAGAATGTAATTAGTTCATATTAGCTTAACTGTACATACATTTGAAAGTTCAGTTGCATTCTGAGATTTGTAACAGGTAAGAGCAATATATCAACAACATAATAACAAAAGTACAGATAACAGACCTTGCTGAAAAATTGTCAGATTAAGTTAAAAAAATCTGATACTCTAAATTAAATATTAAAAAAAATATATGATTTGCTTAGAAACCGAATAACAAAGTTAGTAAAGTAAAATTTTTAGGTTGGCAACATCTTGCAAATAGATGCCTAGCCAAACTCAAAGCATCTTGCTGAAAAGCAAGTTAATAACTGAAATCACCATCTGCTGAGAAGCTATAATATGTATTTATGTATAACAGAATGTGCACGGCTGTAGAATCGTGCAGTCTAATAAAATCACCTATAAAAGGATCATATACTCATTACAAAAAAAAAAGAAAATGGATTAAGCCAGGTAAAAGACTGATATTGTTAAAATGAACCATTGACATTATGCATGTTGATACACTGCTATGCATGCACTGAGAATTAATCTTGGCTGATGCAAAACGATTAAGCCAGGTAAAAGACTGATATTGTTAAAATGAACCATTGACATTATGCATGTTGATACACTGCTATGCATGCACTGAGAATTAATCTTGGCTGATGCAAAACTTAAAAAAAAATACACAAAGAACTCATTGGGTCTGTGCCCCTACACACTCCCTGCAAATTATATATTCCCAGATCACACAACACACAATCCCTTGGGAAAAGGGTAGAATCCCCTCCACAGAGATGGTCAATCTCACACACCTATCGACCATCTGTTTAGTAGACCAAATTGGGTTGATTAAACAGATGTTGACCAAAGTACCATTCAACAAAGTTACCAAGACCCATATATATATATATATATATATATATATATATATATATATATATATATATATATATATATATATATATATATATCCATATATGTGTATATGGATGTTGGCATGACAACAATTTAGAGTTGTAGCAGTTGTCAAGGAAAAGATATTACTAGACTTCCAGAAAACCTTCTGGAAGCTTGTTAAAGTATAAAGGTTTCAAAGAGAGAGTACCAAGGACAGTATGGCTTTGGGTTACTGTGAAATCTGTGTGCTTTGTGGTGCTTAAATTAGTGTAGAAAATTAACTTTTATGAATAGGAGTGTCCTTGTACCCAGAACTATAGACCACCATAAGCAAATTCAAAGACTTTGATGACTAGTGTGATTATCTTAGATTTCACGCAATACTTTGTAAATCCTCCGAAATTCATTGACTTTTCTATATCGATTAAGGTATGGCAACCACTGTCTTGTCTTTATAATCATTAATCTTTATCTTCCCATGTATTAAAGTATATAAATGAACTGTTAGTTATGAATGTATCTACTGTCTTTTTTCCCCTCCATACAATGAATGTCATTAAAAACACTGTATGCGTATTTCCAACACCTAACCAGATTATATAAATCTTTGTACTCTGTGTATGACTAATCACTAGGAAATTGTATGCAAATTGTTGTACACTGTTTTATTATCATAAATAATATATTGTAAAATTTTGATCTGTAATTGGAGCTTTTCTCCCTGGGCCTTCACTGAAAATGGGTTTCTGACCCAGTGGACTTTGCCGATCAACAAATGTCAATAAATAAATAACAATAAATATGAATGGAACTGCTGCTGCTGCTGGCTTTGGAATTTTCAGAATGTGATTTATGAGCAAATGTCAGGTGAATCTTAAAGTTTGCTGAAGTGACTGCAAAATGTTTTTGTGATAGTTTACAGGCTGTAAGGTGCCTTGTTGAATCTTGACAGCTTGCTTTAAAAGGCTGTATAAATAGTGAGCATGCAGAGGACTAATAAGAGACTATGCTATTTATACAGCCTGTGGGTGAAATTGTAGATATTACATCAAGTAAAAGTTTGTTCTACTTTGTTTTCCTGTTTTATATCCTGAAAGCAATTGGTATGAGTTCCAAACTGACAAAATCAAAGTAACCTATCTGTTTTCAAAATGAATGTTGTCAATAGTTGCTTACCTTGGCTGTTTTTCTGTCATTTTAGTTTGCATTCTCACTTTTCTTTTTAAAAGAAGACCTCTTCCAAAAATGTCCTCCTTTGGCTACATAGCCTTAACATGCTCTACCCTTGCTGATTACTCTAGAGGAAGTTCTGCATCATTGCTGACATGCTAACAGCACATCAGAGTAAACAGAGTCCACTATCTTGCCAGCAAGGGGGGGAAAGGCATACAGAGAAATGATTTTTGGATTGGGGCAGTTTTACTTCCATTTTTGTCTAATTTTGAGTTCTAAGGTTAGTTACACATTTAATAAAAATGAATGGCTAAATGCAGAAAAATGACTTTATTACATACAAATCCAACTGGTAAGCATTTTCATTCCCTTCTTGGAACTTTTTCAGACCAAATTGTATAATGAACAAACTTATTTAAATACTTAATAACAAAAACATGTGATGCAAAGCACTCAATGCCTTAACCCTTTCCTTCTAAGAGCAACTTTAAAGTTTTTCCTATCATTTAAACCAGGATATACACATGCTTTCAGCCTAATTTGCCAGCAATATTTTCTCCAATCCAATTCATCTTCTGCATCAACTCTATAATCAAAACCATTAACTTTATCAATTTTTACAAATTTGAAGTATGCCTTATGCTTTTCTAATACATGTTTTTGCTTAACATGTTTTGCCAAGGCATTGCTTGCACCAATCTTGTCTGCTGTTCTTATATGTTCATTCACTCACATATTGAATTCTCTAATGGTTCTTCCTATATAAAATGCTGGAAATAATTCACATAGAGCCATGTATACCACATATTTGGACCTGCAATTATACAAATTATTCAACCTAACTTCAAAGCTTCTTGATCTCACTACAAATTCTTAACTTCTTTCATATACTGACATAACTTACAACTGTTACATCTTTTCATCCCCACTTCCAAAACATCAGGCATACTTGAGCATAAATTCCTTTTCTTTCCTCTTTTTGAGACGTGTCTCCCCTATAATATGTTTAATTTTTTTTAAAATTCATTAAGAATCATCAATTATTCTTGATTATTCGTTTGACTTTACTTTTATCTACTGAATTGTCTAAAATACATGCTAAGGAAAAATCCTTTTCATTTTCTTTTGACTTGCTATTTACATTTGCTCCCTTATGTTCCCTTACAGTTTTTACTTCCATCTAGGAATTGTTAATGATGTCCTTGGGGTACCCTCTTTCTTGAAATTTCCTTTTGAGTTATTCACATTCTTTTTCAAAAAATACTGCCTCATTTGTTAACTTGCTTATTCTAGTGAATTGCCCCTTCACTATGTTTTTTTTTTTCAAGCTAAACTTATACATGCTATTGTAGTAGAGATAGCTGCTACTTTGCACTTCCTTTTTATAAATCTTAACTTTTAAAGCATTGCTAGATCTGTGCACATTCAGGTCCAAAAAATTAATATTGTACTTCCTATAATTAAATGTCAACTGAAGGTAACTTGTGGATTCATTCACATGTTTAATAAAATCTACGAGTTCTTTTTCAGAACCTTACCAAATAAAAAAACAAATCATCAATAAAACGTCTGTACATGATGATATATTTTGTAAAAACTGATTACAAAAATAACTTCTTTTTCCCAGTTCATCAGGACTATATTTGCATAGCTGGGGGGCCATAGATCCCCATAGCTACACCATTTTCCTGTCTGTATATTTCATCATTATACTCACAAAAATTATATGATAAAATAATATCCAACATCCTGGCCTTGGCAAAACATGTTAAGCAAAAACATTTGTTAGAAAAAAATAAGGCATGCTTTAAATTAGTAATAATTGAGGAAGTTAATGGTGTTGATCATAGGTTTGCTGCAGAAGATGAACTGGATTGGAGAGAATATTGCTGGCAAATCATGCTGAATGCATGTGTATACCCTGGTTTAAATGATAGGGAAAACTTTAAAGTTGTTCTTAGAAGGAAAGGGTTAAGGCATTAAGTGCTTTGTATCCCATGTTATTGTACTAAGTATTTAAATAAGTTTGTTCATTATACATCTTGGTCTGAAGAAGTTCCATGAAGGGAATGAAAACGCTTACCAGTTGGATTTTTATGTAATAAAGTCATTTTGTGTTTTTAGTCATTTGTCTTTTTATTATTTTGCCTTTTTACACCTATTTCCATTTGTTTGTTTGAAAGTTTCGTGAGGTATTAGTTTCACATTTGCTTAATCTAGTCTTCAAACTCCTATGCATTCTGCATTCCCTTTACGTGAAAACAAATGGGAAGGCTGCTTCTGCTATCACGCAAGCACATCACGTGCAACACAAAGTCCTTAACTCTTAATTGTCTCTGATTTTGCCTGTCACTGAATCTTATTTTTCGTCTGTCCATGATTTTTGCAGAATGCCACTGATTTTTCCTTATATTTTTACCCTATGCATTCCTTGTAAAACTTTTGATTTTCTAAAAACACACTGGGGACTACAGGCAGCCACTAATGCTAGGTATTAGAGTTCCACTGTTTATAGTTCATTTTGCCTGGAAAATTCATTGTAATGCAAAACCGGTTCAATCTCTATGATTTGTTAATGGCAAGAGTAATAACACAGGATTTATATGATTATTCGATGGTAACACTTTGTCTGACCCCGACTATTAATAGCCTGCCAAAAATCCACAAGGACAGACATAATCTACCAGTGTATCCTCCTATGGACAGAGAATGACCAACAACTTTCTGATTTTATTGAATATCTTGGCAATACTATGTCCTTCCTTGAATTTGAAATTCGTAGTTCTAGAGAGAAGACAGATTTTATAGATATCACACTACAGTATGGAATCAATGGTAATCACAACATTCATATACATAGGAAAGATTGCTGGAAAAATCATTTATTACATATGACTAACATGCATCGTAGACATGTTTATCTATGTGTCATTAAAGGTCAGCTTCTTAGAGCATCCAGACTTTGTACCAATAAGAACCCATACAAGGATGAGACAGACTGTTCAATAAAATGTTTCCACAAACACGGATATAAAAAGAGGGAAAGGAGTCCTGGGTAACAAGTGTCTGAGAAACACGAGAGGCCAACATTATTCTTTGGATGGAGAGAGACATACAGAAGATAAACCAAACCCAAAGAAAAAAGTGAAACTGGGGGGCTGAAATGCTTGCTTACATTCAGTAATGATGTTCAGCAGATATGTGAGGTTATCAGGAGGAATTGGAAGATACTGATAGCTGATGATAACATTAGATGTGTAGTTCATGAGATGCCTATATTCTGCTTCAAGAAAAAGAAGAACTTAAAGAGGTTATTGTGCCAGGAAAAACATGGATCTGGAGTTAGATCAATTACTTCAAGATGTGGTACATTTCCCTGTAGAAAATGCAGAACTTGTGCCTATATAAATTACAGCAATTTATTCAAGCATCCAATTACCTTGAAAACATAAAGGCTTAGAGTGTATGCAGATTGTAACACTAAAAATGTTATATAGTTTGCCACCTGCTGTCTATGTAATGGGTTTTATGTTGGCAAGACCAACAGATCCTTCAAGGAATGAATTCTGCGTCACTTGAGTGACATTAGATTACACAACCGAACTAGTGCTTTGTCCCAACATATTGCCAAATACCATGATCACAAGTTTACTTTTATGGCTTTGGAAGTATTTGAAAAAAGTTTAAAAGGAGGAGAGCTATGAAACAGAACAGAAATTAGTGAGACTGGATGGATTGCTAACTTACAGGCTGATAAGTTGCCTGGCTTGAACGGGATGGTCCCTTTAAAGCCTTTGCTCAAGGGGCAGAGACTTCTGTGATGACTGTAAGACTGACAGATCATCATCTTTTAAAAACAGGAACTTCTGCTAACAAAACAGGATCTAAAGAAGGCAACTGCCAAAAGTGCTTATCCATTTGTATTTATTTTCACTCTGAGTTTCTACAGTTTTTATAGATTTTTTTTATTGCTTGAGTCTATTAAATTAGTTTTTAACCTTCACCATTGTGGCACAGCTTTACTTTGTTTACATGTCATTTTAAAAGTAGCAGGACAACTATTAACTTATAAATCCTCTCTCACCATAATACTTTCTCTTTTTCCTCCACCTTTCCCACATTACTCATTTACTACAAATTGTGCAGTAATCTTTTAAGCAGCATATGGTCACCGTATTTTTGTTTGTTGTGTCTCTTTACATTACCAACTTCCTTATTTTCTTCTCAGATATTCTGTCACAAAAAGTATTCTAATATGACCCATTATGCATCCTTCTATCAACTCATATTTCTTTCAAGATGCTATATTTTAACATTTTAACATCAGTAAGTTAACTTTTTACACACCCTTCCCCCAGATCTTCTTCTTCATATTTGAATAAGATTAGTGTGTTTATTTATATTGCTAAAAACTATCTCATCTATGGACTTATATCCTTGCCCATATTCAAGCACAGTTTGGATCTATGAATATGTAATAGAAAATTTACTGCAGGACTGCTAATAATGTAGAGAGGAAGCTCCTAAATGCTTTATCCCATGTATGGGTCCCCACACATTTTCTATGGTATGATCCCAGCTATTTACATTAGGGGTAATATATAATTATCAACCTTGGGATGGGTAAGGCTAATCTAACACCAAACAGGATAGGTAAATTCAAGCACCAAAAGTGAAATCTGCTTGATTATGCATTGCCCACTAGGGCAGCTAGCCTAGTACTTACTTATGAACATATGAACCATCTCTTTATCAGGTGCAAGGCAGAGAATTAATCCTGGATAGGATGAATGTAAATTGTTAGACACACCCACACACTTACACAAGATGCAGACCAAAGAACAATGAGCTGTGAGGTAGCAATACTAACAGCTGCACCAGTGTGCTGTCCATTTCATATTTTAAACTTATATTAGAGTTGGCCATTTTCTTCTCCTTCATTAGCTAATACATTCTCATAACAAAATAGATGTTTAATTCCTGTACATATCATCATTTCTCTGAAGTAGGCTATCTTCTTTTAACCATTTTGTAAGCACATGCTGTATATCATTTCCCTTTGTTCATTATCAGAATGAAGCTTGCATTTTATTTCCCTAAATTCAGAGTTGATCACCTCCCAATATCAATATTTTTTTAAAATAAAAACATGAAGATTCAGTCTCTTTCTCCAAAGGTCTGCATTCTTTCTCTTGCATAAAGTTCTATGCATTCTTATTCCTTTTGTAATCGTCTTTGCTTTCCCTTCCTGTTTTCTTCCACCAAGGATCTTTGCTTTTCTAGAATCATAGTTCTCATTATTTTTCAAGGTAAGTAAGCTAAAACCAAAAATAATACAAGAGCATTCTCCTTTTTTAAGGACTTGTCTCCTCCTCCATCTATTCATTGCCATAATCTTTCTTTTCATTCTTTCCTTGATCTCATATCAGACAGACAACCAGAGTAACTATGACAGGCTTGTATTGCTCATTGACATGCTAAACAACCCCTTCTCTTTTTATAAATGATGCTTTAGGCATGCAAACTCAAAAATGTTGTTATTTTGTGCCTTTCCTTTTCATATTCATTATTATCCCTCATGCTTCTTTTGCTCTTTTTATTTTTCCTTTTTAAAGTTGGGTACAACTGTTTCTTCATCTTCTTCCTATCTTTCTTCTCCCTTTTATTATGTCAGTCATGCATTCTTCATCTTCCAAAACATGATTTATCTCTAAACATTCATAATAATTACTACTCTATACTGATATAAGATTATATTTTCCCAAATATTTTATATCATGACCTTATTTTCATTCATAATAGATCACCATTCTTCCTCATTTGCATTTTCCATTTCAACTTGTTATAGTCTTCTTTTCTCCAGTCTCCTAAACCCTGTTTTTTGTGAACCATTTTCTGCATTACTATCTTTAATTATGTTCTTTAGAATTTTCATCTGCCTTTATCCCACAAAGTTTACCTGTCCTTTTACCATGTTTCATAGAACCAATACACAAGTGATAAAATTAAGCGCTTCTTCAAAATCCAAATTATGTTTCCAAAATTTTCCCAGTCATGTTTCACCTCCTGACATTTCAAATACTTTGCTGACAGAAGCATTTTTAACATTTATAATTTATATCTTTATAAAGCACAGTACAAATGTAACTTTTTTCTTCACATCTAAATAAGGGCATGTATGTATGTATTTATTTAAGTATGCATCTATTTAGTTAGTTAGTTAGTTATGTTCTTATTTATGCATACTTCAATTAATCATCCTCTGATACTCAGTATGGAATTAAAGCAGTATGTCATCATTCAAGTGCATTATAGGTTTGTTTGCACCCTCACATGCATCCTGGCATGATAGCGTATTTCAAAGGCCTTATCACTATGTGCATGTTCCCGTGCACAAATGGTGAGAAAAAGATGGAGTGTTCTTTCTTTTTTTGAATAATGCCTAATTGAACTACCCTTTTTCTGAGAGTCCCTGTGGCATTTGACAACACAGTCAACTGCATTTTTTTTTGGAATAATGCCGCATTGAGCTACCCTTCCTCTGAGAGTCTTGGGCATTTGAAATCACAGTCAGCCCTCTATATCTCAGTATTTCCCCATTTCTCACACTTAAGCTTTAACAGACATTTAACTGCTAAAAGCCTGGGACCCCCCAATACTTATAGAGCTAACAAATGAGTTTTATCTTTCTTCTTCATGTTATTCACTTTATTCTTATGATAGAGCTTTTATCTTCTCTTTTGACTGACATCCTTGTTTTAAGTTACTAGAATACATATTGTTTTCTGGGTTCCTGTTGTTGTATTTCCTGATATCTCCTAAAAATGAGATTTGCCTGCCATCATTTTAATGAAACCTCATTTGTGAACAATAATGGTCTTATCTTCTTATTGCTTTACATTTCCTCTCTTTATTTATACTGTATTAATGCTTCCTAGTTTGCACTTACTTGTGTTAACTCATTTTGTCAGTCTGTGCTCATGAAATCCAGAAGTCTGCCTTTTGATTTATTTAGGTTTGTCGTTGAGTATGAGCCATACTTTTCTGATTGGTGTAACTAGACTTCAAATGGTAGTCCACTTTCATATCTGAGGTCTCACCTTTTCTTTATGAGAACACCATTATCTAAGTGCTCATAATTACTAGGTTATGGTTCTAGCTGCTGGAGACCCAGTCCTTGTAAGGTATCACAAATGATCATGTTCATAAGTGAAGCAATAATCCAGGTGTTAACATTTTACATACTCATGTTGACCATCAGTGGTATATTCCCTTTTTCTGTTATGCAATTTGTGAAGAAATTAGACACTGCCATCAGTGCTAGCATGTCTGGCTGAAGGTTTTGTACATAATTTCAGATTAACCTGTGTATTATATGCCATTATGACTAGCTATAATATTGTACATAAGTTCTGTTTGTACAATGACTTGGACAGTGTCCTTTTACATTTTTAACTGCGCATATTTGTGAAGAAGATTCTAAATGCAGACTGTCTCAGAACACCTGATCTGCAGATTATGTCATTGGAATGTTAACAATTGCTATGTGTTACTGTCAGTGGCTGAAAGACAGAAAGGAACTTCAAGAAACAGCTGTTGGTTAATTTTTGAAATATGAAATGAAAATTAGAACTGCGACAATTGTGACAATTAGGCTAGTCTATAAAAGAGCCTGCTGAAGATAGTTGAAGTTAGTTATAGTTATTGCCAGTTAGCAGACCGTTACAGTTGTCAGTTTTTCACAGTTATACTGTGCAGTGGATACCCAAAAGGACTCACCAACAACTGTAAGCCTGCCTTTATTCTGTTGTAATAATTTAGTTTAGATCAGGGACAGTGTTCTTTAGTCAGATAGGAAAATTATAATTAATTCAGTTAGAGTTTTTCTAAATTTTGGATTTCTATCCTTCAGTATTGATTTCATTTTCTTGGTGATTGAGTTCTGTTTCTTTACCAGAATTTGCTGTTTTATATTTTTAATCATTTTTGCTCATTTTTTAAATATTTTATTAACTTACATTGTGGCTGGTCAATCAGTGTTTTCTTAAGTGATTTCAGAGTGCTTAGACATGTTTTGATAACTTCCTGAGCCACTCTGAAAGCCTGGCTGCTTTAGGTCATTTGCTATCATTTGTTTTCATATCTAATTTTCATAACTGGATATCCATTTAAAAGGGCATGTAGACTCTCTGATTGGTGGTAGTGGGTTACTGTATTATTTTGGAAAAGGGGCACAGCTGGAAATCTGTGTCAAGCTTTCCCAAAAGTGTTTGGATGTGTAATTTATTTAAGTGTGAGTGTATCAGAGGTCTTAAACTGTGACACATTACTCTGAAGTGTGTAATAAGGAGTTACATTAGGGGTGGGCAGAAGTATACAGTCTGGCCCCAGGTTATAGAGCATGTTCCTGTTGTGCTCTTAGGGGGAAATTGTGAAATATTTCTTCTGTTTAAGTGACTGTCTCTTATTGGAGTCAGTAGTAAGGACTGAAGCTCCTTAGTTACTAACCAAGGATAGTAAGTGATATCATATATTGCCAGCAGTCCAGTGGGATATTACCCAGACATTACACAGTTGGTAATATTTTGTATTTTCTTAGACATTTTCATGCCATGAGGAAGGTTTCAGTATTATGTTAATTTATACATTATTAAATATCTTCTGTATCTATTGTCACCTATAGGGCCTCTCCCTTTCACACATTGTTTACTGGTTTGTTCTGGTGTTTAATATCTAGCAAAATGTTTCTCCTCCTCCTTTTTGATTTTTCCTCCTTGTCTGCATTAGGTATCTTTGTATTAATAATCTTCCCTCATGTTTTCCTGTGTACCACTTTTCTATTACTGACACAAAATCAATATATTTTTTCCATCAAAGCCTGCCAGAAGATCAGCCAGAAAAATGAGGATAGTGATACTTATTTCCATCCAGTTTACATTTCTTTTGCCCATTATTGCCTAACCATGCACAATATTTATGAATGCCTTACACCCATTTGCCACTGATCTCCTTACATTGCTGTAGCTGGTAGAATTTATACCTCTGAGTATACTCCTGTTTTGACAGTATGTGATAACACACATTGTTTTTCTTTTCCTCCTCATATACAACAAAATACTTAAACATTTCAAACTGAAGCAACAGAAAAATTAAAACAAACTGAAATAAATAAAACAAAATCCACGTCAGCAGAACCAGCAGCAAAAAGTCCAATATTAAGTGTTTTATTAACATCTACTTTTCGTTCAAAAAGACTGAACTTCTTCAGACAGACATCAAAAGGTAGCAAATGTAAAAAAAACTCCTTAAATACATAATTAACAACACATGATACATTTGAATGGACCAACCAACTGGTTAAAACTCACTGACATCAATGTGTGGGAAAAAGCTGATCTCAAAACTTCTTGAAGTACTACTGCATACAAAAGTCGAATCTATGAAAAATGTGTTTTAAAAACAAAACAAAATGGAAATATATATAAACATAATGTTTAAAATGTTTGAAACCAAAAAACATAGTATATAAAACCTTTTTAATGACAAAAGGTAAAAAGTAAAAAATAGTAAATAAAAAGTAATCATAATAAAATTACCTCTGCATACTTCTAAGTTTCAAAATGCAAGCTAAACTTACTCTGTCATTGAGACCTGGAAGTCTATATGAACAGAGTTTCAGCTGCCAAATCACCTCTAGGCACTCTAATAATAGTTGAAAAGGACCCCCCCTGATGTCAAAGGAAACCTGTCCTAACACCCTAAAAGTAAAACTATGCTGAGGGTGGTCATTAGCATGTTTCGCCAAAGCATTTTCACACTTGTTTTTCCTAATACAGTATAAATGCTCATAGATTCTTTCATTAAAACCTCTGTCAGTCTTGCCCACATAAAACGCTGGGCAAGATTGGCAGCAAGCCAAATAAACAACCGATCGAGATTTACAGTTGAATCTACCAACAGTGGAGAAAGAAGACCCAGCAATTTTAAAACTCGAACCAGTGGCAATATGCCTACACATGTTACAACTCTCACATTTGAAAGTGCCCTCTATTCTAACACGAGTGTCCTTTTTTGTTTCTAATATCCGTTTGAGGTTGTCATCCCTCCTATATATAAACCTAGGCAAAGTACCAAACCTGGCTTGTAAGGCATCATCACACAAGAAAATACTCCAGATAGGGGTGTTTATAAACCTATTTTACAAAGTAGTTCATTCACAAGTTTTTCACTAGAACATCTATCTCCAGTTATGCCTGAAGTCTTTTTAGACAGCAAGAAAGTTGACACTTCTATCTCTTTCATCACCAATTACAGTGCTGAGATTCATCTAATTAAGGAGGTGGTTGTCAAGAACTGGAGTATTTTCTTGTGTGATGATGCCTTACAAGCCAGGTTTGGTACTTTGCCTAGGTTTATATATAGGAGGGGTGACAAATGTGAGAGTTGTAACATGTGTAGGCATATTGCCACTGGTTCGAGCTTTAAAATTGCTGGGTATTCTTTCTCCACTGTTGGTAGATTCAACTGTAAATCTCGATCGGTTGTTTATTTGGCTTGCTGCCAATCTTGCCCAAGAAAAACAAGTGTGAAAATGCTTTGGCGAAACATGTTAATGACCACCCTCAGCACAGTTTTACTTTTAGGGTGTTAGGACAGGTTTCCTTTGACATCGGGGGGGGGTCCTTTTCAACTATTATTAGAGTGCCTAGAAGTGATTTGGCAGCTGAAACTCTGTTCATATAGACTTCCAGGTCTCAATGACAAAGTAAGTTTAGCTTGCATTTTGAAACTTAGAAGTATGCAGAGGTAATTTTATTATGATTACTTTTCATTTACTATTTTTTACTTTTTACCTTTTGTCATTAAAAATGTTTTATATACTAAGTTTTTTGGTTTCAAACATTTTAAACATTATGCTTATATATATTTCCATTTTGTTTTGTTTTTAAAACACATTTTTCATAGATTCGACTTTTGTATGCAGTAGTACTTTAAGAAGTTTTGAGATCAGCTTTTTCCCACACATTGATGTCAGTGAGTTTTAACCAGTTGGTTGGTCCATTCAAATGTATCATGTGTTGTTAATTGTGTATTTAAGGAGTTTTTTTTACATTTGCTACCTTTTGATGTCTGTCTGAAGAAGTTCAGTCTTTTTGAATGAAAAGTGGATGTTAATAAAACACTTAACATTGGACTTTTTGCTGCTGGTTCTGCTGACATGGATTTTGTTTTATTTACTTAAACATTTCAGTTAATATATTGCTTCCCTTCTCTTCCCTGTAATGTCAAGGCCTTGAGCTCAGTCCCAACTGTTCTATCATATCCAGAAATGCATAGGACAGTTCACACTAGCCTCGCTCTTGTCATTAACTGGCAATACTTTGGAGACTGTTATAATTTATGATATTTGCCTAGGAGCCCATCCCATTTTTAATAACTGCCACAGTGTCAGAGTCAGGGCATTTTCCTATCACAAGCAATGACATCCTGCTCTCTTCTCCAAAGAACAGTTCCCATGAAGCTAAAGATTTGCTCGCTATCTCTTCTAGTCATAACTGGATAGACACCCCTAACCACCCTTTCCAACCCTGTAGGTATTCCCTCTGAGTATTAATACCTTCCATCGGCATTTAGTTCCTTTTTCTTTGGTGTCAGCAGTAAGCTATTTGTTGGATCACATCTACTGAAGTTCTACACATTCTTTGTAGTCTTCTGTGACAGCAGCTCTACAGGAGAAGAAATCCATGCTAGAGAAAAGAGTAGTGAAGATATACATTTGGATGGGCGAACCTCTGTTCCACAAACATCACCCTAAAGTGATCAAACTGCACACCTATACTGAATGATTGTGGGCGAGATTAGCTTTCATAATATGTGGGTAGGAAACTTTGCCTCTTCAGTACTGATCCACTTTGCCTTTAGATAACAGACATTCCATCTCAACCGACAGAGGTGCCTTTTGAGGAGGTAAGGGACTCCTTCTCTAGAATTTCTCCTGAAAGTCTGCTTAGTTGCAGATACTATTCCAGTTCAGTTATTTTGAGTTGTTTACTGCTAAAAAGTATTTTTCTTTATATTTCATCATATTATAATTTACTAGTGCATTATTTTAACTTACTCCTTTTTCAAAAATTGCAGTTTCATTCAAACTTTGCTTTACCTATAATGGTTTACAGCTGTAGCCACCAAGGAGAAATTGGACTTTCCCTTGGGTTCTCTCTATAATAAAAGTTTTCTCTAGCTGCCAAAGGATTGCTTCTTGGTGGCCTTTCAAACTCTGTCACTGGAAAAAGCTAATGGCCTAGGAAGGGAGGTGGTGGCAGTGATGCTGATGTTGACCAATACAAAGAATTTTATAGCCTTAATGTTTCAAGACTAATATCATAGAAGTAAAAGAAAACAAATAATCATGCTTACTATACATGTAGATTATACTTTCCAACATCCTTTGGTAAGTATAAGGTAATCAGTCTAAAAACCATTATGAGCCTAGTTGCTAAACTGTATTCCAATGTACCCTCTAGCCTCAAGAATAGGAATGCAAGATAAAATGCAAGAGAGAGAATCTGAGGCTGCCCATCCAACTATCCAGAAGGGGGCAAGGGCGCAACTCTACATGACCTACCTGCTTAACAAACAGGATTACTATTATTATTATTATGGCAAAATGCCTTAATTATCTGTTAATTAAGGATTAGTTACTTTAACTAGATACTTGAGGAACCATGTGTTCTACAAAAGAATAAGAGGTCAAAGAGGTTTGGATATTTCATGGATAGGAAGGTAGACACAGATCCCCGCAGACGAGTCTATATGAGATTGACTACAGAAAGACAGCTGCCAGTCTGTATGGATATCTGAGGGTCTTGAGGCCATTGATCTTTTTTTTTTGTTTAGAAATCTTTGAGGTCTCTTAAATTAAGTAAATTTCTTAGAGAAACACATACCATTATATTCAATAATTAACCTGATGAAATATGAGTAAACGGGAATTAAGACTTTTTGGATCTAGAGGAGATGACTTTGAAAAGTAACTGAGCCAGATAGATAGCCTTCTGAACTACTGTGGAAACATGATGGTCACTAGAAAAGGAACTTTTAACAAAATTAACCATACTATATTTCTTCACATTTAAATTGAAAAATGAAAGGCCATTAGGACAGGGCACACTAATGAGTTCTGTGGCAAACCACTAACAACATTTTTGATTTTCTAAGTGGTCCTGTGACTCCAACTACATAGTTTCTGTCAGAGAGCCATTTAGCTTTCCACAGAACAGCATAATGATTTAGATTATGGTATATAAGTATTTCAATAATACCCGGATACGGAAAAGTGTCAAATGCCTTGACCAGTCCATATATGTGATATTTTACTGTGTAACTGCTATCCACTGCTTTGATGATGTTTCAAAGAAATTAACAAGGTTATAGAGGGAGGACCTGCCTTTGCCAAAATTGAATTGAAGTGGGTCCAGGGTTAAGAGATTTTAAGATTAATGAGGTCCAAAATAATTCATATTTACTGTCTTACATATGAGGCTAGAGAGACTAATGGACCTATAGTTACCAGGGTACAGGATTGGGTCGCCCTTGTGTAATGGAATTACAATGGCTGTTTTTCAGGCTTTGGGAATGTAACCAGAGGAGAAGCTTAAATTATAAAGGCATTGCAATGGATGAGGTTTTCTTAGCTTGTGAGAGGGATGACCTGACTGTCTTGTCTTATATACTGCAAATGGAAAGAAGGAAGAAGCAGAGTTTTTTTCTAAAATAAATACATTAGTTCTGAGATACAGTCCTATACAATTCTGTCACCACTTTAGCCAGTATTCACATCAGAAGATTGCAGCATATGAACAGAGAATAAGCAAAATATGGCAGATTGCTGCTTCACAATGAGGCCAATGCCTTGCAATTTCACCCAAGTGGACTCTGACTACTAGTCTGTTACTATAGGGCACAAGGGGAATGTAAGTTAGCATTGCACAAGAGGAATGTAAGTTAGCATCGCACAAAAGGAATATAAGTTAACATTGCATGAGAAGAATATAAGTTAGCATTGCACAAAAGGAATATAAGTTAGCATTGCATGAGAGGAATGTAAATTAGCAAATCCATGGTATGAACAGCATGGCACTTGATCATCTGTTTCTTTTTTGTTTGTTTTGCTAGTTAAGAATATCTGACAGAATGTAAGAAACTAACTTGCTCTTCACCGAATGAGGAATATAGGGTCTATGTCATTTAGTAAAGCTTTGCTATTTATTTACTATTTATATATTTATTTGTTTTTCCTGGATAGGGCACTTCATGTACTGTGCCATTAAATATTAGATAATGGACGAAATGTACATTTCTGTCCTATTGGAGAACAAACGGTCTCCAACAGGGTATTATTGTACAGATATTGCCTGGTAAAAAATAGGTTTGCTGTTTCACAGCAGCATTCTGTGAATCTCCAACTGAAAGAAAGCAAATGGCAACCATGTTTCTTTGCTTGCTAAACTTGGCTTTGCTGTTTAGTAAGTGTAAAATAAAAAAAAAGAAAAGTAAATAAAAAAAATAATAAATATAATAAAGCCATCCAGCTAAAGTAACTGCAGGAGAAGTTATAAGGACTTCAAGCTAGAGAGAGAGGGAGTGTGTGTGTGTGTGTGTGTGTGTGTGTGTGTGTGTGTGTGTGTGTGTGTGTGTGTGTGTGTGTGTGTTGGGGAGGGCACATATCTCTCAGCTTGTTTGCCAAAGAATTCAGGGCAGAAAGAGGAAGAGGTTTTCCATCAACAAACTGTATTTGAACAATAAGAAGCATGAAACAATAATATCTTACTTTAATGACTGACTGGCTGTAATATTCAGTGATTTACCAAAGGACAGAACAAGAATATAAGACAAAATCAGAAACATTCTGCAAAATCAGGTGTCGTTGAAAGGCATGATGGAAGGGGTTGCAGTGTTTTGAATTGTAATAATTAGAGCCATTCGGATGATCACCATGAGCTATTTGAAGTATTATTCAGTAAGAAACCAGTTGTATTTCTCTTAACTGTCCAGGTTTTTATGCTTTGTCAAGGATGATCATGCTGAACCTGATAGACTTCTATGAAAAAGTCACTGAGGCAATGGATGAGGAGAACGTGGTGCATACTGCCTACCTAGATCTGGTTAAAGCATTTCATACAACACCCAATTCAGGCAGTGTCACTAAAATTACAGAACTAACAATAAACCCCTTTATAACATGCTGGATAGCTAGCTGGCAAATAGATAGGAGCCTAGATGTCAGGATTTGAGAGGCTGGTCACCAGTGGAGTCCCTCAGGGCTCTATGCTGGGCCCACTCCTCTTTGGCATCTTCTTCTCAGATATCCAAGCCAATGTCAAAGGCCTCTGGCTGACCAAGTTCACAGATGTTTGCAAACTGGGAACAGACATTGAATCCCTCCAAGATGAGAACACCCTTCAGGAAGGTGTAATACAGACTAAAGCTTGGTGCCAAAATCATGGCTTAAAACTCAGTGTCAAGAAATGCATTATAGTACCTTTTGGGAAGTTGGCCACTCTGGGTAACTATGTCTTCAGTAAAACTCTCCAAAAAGTTGACTCAATAGTCAGGGATCTGAGAACTCATGTCAATACTAACATAGCCCATGACCAGCATGTGTCCAAGGTAGTGAGAAAATACTTCTATGTCGTTCACCTAATAAGTGACAACATGGCAAAGAGGTCCAGTGAGGTCATCATACTACTGTCTTTGGCCCACACTGGATCCATCATAGAGTATTATGCCCCCTTCAATATGTACCTGACCAGATACATGCAACAACTGGAATGTTGGCAACAGATCCTTACAAAAAAATACAGGGAGTAAACACAGTGCCCTATGCTGATTGCCACAAAGCGCTCTCTCTTTACCTGTGATCATACAGACTTCTGAGACATGATTTTTGCCTGATGTACAAGGCAGTCCTTAATCCTGTTTTGATAAATCTTTTGTACATCCTCAAAACAAACAGCATCAGAACTCCAATGTCAAAAGATCTAAATTTTGCTTGCAAGATAAATAGGACATGCTGGAGAGACAGGTGTGTTTCTCAGAGAATTTCCATTCTCTGGAAAAGGCTCCCCACTCACGTGAATCAGAGCTCCCCGCTCCTTAACCCTATTTAAGTGCAACTTGGGTCACTGGGTAGGTACTTGGAAATTCATCCCTGGTCTGGCACTTATGTTTCTGATGGACAGAGGCAGTCAGTAAATGACTTCCTATAAAAAAAAAATGTGTGAGTCACATTTGGGTTGTTTGGCTAGGCTTATAAGGGCCCTAGTGGTAGTTAGCCTAGTGTACACCCATGAACCTACATTGTTGGTCTGCACCTCCTAAAAATTGTGGTTTTCTGGCAAATTACTGAGGACTGAAGTCACTAAATAATGACAAGCATTTGAGTTTCAGACTTCATATCCTTCAGAAAATGAATACTAATGCAAATCCTGTTATTCTATCAACTTTCTAAGTCTATAAGAGCATTATTTAAAATAAGTACTTGATTTTGGACCTTTGTTTTTCCAGAATTATTGCATTAAGAGGTTGAGTATTATGAGTGGCATTAATGCCAGGGCACATTTGTATGTGCTCATGTGTTTGTATTTGTGTGTGTGTGTGTGTGTGTGTGTGTGTGTGTGTGTGTGTGTGTGTGTGTGTGTGTGTGTGTGTGTGGACATGGAATACTTACATAATTTATAGTTTGGATGCAAAATAGTCCCTACAGCAACAACTGTATGTTCTACAGCAACTTTGAAGCATTGGGCATAGGAACTATTTTATAACAAAACTGTTATAAAAATGCATATACTAAAAATAAAAAAACAAAAAACAAATATGAAGCAATTTAACAGATAGCCCAGGCAATAATCCTCTCCTGCAAGAGGGGGGGGGCATTATAAGGGAAACTGCATACAGCTATGAGACAGGCCTCACAACACCACTGGGTGGTCCATTATTTTCCCAATGACACTCACACTATTACATGTGCGTGTGTGTGTGTATCTGTAGTTCTGTCTGTGTAACAGATCTCAGATGCTCTGTGCCACATATAGTCTGTGGTTGCTTTTCACCACAAAAAATATGTACTATGTTTAAAACAAAAAACAAAAAAAAGAAAGTTAACGGTCTTGCATGAGGCATCTGCTGCAAGGTACTGTAGACACTTTCCAATGATTATAATCTTATATCTGATGATCCTATCCTTAAGTGACTTCAAAATAGCTTTTAGGAATTGGAGGCAGGCCTATGAATTCCAGTGAGTATATGCTTTGTGAATAACCACATAACATCATGCAATATACTGTGACCAAATATTCTTTCCTTTTCTGCCCTTTGATTGCATCATGCCCAAATCCAATGTGTGTGTGTGTGTGTGTGTGTGTGTGTGTGTGTGTGTGTGTGTGTGTGTGTGTGTGTGTGTGTGTGTGTGTGCATGCATATATATGTATACATATACATAATGTGTAAAATGGGCACCTGAGTGTGTCTGTACGTGCACATGTAACAGTATTCAGTACAGCACTTGACCGTGTGGTTACACTGTGCTTAAGTCATTGCCACATATGTAAGTTACTGAGAACAGGATAAATTATTTTATCAGTTACTCATGTCCTCTTGCTTTTCTGAATTAGTGACTTGTATATCAGCTTTCCACTCCTTATCCTTTAAATCATATACTGTACTATAACGCATCCAGTGCATGGGACTCTCCGCAATCAGTAGCTATGTCAAATGTGATATGGCGATTTTACTCTTAAAGGTAGTCAAGAAGTACCTATCTCCCCATAACTCTAGGCGTGTATATATATATATATATATATATATATATATATATATATATATATATATATATGTATATATCTATATAAAATGCATTAAGCAATACAATATGCTCTGAGACTGTTTCTACTGATTACAAAATGTTGTAATATACTTACTACATTAAGTAATTCCGGATAATCTGAGACAGACAATTGCAGGATTTGTAATTGATGATTTAAGTAGCATCAGCATTGCACAAAACCAGACATTAACAGTTACAGGATTCGATTGCAGTGAGTTACAGAACATCATACAAATATGTTACCAAGACCATTTATTACAGCACCAGACAACAGGGACTCACAGATTAAGTCCCGCTTATTAAATCCCCATTTATCAGTAAGGGGTCTTGTACTTTTATTCATCCACTTCAAATGCAGTGTTAGGCTATAAGAAAGCCCAGAGTAGGGGAAATGAGTTTTGGCAACAAACCAATTTGTTCAGGGAAATCTTTGGGGGGGTTAGATAAATATATTAGTAGGTATTAAAAGGGGCGGGGGTGAAAAGGTTAAATGAGACTCAAGGATGTTTAGGAGGAAATGAGGTAAGGGTAGGGTGAGGCATAAGGGATTTATGCAAGTGTAACTGGGTAAGGAAACTACATTTTGGTGTGGACTTGCTACTGTAAGTATTACGCATATGACGCCCATTAGGTACTTCTGCATTCAGGTAGGCCTTGGGTAATTCTAGAGATTATGGTGGTTCTTATTAGTACAGTAAGGCATGCCTCTCAACTGGCTAGATTTTTGCAGTGTAAAGTTTTTGCCTATTTTTTTTTTTTGGGGGGGATGGTGTGGTTCTGGATTTTGTGACAAGTCTCTTTATGTTTGTTAGAGTGCTTTACATTTGTCTCTATTTTGAGGCCTTGCCACCCTCCCCCCTTACTTTTGGCTTTGTTTAGATTTTGAGCTGGAGGTTGAGAACTATTTTACAGTTTGGGATCATTGGGGTTGGGGTCAGGGTTTGTTTTGGGATCTGGTGCTGCAAGTTGGCTGGGGAGACTTTTGCAGAATCCCCAGGTGCTTACATCATATTCTGTTTGCTTTGTGGATGGGGGTTAAATGACTAATTATCGGCAGTGGTTGAGGGTGGAAATCAGAAAAGGAGATACAGGAGTCGGTTAAAGTGTTTACCTTAACAAACCCCACGTGCAGGGTTTTCCCCTCACAAGAGAAAATTGGCTAGACTTAGAATGACCCACAAATGCAGTTAGTCCAGTACAAGCCTAACGATGGTACTGTTGTTTTGCTGAAGGGCCCTTAAGTCATTATCACTGTTACGTTACGAATGCAGCTCACAAAACCCGTATTTTGCAAAGGGTCTGGTAAACTTGTTGACTGGGGAGGAAGAAGTATTAAAAAAAAAATTGCGGTACTCATGGTCGGTGGGGCAGGGTTTGGGGGGGGGTGCTTGCTTCAAATCGTTGAGTGAAATCATTAAATCACAGACATTTGAGTTCAGATTTCATAGCCTTCAGAAAATCCAGGCTTACTCTAAATCTTTTATTCTAACAACTCTAATTTTATAAGAGCAATGTTTAAGGCGTGTCCCAGTTTTTTGGGGGGGCCTTTGTCCTGACATTGTTTTTGGCTTTGCTCAGATTTCTTCTGCTGAGAGGCTGAGATTTATGGGGGAGCTTGCCGGTACAACCCCTGGTTTTGGCATTGTTATAAGGAGCAAATGGTTCAGAACTGCCTAATTTCAATCCCGGAGGGTCATCATTGGTTTACTATATCTTTTAACTCTACATCTAAGCTGTTCTCCTCCTCCCAAGCAAACGGATTTGTCAGCACATTACATAAACATATATGCATTGTTCCATACATTAGATGTCCTCACATTTTGACCTTGTATTTTTGAAGACGTTGTGATAAAAGGGCAAAGTGTATTGCTATTAGTGTGTACATTTATAGGTCTGTTACTGCATGCCCCCATTATTCTGCATCTTTTTCATCTGCTTCAAACTATCAGTTTTATGGTAGTTATAGCTCGTACCAAGCTGTATCATGAAATTTCTCATAATGCAGAGTCTAGCTACACAATGGTCATCAGTTCCATCAAGCCTGTAACGGTGGGAAAAAGATACAGCCATAGGCACTTTAATCAGTGAACTGTGAGTACTCTGGAGTCTGCCTGATCTAATGGAGACAGTAAACAGAGCAGTTGCACTTACTGTAATAATTTTGTTAAAAGTTAAAACATTAAAAACATGTGAAACACTCTTTGGGGAAACATGATTCTAGTGTGATAACAATGTCAAAGGCTAGTATTGCTTCTGTCTGTTTAAACTTCTAATGGTTTATAAGCAGGATAAGAGCAACCATCAAGAAATGAGATGTATGTGAGTGAATACGCTCTGAGAACCTGAGTCACTCACCTGCAGATTGGGCCTCTACTGGGAGGACATTTCTTCCTCAAAACTGAGGTGCATACTTGAATGTCTTGAATATGATAGCGGAGTGTCTGAGTTCTTCAGCGCCACTGTGAATCCTTTTAACTCATTTAGCTCTGCTGGGAACCTCAATAGCTCTTAACTTACTGACCTCCTGAATCTCTTTATACTGTTGAACCTTCACTAGGACCTGAGTGAATTCTGTTTACAGTGGGCATGTGCAGTGGATCACCTGGCTGCATCCCTCTAGGATAGCTCACTGTCAGGGTGTTTTCAGCTGATCGGCAAGTGTTGGATAGTTTCAGTGGCTTGGAGGCACCTGCACATAATAGCTGTTCAGCTGGCACATGCAGTGGATCACTAATACATGTTTGGATATAACTAAATAGAAATAATACAGCAGAAGGAAAGAGATAGCTTAATAAAAAGGCGGAGTCAGCCAGGAGGCTGAAGGTGATTGTAGGATAGCATCAAACCACTGGGTATTATATATATGGCTCACTATCAGCTTCACTAGGAAGCCTGTAGGATGGTTAAGGTGTTGAATTTATCTATAGTACAGGCTTTTAATGAAATATGTGTTTTAGTTCTGTTTATCAATGATAGCAGTCTGATTGTTAACATGGAATGTGGGACAGATTTCATAGCACTTAATGTTGTCATTAAATTTTTTTTTTTTGATATGTGTGTGCTGTGAATTTCCAGTTTCTCTTTCTTTTGCAAGTGGGGGGGAAGTATAGAGTGGGTATCAGTCAGTGACCTGCATTAAGTTGGTTCAAAAGGTGATGGTGTCTGTTGCGGTGGATGTCCCTGTTGCTAGAATGGTGCACAATCAGGCCCAAGTGGGAGTGCAAAGTGAGCAACAGTCAGTGGCCTGAAGGAAGTGGATTTCAAAGGTAACTGATTTTAATGAGGTGGACGTTCTGGTTACTGGAGCTGTGTACAGTGAGGGCTCAGGTAATCAAAGTTAGTCAGTGCTCATTAAGGTAAGTCAGATTTGGTGCAATTTGGGGTAGTGTGGGCGCAAGTGAGGAGGTTGTATGCTGGGGCAGGGTAAAACAGGGTTTGGGAATTCTTATGGGGAGTTTGGGGTTCCTACAAGTGGGGTGGAGTCATGATAATCATAGGATCATAGGAAGTTACTACACTAATGGCTCTAGGGCTCTTACAAGCTAGTCAAGGCAACCTGGCCAAGTCCAACCCTTATTTATGTGCAGCACCTGCTGCTGTTGTCCAAGAGGGAAATGGGTGGGCACTCTGGGGTGAATTTATGGCTACCCATCCAGTTGCCTGAATTGTGTTGAAGAGGGCCAGTGAGGTGTTTTGTTTGACATGAAGTGGAGTTTGTTCCAAAGGAAGGGTATTTTCTGGGGGAAAATTCTGTCCTTCAAGCAAATTCTATTAATGTCACATACCAGGTTATGGTCCTTTGAGTGAGCAATATGTGTACCATTTCATTTGTACACTGGGATGATAGGTGATGCAGTATATGCATGACTGTTAATGGTATGTAGGGTGCGAGGGACTATTCTAGGCTAGAGGGTGTTGTGAGGATATGTGAGGAACTATATACCTCGTTGGCTACACAGAATTTAGAAGGCTTATGCAAGGGATTGTTTCTGGATTCCTGGCTGGTATAAGTTATCAGAGGTATATGTAACACATGGGTAGTAAGCCTTAAGGGGAAGGCTAAGGACAAGCAGCAGATTAAGGTTCAGATTCTTGGGCTTACCAAGAGTTGCATGTCAATCAGTTTACACAGGTCATTTTGGGCAAGGGTTTATAAGATGGTGTACTGTTACTACTGTGGTGTCTTGTGGCACATTACGGAGGGACGAACTTTGAGTAAATGGTTATGATTGTTCATGGGATTTGGCACTTCTCTGAAAATTTGACGAAGTTGTGAGGGTGAGGGGCATAATATGGGGGGTTGGTTTGTGGCTTTTGGGTAGAACATTGCCACATTGGTTAGGCAGTTGTCAAGAGTAGGTCGACTTAATCTGAGTTGCTGGTGGTTAGAAAGTTCAATGAGTCAAGGAGGGGCTAGGTGTGAGCAGTATAGGTACACTAGTGACAAGGGTACGTAAACTTAATCTGGGTTGGTGGTTCATTGGTTGAAGGGTTGGTGTTAATTTTGATAGTGTGAAGTTTGGCAGACATGGGTTATTGCCAAGATAGTTTGTGTGAGGATTGGATTTGGTAATGGAGGTTCTTCAGTTCATGTGCTATTTTTCTTTTATGGAGGTATTGCAGCTATTCAGAGGGTGGTTTGGTGGTCAACAAATGCTATAATGTAGTTATTGTTTGCTTGCTTATATTGGGTAGTTGATGGATGGCAGGATTGCTATTATTTAGATTTGGAAAGGAAATTTAGTTTGGATATTATGTACATTGGGCAGTAAACAGGGCTGCAGTTAGGCATGATGGTATGCGATTGTTCTCGTGTGATTTTTCGTGGCGTGGTTTTAGTGCTTGGTGGTACATTTGGCAGGTGATGACTTGGGAATAATGGTGAACACGCCATTGATGGGCAAGTGAGAATTTATACAGTGGTTATGCAAGATGATGAGGTTATGGTTTGTTATTTTAGCATTGGAGAGGAATTGGTGGTTCACCCTCAGCCTTTTAGGCAATTGGCTACTTTGGCTGTTTAGGTGATAGAGTTTAGGAGGTGATGACAGATCCAGTTTTGTTAGAGAGGCTGGGGTAAACTGAATTGATGTTTGGTTTAATGCCTTTTGATGGGTGGTTAGGTTGTTGCAAGTTGGTAGGAGGAGAGCAGCCTGGTCAGGCTGATGAGCAGGAGAAGAGGGACAGGCTTGCCCTCTTCTGTTCACTGTCTGATATTGGATGTTCATTTCAATGAGTTTGGAAAGGAAAGTGAGCAGTTGGAAGCTGGCTGATAAATAGGCAAGTGGGGGTAAGGACACTGCTTATTTGTTGGATGATTAATTCGGTAACTGGTAAATAAAGTGAGTTATGGGACACTGCTTCATAAGTAAATAAGCGAACTGAGTTAAGGATGCTGCTTATTTGATTGGATCTGTAATTCAATAAATGGTAAATGCAGTGAGTGGTGGGATGCTGATTCATAAGTAAAGTAAGTGAGTGGAGGTATGAACGCTGCTTACTGGGTCAGGATGAGTGAGGTCACGGTGTCCTGATTAACATTACATGAATGTTTATGCTGTGATTAAAATCAGCTATATTATGTTTTAGTTCTAATTAATAAATATGTCTTAACAAGTTATGTTTATGAAAGTTCAATAAAGGTCACCAAATGTCATTCAGTGTGATGTGTTTATTGAAGGGGACCGGGACAAAGAGACATTTTTATATACCTCTAGTGGTTTCCCTTTCTCTGTCTTGCAGGGTCACAGCATACAGTAGAGGATGTAGCCCTACATAAGTGGTATGGGGAGGGGAGGACCTTGCTCTCTGCAAAATATATACTCTGATTTTTTTTTTCTTTAGGATTGCCATTTATTGTCTTCCTCATTATGCACTGTTTTTGACATCTGGTCTTTTGATTAGCAGAATCTGAGTTATTGGTCCTATAATACTATGCCCTTGATCCACAAACATATCATATTTGGTGACTATCAAAAATTAGGCTTTATGTCATAGGAGACCATATGCAGTGGTAACATTCAGAAAGTTACATATGACATATGATGTATATTGGTTGATTTAGTAAGTTAAGATTTTACTGGAGGAAAAATGTTAGTAAAGACTGGGAACAATATGCCCTAAAGAACACTTACCTAACATATACAGATGAATTTAAGTGTAGATTACATCTAGACTGGCAATAAAAATGTAATAGACCAAACCAAAAACCAAACAAATAGAAATGAAAAATGGACCAACAACAGGAACTGGAGGACGAAAACCACCACAACGAATTTACCTAGGTTTCGTCTTTATTCAAACATCTTCAGAAAGAATGTTCCCATGATCTTCAGTAGATGATTTTGCTGCCATATAGATCTTTGTGGTTCGGTAAAGAGGTGTATATCTAGGTGGTCTAGGCAGTGCAGCCCCTATGTAAAAATCCTTTGAAATGTGATTAAACTTAAATGTCCAGCTAGGGCATAACATTGTAATCAATCTGCCATTTGATGTCATTATGTTTGGTAGCAAATAGATCTGTCTGGCCGTTTTTTTATCTCATGAATCCAAATGAATGGCAAGGCTTAACATTTATTAAGAGAAGAGGTGAAAAAGTGAAGCTGATTCATAGATACAAGAGACTACATGCTGTTCACAACAATGGTAAACAGAACTCTTGTTTTTGCAGTTTAAACTTTGAAGGTCTTTCCTGCTTTTAGAAGATAACAGTTATAACTAAAAGTTAAAATATCTTAGATGTCCCTGCAATGTGACACTTATAATATTAGGTTTAAATCTTTAGTTTATGGGTAAATGTTTTTGTCTTTATTTGCATATATAATAATCAACATTAAAAGTTCAACTTTTACAAGATTTAGATGGGTAGTGGGATGTAATGAATCTGTAGAACAGTACAGGTGGTATGCCCTCACTGCTGCTACAACCTGTTTGACTCCTGTAGATTTATGTAAAATCTTCATGGTAGAACAGTTCATTCGAGCTGTGGAAAGTACGATAGTCTGTTTTGGATTTGGAAAACTAGTCAAGGGGTTGTTTTTCCTAAACTGGGTAAGTATACTATATGTTTTAAGTGCTATTTTCATTTTAATCTGGCATGCTATAGATGATCATTTAATCTATTCAAGAATGAATAGCATTTATTATGTGGCTTTTGGAAGAGCAAGCAAAGCTTTTAAGAAGGGGAGGTGTTCTAATGGAATGAATGGTCATTAGCTTACCTATCAGATGATGATTGTATGTTTTTGGAGAGCTAGCTGTACTCTGACCATCAACTATCTTCTCCAGCCCACCTCACTGTCCTAATCTCCAAGCCTTGCTTGTCCTGGTAGACCTAGATCATCCTGAGGAGAAAGGAAGCAAAGAGAAAGATGTTCTAATTTTCATGGGCTAGGCCTGGAAGTGACGAGAAGCATAGTGAGGCATCACGTTTCTCATCCTCTCTGAGATTTTACTTATGCATTCTTCCTTCAACCTTGGTGGCTGATGAATATACTACAACTACAGGGCCTACAGAAATAATCTGTATATTCATGTCCCCTTACAATAAATCTAAATGCAGTGCTGAACAGTAATTTGTAGGCCAAGTGCTTTCCAGCTAATCAAAACTCCTTCTCACTCAATACCCTGTCATCCACTTGGAGGCACTTAAATAGCAGTGAGTCGCCCTCAACCCCAAATTAGGATGGATGTGCCATAGCTGGACACACTGTCTCATCTTCTCTAGTGCCTTTCTACACTAAATGAACTCATATTACGAAGGTGTTCTCTCACCTGTATGCATTAGGAGAACTCAGGTCACCAAGACACTCCAGCACTTGTGTACACTAAGTGAAATTGGGAGACTGAGGTGCTCTTGCACATGTGTAGAGTAACTGAGCTCAGGTTACTGAACTGCTCCAACACCTATGTACAGTAACAGAGCACAGGTCACTGAGGAGCTGAAGCAGCTGTGTATACTAACTGAACTTAGGTCGCTGAGGTGCTGTAGCAGTACCTGTTTCTTATAAGTTTACTCAGGTCACTGAGGCACTCTAACTCTTGTGAACAGTAACTGAGATCAGTTCCCTGAAGTGTTCTATCACTTGTGTACAGTAACTGAGCTTATTTCACTGAGGCGCTTTAGCACTTGTGTACAGTGACTGAGCTTAGTTCACTGAGGCGCTTTAGCACTTGTGTACAGTGACTGAGTTTAGTTCACTGAGGCGCTTTAGCGCTTGTGTACAGTGACTGAGCTTAGTTCACTGAGGTGCTTTAGAACTTGTGTACAGTGACTGAGCTTAGTTCACTGAGGCACTCTAGCACTTGTGTACGGTAACTGAGCTCAGTTCACTGAGGTGTTCTAGCACTTGTTTGCAATAATTGAGCTCGGTTAACTGAGGTGTTCTAGTGCTTATGTAGCACTTGTGTACAGTAACTGAGCTCAGTTCACTGAGGCATGTTAGAATCTGTGTGCATTAACTGAACTCGGGTCACTGAGGTGCCTTAGCACCTGTGTACACTAACTGTCCTGGGTCATATTAGGGTAGCACTTTCTTGCTATTCTTTTCTCTCTTTTAGATATACGTGTGTGTGTGTGTGTGTGTGTGTGTGTGTGTGTGTGTGTGTGTGTGTGTGTGTGTGTGTGTGTGTGTGTGTGTGCGTGTGTGTGAGTGCGTGCGTGTGTGTGTGTGTTTGTGTGTGTGTGTGTGTGTGTGTGTGTGTGTGTACGCACTGTGTAGCATAACAACTAAGTAGTGACCAACTCTCCATTCCCAGCACTCCATCTGTATGGCAACTGTCAGTGTGCTCGTCCATTCACCAGCCAGGGGTCAGTTGATTTTTTTTTTTCCTCAGCAGGTGTTCCATTTGTCACCCATCAGAAATTAATGTTTTCTTTTATAAAGTTCAGCTTCAGCCATCTGGTTTTGATTGAGTAGTGCTAGGGGAAAATTCTTTGACCTTATGTACCATACCTAATCTAAAGAGATGAGACCTGAAGAAAAATAGGGGAATAAGTATCAATGTCTGTAGTATGGGCAATATGCTTTCTGAGCTTGTGTCATGAATGGAAGGCAAATTCTAGCTGTACCCATGAAAACTGGGCATCTGTATTAATCATTGTGTACAAGGGGACAAAGAGTGATGAATGAAGACTGAGAAGCAGGTGTCAACACAAAAGAAGTGGTCCTGTGACTACATTAGAAACAGAAAAAGCCTTTTCAGTCTCTGAATAAATTATACATGCCTTTGTCCATGGGGAGCAAGAAGTTATACATAAAAAATGATGGATCCTTTAGAAAAGGACACAAGAGATTTTATAGAAGGGAACTAAGACAAATAGTGCTACCATATTTAATAGGAAGATGATTTTTTTTGGCCTACAGGAACATGATGGCTAATTTTAATCTAGGTTTGTCAGATTGGAGAAATTGATATGCAGCTTTGATATGAAGGTGATTAGAGAAATTTGAGTCTATATTACATTGTTGAAAATACTATTTATCAAATACCTCTTCGTCAGACTTAATTTGTTGAAACCCCTTTTTGTCAAATGATCATTTTAGCAACTATTTTCCCAGGGGATAGAACTAGTAGTCCAACTACTGATTGTCACAAAAAAACACAAAATTTAAAACCCACTCAGGTTGGCAGCCTTTCCCCCCCATACGCCCTAAATACATATACCAACTCTGAGATTGCATTACAGTGGGGAAAAGTACATATTCCCAGTCATGGCCCACTGCATTTTTCCCTAGGAAAATATTCGCTAAAATGATAGTTTCGACAAAAAGGGGTTTTGACAAAGTAAGTTCAACGTAAAGGTATTTGACAAATATTAATTTTGACAATATGATATTGACCCAAGAAATTCATGTTTGGAAATGGGTATCCTATCTGGATCAAGCAAACACAAAACTCTTTACAGTTATCAATGTTTTAAGATTAAGCTACAGAAAAAAAGAAGAGTGCTAGAATGTAGGAGAGATTTTAACTGAATGATGAGTTACTTCCGGAAGAAAAATCACCAGCAGTGAGAGAAGTCCATTTAAGAGAACTCAAAACTGCCAATGCAGATCAGAATGACACATGTGATTGTTTGAAGCATGGCACCAACATGGGAGGAGTGACGGGAATAAAGTTAAACCAGTGAAAGAAGTGTAGCTATAGCAAGGTTTTGTATCAAATGAGATGAAGAAAAGAAAGACAAGGAGATCAGGCCGAAAGGCAGACAAAAGCTAAACTAAGGCAGCTATATATGTGTTAAAGAGATGATAAGAACCAAGAACCTGGTGCTGAACAAAGCAGGGATGTTAACTATAATTTATGAGAATGCTAATTAATATTTTGGTTCAGATTCAAGAGAAAATGAAATAGGAAGTTGCCAAAGTCAAACAAAAAGAAGATTATAAGACATTAAAAGACCTAAAAGTCGACAAAAGCAATGGCAGTTGACGGGATTTATCCTACATGTATGAAAGAACCGTGTGCTGAACTGAATGCACACTAGTCAACAAAGTTTGAGTTTGAGGAGATAACTGGAGGAGGTGGTAGTCATTCTAGGCTATTAAACTGATAGCAAGCTAGCATGGAAATTACCAGAACACATTGAGGGGGGGGGGGCTTATTAAGGGCCTGCGGTGGTGCAGCTGTTAGCATTGTCGCTTCACAGCAAGAGGTTCTCTCATTCGATTCTTGGCTGGAGCACCTTCTGTGTGGAGTCTGCATGTCCTCCCCACAGCTAAGTGACGTTAAAGACATCCAGGTAGGTGCGAGTGTGAATGGGTCTGTCTTCTTTGAAGGTTGGGTGTCGGGCTGGCAACTCGGCACCATAAAAATCCACTGTCAATCATTAGCGGACCGCAGTTCCGCTCTGGCGACCCCCTAACCGGGAAAAGCCAAAATACATTACTATCGAGGGGGGCTTATTTATTAGTGAATTGGCATGATTAAGATAGGAATTAGTGAGAACCTATAAGTTTATGATCCAAAATAGCATTGGTTCACAATGTGAACATAAGCACATGAACTTAAGTAATCAATTCATATGAAATGTATTCTAGTAGATCAGCAAGAGGATACAGATATACTGTTCTGAGAATTAAAGAAATTACTTTTGTATTTTCTACACAAAAATTATATACTATTGCTAGTACCCCCAAAACAAATTATATGGGAAAAGGGACAGAGAGCCTTGTCAGAGATGATAGTAAAAAAGCAGAATCACTAACCAAATGACATATGTTTCATTACTGTGACTTTCCATATTGTATGTCTTTTTTAATAATATTGCAAGGAAGTTGGAAGAAAACTACAGTTATTTGCCACTCGTGGAGAAGCAGGCATGTTGGTGCATGAAGTGGGCCAAAAGAGATAAGATGGACTTTTTATAGGAATGATCCATTTATGGCAATTTAGACACAGCATAAAATAAAACCTTATGGAAACAGGACAAGGTGTCACTGAAACTCTACAAAAATGTAATATGTTCTGTTAGTAGCTTTATCAGGTAAGATAAAAGGTACCAAAACAATAGAAGGCTGTGAAAGTATCTGAAAACTGCCATGCATGTGTGGTAAGAGGCATTCATTTTGAAATTCTGGAGATCACTCCTATGATGAACAATTTGATTGATGAGACATTTACATGGTGATCCTTCTATGTATAAAAAATGGGAACATTTTGAAATCCAGAAAATGAACAAAAAGATGCAGAACTGCAACAAGAGTTATAAAGACAGCAAGAATTAAACCTGTATCTCTCTTCAATGAACTGGCTATGATGAGAGGCATTTCCAAATATTTCAAATGATTTAAAGTCTATGAGGTCAGTACTTTATAAGTAATGGGCAGAAGGACAAATCTCATGACAAAGTAAAGCTGTCTTTGAGGTATTGTCAGAAAGTTAGAGAAGCATGCACCAGGCTTTTAGACAGTACTGTGCAGTTCAAACTAGGGTTATACATGTGACACTTAAAATAACTGCCACTTCCATATACATCAGGAGCATTACTCAACTAATGTTAACTATAACACATAGATCATTTTAAAATGTTTAATAATAAAATGAACCACTTGTCATTTTTTTCTACAGATGGTATGTACACCTCTTTGTCTTCTAATGTATCATACAAATTTTGTCATTTCTTTTTGTGACAAGGAAATATGCCCTTAATGAGAAGGTTTACTTTCTGTGCTTCATCCTATTCTGTGATTTTTTTAATTGAATGAAATCGTCCATTCTCTAAAAATAGAACATTTTACTTGATATAAATATTTGCAGATCAGTCTGCTAAAACTAAAGTGTAATGAGCTGGCAAAGTGGTGTAGTGTTAGCATTTCCTCTTGGGTTTGCTTCTGGCTAGAGTTCCTTCAGTGGTGTCTGTATGCTCATTCTTTTTCTCTGTGGATTAATGCCAGCTGCTTTGGTCTTCGTTCACACTATAACTGGTTGCTGATAGCAGCACTCTAAATTGGATTGGGATGTTTGAGGATCTGTATGAATATTGACTGTAGGATTGGGGTCCTTATTGTACTTGACCCTCAGCCTTATACTCCCTGAATATGAAGATATGGTACAGAAAGTCTAGAACCCTGAAATGGATAAAGCAGGGATGTTAAAATAAATGTGGATATGTTGTGTAATGCAAATTGGAAATATTTTATTTCTAGGTGGTAGAATTGTACAATGTATTTTTTCTAAATCAGGTATTCTGTACCATAATCCCAGCTCTACATAGTTTTAAGCTCAAATATCATTTTGAAAACATCAACTATACTGTAAGTGCAGCACAGAGCTGCAGAAAAACTATTAATCTGAAACCACCTAACAGATACAGTTCAATTAAATATTTCCATCCTTCTGAATCAGCCAGTGCCATTCCTTCAAAATATCTCACATTCATGTCTGTTTTGTATTGAGGCAAATATAATCATCATCTAGGGAATTCTTTAAACAAAGAAATGAGATGTAATTTTTGTCCTTGACATTTGAAAATAATTACAAAAAAAAAACTACTTGAATCTCTAAGCAATTTTCCTTTTAAAATATTCCTTCAAAGAGCTGCATATTTTGGTTTTAATACTCACCTCCTAAGGGAGTCTTATTATATCATATTGAGAGTTTCATCTGTATACTCTCATTGTAATTCCACTTTATAAATATGTAATGTTATCATGTCCTTATTTGCTTTGGAGTGCTTTATTATGAATCTTGAGTGCATTATGATGTCATTTACAGTGTTAAAATGGAAGTGCTACCAAACTAAATAGGCATATATATCTTTGTCAGATGATTTTTATCAGCAGATTTGAGAAACTGTCTTTCATATAAAAAATATATAATTTAATTTAGGAATAACTGCTCATCATTGCACAGAAGTATAGATAACAATGTTACCGTAAATTTTTAGAAATAAAATGATAAGCTGTCTTCTTAAATGCACTTAATCAGATCAAAAAATCATGAGAAATACTCTTTATGTTGAACACATGCATAACTGTATAATTACCCAATCAAAACACACCTTTATAAACAGTTTCTTAAAGGGCTAGCATTTAAAACAGATTTATGCAAACAATGCTCATTTTTTTCTGGGTTCACGCAGGCATTTATAAATGTTTTCTACTCACATTCATGTAACTGTATCTTGTTCTTTAAGATACCTGTTATATTGGTTATACCCTTAGCTTTTAACACCTGCAGTTTAAAACTGCATTTATGTAAGTGTCCGAAATACAGTTAAAACATTGTTCTCATTTCCCTATGCCAGTGTCATTCCTGCCTTCCTGACTTCTGATTTTAAATACTAAAACTGCATTTGCCATACAGAAAACTGAGAGTAAAACACATAAAGCTAAATTTACTACATTTGTACTATTATAATTATTTGAAGCTTTGAACATAAAACAATTTTTAGAAATAAAAATGTGATGTTGAACTGAAGTTGTTATAGTTTTATGTCTGATGTGTAGTATATTTAGGTTAAAGTGGTATGCTCATAAATATGTCCTGTATGACAAGGCTGTATTTATGTTTAAACAAGTAAGTTAAAAAGTATTTTTATAAAACAACACAGAACTTTTCCAAGTTTAAGCCATAAAGGTTAATTACTACATTATCATCTATTACCTGGAACTTCTTAAAAATCCTTCCCTTGGACAATGTTCTAATTGAATGTAATACAACGTTTCCAAATATCCTAAATAGACTTGCACCTCCTAGAAGAAAGAGACTGCAAACAAATACAATTTGGCTATGAAAAAAGAGTAGAATGCTAAAGCAGGATAGGGAAAAAGCATGGAAAGAAAGGTAAAGCTGTAAAACACCTCGATTTCTTGAAAAGTTCAGAATGCTGCACAATCAGACTAAAAAGAAAACAAATGAAGACAAAAAAACATACTATAATAACTTTCAGAACAGTAATAAACACGACCCCAAAAAAAATTGGACATCCATTAAAGAAATCTTATATCCAGGCAAAAATTCAGCCAAAACCCCTCTCCAGAAAACTCACCACTCAAAACTGAAATAATGTTCAACTCTTATTTTATACATAGTATAGTATCTATAACCAACAGTTCCTCAGAATATAATCCCAACCTTTTCCAACAGCCACATATCACCACATTTACTTTCACCTTCAAACCTGTGCCCACATCCTATATAAAACTACTCCTAAACAAACTGTGCTCTTCTTCAGCTAATGACCTTCTAAGTGAGTATCTAAAAATAGCATCCACTAGCATTGTCTATCCTGTCTCAATCTTTATATATAGGTCAATGCAGGAATCCCATGTTCCCTCTCTCTGGAAAAGTCACACTTTATCCCAGTGCACAAAGGAGGGAATTCAACAGGCATTAATAATTTTAGACCTATAGCAATCTTATCTCCTCTCACCAAAATACTTGAAAAATGTATTCAAAAACAGTTGCTAGACTCTCTCCTGCAGGAAGAACACCTATCCCTACACAACATAGCTTCCATCCTTCCCATAGTACCAACACTGCCCTTCTAACTTGTATAGATACTGTCAATAAAGCTAAAAATAATGGCAAACGTGTCTCTTTCTTATTTCTAGACTTGTCTAAAGCCTTTAACACAGTTTGTCACAGCAAACTTCTAGTTGAAATGTCCACACTAGGTCTTTCGCAGCCCTCAATTCTGTGGTTCAAAAGCTATATATCTAATAGGTAACAGTCAGTGAAACAGCACTCCATGCTCTCTCCTTACCTCCCATTCACCACTGGTGTACCACAAGTCTCTATCCTTGGTCCCCTCCTCTTTATCATTTTCGTCAGCACCCTCTATACTTCCACACAACAGGCCACCCTTATACAATATGCAGATGATTCCACTCTTATTTGCACATCTGACAACATGGTACACCTCTAAAATGTTACTTAGGAAGCTTTAACAGCCACTGAAACATGGCTTCATAACTCACAACTCATGCTCAACCCAAAAATGACCGAACTACTACTTTTTCCCCAAATCTCTCTCTCATGAAAAATAACATTTAAAGTCCTCTCTTGATAGTGTAACCACTGAAGCTACTTCTCATAACAAATTATTGGGGGTGATAGTGGATGATAATCTTACATTTGACCAGCATCTACAAAATTGATGAGAAAAACTCATCAAATGCTAAGGATGCTTTACAGAGCCAAAAACGTTCTCACTGACACAACTAAAACTACACTTGCCACTACTTTTCTCCTCCCACTCATCTTTATGGTGGTCCCATCCTTACCAACCTCCAGGCTTCACGAAAATTAAAACTTCAACAATGCTATAACAAAGTTGCTAAATTTGCAGCACATAGCCTTTTCAGACCCCACCACTGTATAGCACTGAAAAGCCTAAATTGGTTAGAACTGTCACATCAACTACTATATACACAACTTCTTACCACCTATAAAATTATCCAGCATCCATCTGCCTGTCCAGCACTAAAAAAAATTCTATACAACTATGTTCCCAGTCAGTTATTGCAATCCAGTGACCAAAAACCCCTGTCTGTCTATAAAGCTAGCAAATCTGCTGGACACTGTCTGTACTTGTACAGGGTTGCTAAGGCCTGGAACTCTTTACTTGTATCCATCAGGTCTATAGCCTCCTTCCCATGTACTACTCTGAAAGACTTCCTAGCTAAAATCTGGCTCTGTTCTTGCTCAAAACCAGGATAAACTATTAACTCAATGTGAACTAGTACGTTTTCATTCCTTATACCTCCTTACTCTCTTTCACTTACTTCCTTACTGATATCTAATCCTCATCACTGACTTTCTTTCTAAATATACTATAAGCCTGTTTTTCCCTCATTTCATATTGCAATTCCTATTTGTATTACACTAACTTACCTTTAATTTCTCTACAAACTGTCTAACATTTCTCTAAATATTAAATGATGGTCATATACCTTGTACTGATTCTTAACCAATGTTTTCATATTATGTCTAAATTGTTATAATTATTTGAACTGCAGATGTTTTTGTTTTATTGTTAAAGACTATATAATTATTGTTCTTACAATGTTTTATAATAATTTGGCACTTTTCTTGCCAGGCCTTCGCTGAAAATGGGCTTCTACCCAGTCAGACTTTCCTGGAAATCAAATGTCAATCAATCAATCAATAAAAATGTTTGGGCACTAGGAGAATGCTGTACTTTTGTCTCTCTAACCACAATGCAGTGTAGTGGATATGGTGATGGAGTCTCCTTTTTGTCTACCTTTGCATGCATCATTCTTTAATTTTATCAGTCCATTTGTTTTTTATGGGTAGCAGGTGACCAGTCACTAAGCAACTACCAAGACCTACTGCTCTGAGCAATGTCCAAAGTGGGCTTCAGTACGCAGAGCTTTTCAATGTGGCACAGAAGGCAAAGGCCACTGCACATATGATTAGGCATCTTAATTGTCTGCCTTCCTTCTCATTGTAGTCATACAGGATGCCATTAATCACGTTGCTTATTCCATCTCAATGAACATTAGATTTACAGTCTAGTGGTCTTCAGGTCTCTCTTGTGAGCTAACTAGAATATTGCAAAGGGAACAGTACACCTTTAGAAGCAATGCATATTTTTTGGTGGGGGGGGGGGTTCATAAGTTTAGGCCCATTACATTGAGTAGACTTTAATCAGATATGAAAATTTGTTGAGAGTACATCCTTCAAAGTAGTACAACTTAGGTATTTTGGAGAGTATGTTCACACATACTTCCCTGTGGGGTTTCTCTCCCACCTCTCTTCATTAAGTATTCCATCTCCAGGATCTAATCACTTGAAGGAGAGGGGGAGAGAGAGAGAGAGAGAGACAGAAAGAGAAAGAGAGAGAGAGAGAGAGAAGCAGTTTCAGTGACTACCTAAGTCAACAAAATTGTACCTTATTTATTAACCTGCTTCCAGTTCATGCCCTACCCAAATTTTACAATAACAGTGATCCCCATTCATGAATTTGTAATAGAAGGGAAATTAGATTTTTTCACTAAAACATATATAGCTGAATATTTAGGCTATTTTTTAGTCTATCTCATTATTTGGCAGATTCATTATCAGCTAATGCTTATGTTTTGTTAGTGTTAATGCTCTGAAATTGTGAATATTCTTTTCGTATAGAAAAATAATGTCTGTCATCTGCAGGTTATTAGAGAATCACCCATAGCTTGCCCATAAACATAAATTTACTGATGGTAATACTATAGCTAAAGTACCCATTATCACTTTTAATAATCTCAGTTTTTGTAATACAATACAGAAAAAAATATTCTTTTTTTTTTTTTTTTTTTTTTTGCAAGAATAAGTCTTCTGGTGTCTTAAGCTTGTAGTCTTCAAATGAGTAACTCTGTAGTACAAAAGTGTTTTTTCAATGTATAACAAAAAGCAATTTGCCAATTTCAAGTTCATCTCCAATTAATGAGTAATTACCCATAATTCAAGTGATACAAACCACATTATTGTTTAGCCTATATGGAAACATTGTATTGAGTTTAAAAATTTTGCAAGTTTCCATTTTCTATAATCTAACATATATGCTGCTATTTCTTAGATTCCCTGCTAAGCACAACATTGAAACACAATGAAAACATCTTTTTTTTCTACTGATGCCATTCTTTAACGTCTTGTCCTGCATTACTCGATGTTTGGCCCTTATTTATATCATAAAGACATTTCTGTATTTTTTCTTAAAAGACATTTATGTTGAAACAATATATCCTTTTGTACCAAATGGAATTAATAGCAAATTTATTCTGATAATACAAAGTTGTTTCATCACAAACTTTTTTTTTCATTTCAAAGTTAGAAGTCTTAGTTTGTAGTAAAAATGACAAATATTACTTTTTCATAAAGGAACAATGCACTGAGTCATGGAACGACCTTTCACATAGTACAGCTGTGTAAAATCTTACCATAATGGTAGTTGTCCTTGTCTTCACTGCTGCAGTATTGTTAACATATAGGATTCTCTGTCGTGGAAGCCTGACATATGGCCAGTCTATTAAAGACTCTTGTTGCTTTAAAGGTATGCCGAATGTCATCCAAACGCTCTTTGCATAGCACATGGCATAAAGGTGAATTTCAGTGACATTCAGGCCTGCCGTAGTCAGAATGTCTTTGCCACCAGTCCAGACATATCTTTTCACCATTGGTCTGTTTACCTGGTTCCATTTTTCTGCCATTTGAATACATTTTTGTTCTTTAGTGATGTCTTGCTCAATTTGTCAGGCGTTCATCCCAAAAAACCCTTCACAATAGACTTTCTTCCCTTTCCTTGTATCTTGAGAACCAGTGTCTTAAGCTTCTCATTAAAGATATAATGGAAGGAATCCCCTCCCCAGAGAGTCAGCCATTTGGAAAGAAGAACGGAAAAAAGGTATGACTGGAATCTTCCAATGTCCAGCCAGGTATTTTTCCTGAGGTCATTACAAACCTGGAGAATTGCCTGGCTGTTTTGTTGGATTTCTCTGGCATGTTGGAGGCCGATGAGGATCTGGCTGGTAGCATGTCCAAAGAGCCTTTGCAGGCATCTATCTCAGACATTCACAGCAAACCACAGTTGATTTTTTTTCTAATGGGCTTAGGGAAGTTCCTCCATTTTTAGTTGGGGAAGAATTTCCTACTGCAGTCCTCGACTGTCTTCCTGGGTCTGAGCATTTACAGTTTTTGAAGGCGATGTTCCCTTAAAAAAGAAAAAAAAATTAAACATTTCTTCTGCTCCTAGGGATCCACAAATTGACTGCCAGGCCTTCACTCAGGGGCTATTTACTGCTTTAATGCCCTTAAAGCCTCCTCAAGGGGTTTTAGTGCCTGATCCTCCTTGGTCCTCCAGAGTATGTACATAGTGTCTATCCTTAGCCTTTCTGTCACAGTAAGTATTCTTGTTCTGAACAGCCCAAAGTGCAGCACAGGAGTTTGTTCCCTGTGGTGACTCACACATTTTTTCAACCCTGACCCCTCCCTGGTCCCCACCAGCAGCCCACTGCCCCTTGTGGCAAAACTGGCTCAGATATAGTAAGAACTGTCCTTAAGAACTCAGACTATGCTTCTTGTACCAGAGTTGTGATATGGGAAGTCCTAAATGGAGTTGCGAAGTTTTGCATTTTATAGCAGCACAAAAATAATATATAATATTTTTAAACAATTCTGAGAAGCAACACTTGGCATTTTCTGACTGAAGCTGTCACATTTTGCTTTGGATTTAATCAGATGCAAGACACATTATAAACAATGCTATTCTGTGGTAATATGTGAAATATTCATACTCTACTTCTCTCCCTGGAGCTATAACATGGGCAAAAGTATATGCCCTGATTGGACATTTGACACTTTACATTGAACATTACAGCAACAGAGTATTGAAATATACTGTTAAATACACACACACACACACACACACACAGTCTCTTCAGCTTTCATGCACTCCCCCTTTCTTTCTCTCTGATCTTTCACTGATCTCGCACACACACACTCTTCAGCTTTCATACATCTCTCCAATCTCTCACACATTTTCCCTTCTGCTTTCATACATACATTAACTCACTCTTTCTCTCTCTGATCTCTCACACACACTCTGTTCAGCTTTCATACATGTATTCATTCTACCTCTATTCAGTTCATTCAATTCCAATCCACTCAGCGTGCCACTGAAAACATTTCCACATGCCATACTTTCTAGTGGAAATATAAGTTTAAAATATTATTATTATTCAAGCTAGGCTTTTAATTACTATATTTCAATATTAAAATCAAATCAATACAGTGTTTATGGTATGGTATAGTATAGGGTACAGTATTTGTCAGGTCTATTTTTTAATAGTAAATCTCAAGCAGCCAGAAACTCCACTAATCCGCCATCTACCAATCCCCATGGGTGCCGGTTAACTGAGAGTTTACTGTACATGTTTGTGCTTATAACTGCCTTAAAATTACCATGTGAAAGCAAGAAGGTATTACAGTTTTTTTTTGTGCAATTTGCATTCATGTTTATTTTTATTTATTTATTTGCATTTGTTTACCAGGAGGTCTACTGGGCCAGGATGAGCCTGTTTTCAGTAGAGGCCCAGGGAAGAAAGCTCCAAAAACAAACAACATGATAAAGCCACAGAATCAAAATACAGAAATCAAGCAGTGATGGTACAGTACACTACATTACAGAATAGGTGATACAATAAAATAGATAATATTAGTTATACAGATGATAGATTTTAAGTATGTAAGCCAAACAAGAATACAACTGATGACATGGGATAATAGTGAATGTGTGAAAAATACAGAACTGCAGTTTTGCAGTAGAGAGGGAAAAATGGAGAACAGCAGATTAAAGATTCTGACAGTGAGGTAGGCTTAGAGCTATTGCTATATAGGCATCAAGAGTGAATAGAAGATATGGTAGGTAACTGATATAGCAGATTATGCGTGGCTGGGTGACACATGTTGGACTTAGTTGGAAGCACTAAATGTATATATGAGGAGTCTGAGCTTTAAGTGAGATGGGGGAAAGTAGAAAGGCTAGGAATATTGGGTTTTTTTTATAGTCAGTGCTGGTACATGTACATAGGCAGTGGGAGAACTGGTGTTGTTTCAGCGAAGTCTTAAAGTATTCAAGATTGCTAGTAGGCCTAATTGAAGAAGGGAGAGTGTTCCATAGTTGTGCTATAGTATATGGGTAACATATTTGACTGGCAAAAAGATTAGGTTTTGCTACATTAAGGAACATCTGATTGACTGATCACAGAGGTCTATTTGGATGAGGAGAGGAGAGAGCAGGACAACTAGAAGGCCTATAGGCTAGCTTATGAGTTGTACTTAGTTACAGGTATGTTAGATGTTGGGGAAGTTCTAACCAGTTTAGATGTCAGAGTGATAAGCAATGACAGGTGGAGTGTTTGGCGCTGGTTACAAATTTTGCGATTTTATTTTAGCATGAGTCCAGTTTGTATTTAAGACAGGATTGTATATTAATAAGGATAGTTGCACCATAGAGCAAGGATGGAAGTAAAAAGGAAGAGGCAATGGATAGTCTTGCTGCATAGGTGAGGAAGTGTTTGTGCCTGTACAGGATACCTAATTTCTGATTTTTTTTTTTATGTTTGTGTTAATATGCTGGTTGAAAATTAGGTATTCATCTATGTTGACACCTAGAAGTTTGGTATATGGGAATACTTTGAAGCAAATGTTGTTGAGTAAGTTGATGGGAAATTCGTTTTTGGTTAGGAGTGTTGTTTTTTGGGGCTGAATAACATGAGTTTGGTTTTATTAGCATTTAGGGGTAAATGATTATTATACATCCAAGTTTTCAGTGGAGGTGAAGGTATTTTGTACTTGTGTAAGTAGTTCTGAAGTAGACTTGGCCATGCAGATGATGCTGGAGTCATCTGAATATGGGATGACATTAGCATGGGGTATGCTGGTATGGAAATCATTAATGAAAATGCTGAAGAGCAGCGGACCTAGTATGGACCCTTGTGGGACTCCAGTATTGATGTTGAGGAAAGGAGAGCAGGATTGGTGCCATCTGGCTGCTTGTTGCCTGTCTGTAAGGTAGTTAGAAAACCAGCCTAGGGTAAGGAGAGATATGCCTACATTACAGAGTTTGGTCAGAAGAAGCGGGTGGTAGACAGTATTGAATGCCTTGGAAATGTCAAGAAAAAGTGAGGAGACAAGGCATCCTAAGTCTTGAGCATGGTTCACTGTTTTCAAGAAAGATATAAGAGCAGTGGTGGTGCTATGACTAGGTTTAAACCCTTGCTGTGTTGGGAAGAGGAGGTTGTGGTGTAGTAGGTAGCTAAATAGTTGGCTATGGATATATTTTTCCAGAATTTTATAGATGAGATAGAGGATGGCAATTGGACAGAAGTTAGATATATCATTATTGTTTCCACATTTGTGGAGAGGGAGGATAAATGCCTTTGTCCAGATGGTGTGAGTCAAAGACTCTTGAATGGACCTGTTTAGTAGTATACTAATGGGACAGGCTATAACATCTGCTGATTTTTGGAGTAATTCTGCTGGTAAGTTATCTGGAGCATTTGATCCAGGTTAAAGTTTAAGCAGGAGTTTTTTTATGATGGAGGCAGGCATGGGTATCAGACAGAAGTTTGATCTTGTTGTAGCAGATGGGTCTGGGGCAGTGGGTTAATTAGTGGAAGCTGGAAGTGAGGATTACTATACTGTTTTTAAAGAATGAGTTAAAAATTGAGGCAGTTACAGATGGAGCCATGTTTGGATCAGGGGAGGGATTATCACTTTTGCCTGGGTATAATATATAGTTTATGGACCTCCAGAACTTTTTAGGATTTTGCATACGGTCATTTTTCAGAGTAATGTAGTAGTCTTGTTTGTTTTGGATGACAAGTCACTTTACTTAATTATGCAGTTAGTTGTTTGCATTGAGCAAAGTCTGCGGGGTTTTTACTTGTAGGCCATAATTTCCAGGACGTATCCCTAGCTTTCATAAGTTGTTTGATGGATTTGGTAAGCCAACTGGCCTAGTTGGCTTTTACTCTCCTATGCTGGAGAGGAGTGAGATTGTCTAGTACATGGAGGAATGTTGAGTTAAAGAATCCACCAGCATCATTCAGTGGTAGGACTTTAAGTGGATGCCAGTTGATATTTTGTAGGGTATTGTTAAAGGTAGTTTGGCAGAAGAGGGAGAGGTCTCTGGTATGCTTATAGCTGTGTATAGTAAGCACTGGAGTTGATTTAAGGATTGTGTATGCTGGTAGGTGATCACTAATGATGTTAGGTGGAGTGCCAGTGGAGGAGATTTTATTAGGGTCAGAGACAAGCACCAAGTCTAATACTGAGCCATTGTTTTTGTTGGGCCTGGTTATGGTAGCAATGAGTTGGGTGTACTTAAATAGGTTGATACTGTTTGTTGGGTGATGTATGATGTCTAACCAATTAATATTCACATCACCAAGTATGATTGTTTCATACTCTATATTTTTGGTGGACCAGGCTAGTATTTCTTCAAGTATTGGGATATTGTTACCTGGGGGATATATGTGACTATAATGCAGATGCTTTTGCTGCTATTCATTTTCAAGTAGGATATTAGTATTTTGGCTGTAACAAATGTGGAAGTGGGCTTGTTATATGGGACTATATTAAAAGTATTATGGTATATGAGAGCAATGCTCCCACCTTTTTTCTGTGGCTATCTGTTCTCAGGCAAGAGAAGCCTGATGGGAGGAATTCAGAGTTTTAATATAAAGTTTTAGCCAAGTCTCAGTTGCTGCTACAATATTTGGCTGGTAGTGTTCTATTTAGGCATGGAGATCTGGAATTTTGTTTCTGATGCTTTAGAGGTTGATTGTTGTGAGGTTAAGGGTGACAGTTATTGTGATAAAGAGGGGAGTGAGAGGGTCCAGTCTTTGTGGTGAATGTCACCACATAGGTTGTGGTGAGTGTGTATCAGATTTGAGGGTTGCAATTTTTTCTTTGTGTTGTATTCATATACGGTGGTCAGTTTTATTTTAGTTTTTACATGTAAGGTTAGAATTTTTAGCTTTTTAAGGAGGGAGGTTTGTGTTACATATAGAGAGGGTGCTATGTCAGAGAAGTAAGTGAGTTTGGGCAGAAGAGTAGCAGTTATGTGAGTGGGCTTGTAATATTCATGTATGGTTTCAGGAGAAGTAAGCAATTGTAGAAAGAGGAAGGACAGAGAGAGAGTAAGTAGTGCTAAGTTGGTGCTGAATGGCATGTTGTGATGGAGAGGTAAGTAGGGTAGTGAAGAGTAAGATTTATTTGTAAAATAAACTAGAATGTGAAGACACTGTGGTGAACTGTAGGGGGTGGTGTGTGAGATGGTCAATTGTACAATTAGTGAAATGGGGGGTGAAGTAAAGAATTAATTAATAGAAGGTTATGATTGGGTGAGCAGTAGAGGTAGGTGAAGCTTTGGTTAGGATAAATGTAATTGATGTGGGGGTGGGTGAGAATGTGGGTAGGGTAAGGGAGTGGAGTGAGCACGAGTGAAGTGAGGGTGAATGGAGTGGGCACAGCCAGGAGCGGTAGATCACTATGCTTCTAAAGACTATCACTGGGACTTGCACTTAAGTTTATTGGAGAGTAGTACAGTGTTTAGGGTGGAGAGACCAAGTGAATAAGGACAGATGTTGATAATGTATGGAGTGAGCCCTTGATTTATAAAAGAGCAAACAAGTAAAACTGAAGTCAATAGAACCACGAGCAGCTGATAATGAAGTGGGTAAAATAGAAGTCACAGTCTATTTTACTCGTTTGTTCTTATTTTTGTAGTCAATGAATTTACTTGCATACTGGCTGTATTTGTCTGCCTTTATTTAGAAGAGGAGACAGGCAGGGAAGTCTTAGCCTTTAGCCTACTTTCCCAAAGTTAGTTAGGTGCCAATGTGATACAGAGACTAGGAAGAGAGATGCATACTCAGTAGGTGTGGAAGAAAGGTGGTGGTGGTGGGGGTTAGTGAGCCAAGAAACACATGTGAATGCCATGGCCTAGTTTAATTTGAAAAAAGACAAAAAATGCTTTTAACAGCAGGAGTCAATTTGTTACATAGGCAGAAACTTATTTCAGAAAAAAATTATAGTAAACCACACGGTCACTGATGATAAAACTAATAACTGGTGTTCAGAATTTGCAGTACTTTATTGCACACACACCAACATTTACATGTGTTGTAGCCACTGGGAACACTTATAACTTACTGCCAGTGCTATATCTATGATAATACTGCTCAGACCAGTGCTAAGTATTCCACTAACCTGCCTTATTAAAATGGATTACTGGATCAGTGTTCACAGCTAGCATGGCCTGGTGTGTACAAGGTACAGCTTGGTTACCATGGCTAACTTGTTGACCACAGAATGAATAAGCTATTTGTAAAATTATTGTAAAGGATATACAGCTAGCTTATCATCATTCACTGCATCTTCCTGCATGTGGCAGTCAGATATCTAAGATCTTCTGATCCTATGAGAACCTCACAGTTATAAAAAAGCATGCCATGCCACTTTCAAAGCATAAACCATGTCAAACATGCATATTTAATTATGTGCAGTACCTTGAAGTTATTAGAAGCTTTGGAGGAAGGAAAGAGGCATGAGCTTAGTGTTATGTACCACATGGCACCGTAACGTCAGACATTGGAGATCCCCACCCTCATTCACACTGTAACCTAGCATCTCTTCCTCTCGCTTTCATTTTTTTCTCCCATGTCGTGTATTAGACTATAAAAATTCTGATGAGTGGGAAAATTTAAAAAAAAATAATTTCTGCTATTCCAACCCACTTCTAAATCCACTGCCTCATCCACCTGTCCATCTTACAGCTCTGCATATAACCAAATAACCTCTGCTTTTGACCAAATACGCTCTGCTTTTGAGTAGCTTACAGAAACACTGAGGGAGGAGGACAAGTATAGATTTATCTTGTTCTTTTAAGCAAGGTAATCAAAACCCTAATATTGTCATTCGTAGGCACTCAGACTGATGGCTAAAATATAGCACCTACACGAATGAAATAAAAAAAATCCAGAGGTCCAGACTTATTTTTGTGTTCCTAAAGTACTTCCACTTAACTGAATTAAAGTATTTCATAAGTCTTTGAAGAATTTAGCTGCAGGTTACATCCTACTGGGAAACATTCATGAAGAGGGCCACATGACTGACATTATCTTTGCTGGACCTTCATTTAACAAAACTTGCATGTCAGCAGCTGGCCCCATTTGTGGCTGCAATTTAAAAGCTAACACTTTGGCCTCTAGAGCATCATTAGCCCTAAAGAGAAATATGAGGGATTTTTACCAGTTATGGGAAATACTGTAATCACTTAGGTGCCCTCTACCAACCCACAGAGTTTTGCTGTGATTACTGTAATCTCATAGGTGTATATTTAAGAAGTTAGAAGACTTACTAGTGATAAATCCTGAAAACTCTAATACAAAGATCCAACAATGAGCCCTCTGCCTACCCACAGCATTTTGCTGTGATAACTGTAATCTCATAGGTGTATATTTAAGAAGTTAGAAGACTTACTAGTGATAAATCCTGAAAACCGTAATACAAAGATCCAACAACAAGCCCTCTACCTATCCACAGAGTTTTGCTGTGATATGTACCTCTCAGTCATCAGACACAGAACATAGGTACAAAGGCCCTTGATAAGTAGATGCATCCACCCTTTAAGGGTGAAACATGGCTTGCCCAACACACAAATTAGATCTCACAGTAGTACTACAAAAAAGTAATTTAATCAAACTTGTTTCAGGTACTATGTTTATAGGGACTCTGGAACATAACAAATGTAGATTCTCCATTTGCCACTTTTAAATACATTTATGCATTCATTATTTTTTTAGTGGTTTGCAGTTTTCCTTGCCTTGCTTCTGAGATCACAGAGAGCTGCAAGTCCTATCTCTGACCACCACCAATGGATATGGGTTTTCATAAGGATCCTTTGATAAGTCAATTAATATAAATTGACTTGATTTGACTCATTCAGAGCTGCTATCCATTTGTTTATCAACCAGTGCTGATTTTTCAGTTACATGCTTTGATTTATCGAATACATGATTGTTAACATATTTGTTTAAGGAAAAATGCGTAATTCTGAATATATAATGATGGATCAGATGCATGACATGTTTTAAATAAAAGAATGAGTACAGTTGCAGAGAACTTTTTATTTTTATAATTTTGGAATTAGCTTCTTTAACTGTATAAAATGATACATATTTTTGATAACTAATTACTAACGTCAGTAATCCAGCATATTGGCACGAAGGGTCAAAGAAGAATTTTTAGATGGCATTGAAAAAGCCTTTTTAGATGAAACCATGGTCTGCTGTAGTTTTCCTCTAAATAAAAGAGTTGATTCTAATATTGTTTTTGGTGCTGGTTCTTCGTTTGATATGATTTGTCAGTGAACTGTACACCAGAGTCCTTATGCACAATTATTTGGTTTAAGCAATATATACATATATACTGTATTTCTCCGTAAATAAGACCTAACCAAAGAATGAGGCCTAGCATGGTTTTCCAGAGTGAACGTGATATAAGCCCTACCCCAAAAATAAGTCCCAGTTAAGCTCATCAACAACACACGAAGGACGTGTTGAATTATAAAATAATGATATCAATGACACCTGTTGACTGAGGGTATCATACCCTGCTCACCATTTTCAGACTGTTCGGACACCCAACTTCTCTTTGCAGAAAGTCTTACGATTATTTCCCCAGGAGTCCTCCACAATTCTTACTGTAACCCTAATCCTCACTCACACTTGGCATTTGAGATCCTTGGCCCATAAACACTGGCAAGTGTACTTTGATTGGTCAAAGTACAGACAACGTACATAAAACATGTTCACTTGATAATGAATGGGTGTGGTTGTGTTTTCTTAACTGTTGCCATTTTTGTTGCCACTCCTGTCTCGTAAGTCTTCAATTAACCCCCCCAGATAAGATGATTGTAAAAAGAAAAAGCTATTGCGTTGAGTACAAGAAAGGAATCATGGAGAACTTCCGGGGAAAAAATCTGATGGCTTCCTGCAAAGAGAAGAAGTTGGATCTCCGAATGGTCCGAAAATGGTGAACAGAGTACGATAACCTCAGTCAACTAGTGGACGAGGGAAATGCTAAGAAGTGCAAGTGTGGATCAGGTCGGCAACCATTATTTCCTGAGCTGGAAGACATCATCTGTGAATGTATTGCTAACAGGAGAGCAAAGGCTTTGGTTGTACACAGGGCTGATATTCAAGCATTTGCCCTTGCAATGGCACCACAGTTAGAAATATCCCCAGAAGAATTCAAAGCATCACAGCATTGGCTGGATGGCTTCCTTCAGCGATGTGAACTGTCTCTAAGAAGATCAAAAAAACTGTTCAAGCCAGAAGATACTGAAGTTATTAAACGTGCACTTACATTCAAGTCCTTTGTTGATGGCATCTACTTTTCTAAATATGAACTCTCCAACATGATTGCTATGGATGAAACTGCAGTGTTTATGGGCCAAGGATCTCAAACAACAATTGATCAGAGGGATGCCTCGTCAATCTACATTCCCTCCACTGGTTATGAAAGAGCACATGTTACCTGTATTTTAACAATTCATCTAGATGGAAAGAAAACCCCTCCTCTAATCATTAGTAAGGGCAAGAAATATAAGATTGAATGTGTTTCAGGCATTTACATTCTTGAAATCAAAAAAGCCTGGTGCACACAAGCAGTTATAAGGAAGTGGGTCAATTTAATGCTGCCACTTGTTTTGCGAGGTGGTGAAAGAGGTCTGCTAGTGTGGCATTCAGCCAGCCCTCACCGCGCTAAAGACATGAAGAACTTCCTTGCGCAGAGAGGAATAGATCAAATAATGATTCCCGCAGGAATGACTGCCTATCTCCAGACTCTTAATATTGCAATAAACAAGCCATTCAAGGACCATTTGTGCATGGAACTCAATGACTACATTGAAAATAGAATGGAGAGAAATCAGAGTGGAAACATTGTGAAGCCTAGCCTGCAAGAGGTCGTGACTTGGGTGAAGAATTCATGGGATAAAATCACTAACAGCTGTGTTGCCAATACACTACGAGCAGGCTACATGGACAAGCAGTGCTCATTTAAGGAGAGCTCTATTGCTAGGCATGACAGACTGGGGCCAATGGATCTACAGGAAATGGAGTCGCAAGAAATTCAGGCTGGAATTCAGGGGATGGAGACTTATGACAGTGTTCCAGAAGATGACATGACTGTATTTGAATACTTTTTCCATTATCGGGGCAACTGAATGGAATGCTTCTGCTTTCAGCTGCTAGCAAGCTCTTGTCAGTTTTTTGACTTTATTGTTTTAAGGTAACATTTCATTACCAAGGGGTAATTACAATGTAAGGCCGCTAATTCTCAGACTTCATTTTTATGACTTTCCATCATTCTTCTCTTACGGTTTGGGTAAGGAATAAAGAAAGCATCACCACTCAAAAAGTGTCAGTTATTCACCTATTTTATTCCCCTCCTCTAATACACATGTATTGAGATTTTTCTGCACTTTCTGTTAAGCATGAAATATTGCACTGTGAAAGCCAAGATGTAGATATATTCTGAAGTTGAAATGTTTGTTGCACTGTTTATGTAGAATTCTCGCACAACTGTTAACACGTTAGCTACCTAGAACTGTTGCCCAGTAATGGAAAAGTACCAAATAAATGTCAGTTTGTGTACATGAATAAATGTCAATTTTTGTACATGAATAAATGTAGATTGTTGTATGGGGGGGGGTAAATAAGGCATCCCTGATAATACGCCCTAATGCGTATTTTGTCGGGGGGAAAGTATAAGACCCATTCTTATTTTTGGGGGAAATACAGTACATACACACATATATGTTTGTGAGTGTATGCAGGAGTGTGAGTGTGTGAATATGTAACATGATAGCTACGGCTGATTTTATATATCAGTGTAGGGTCTTGTTATATATGGGATGCTACTGTAGGATAATAGGTTCATAGGTTTATACTAGGCTATCTGCCCTAAGGCATTTATAAGCCTAGCCCAAAGTTTTGTGGCTTACGCCACCCCTTATGTTAAAAAATACTGTGCCCATTAGTTTGTTGTGCCTCTGTCCAGCAGTGACACAGAGATGATTCCCGGGGTAAACCTATGATCTCCCATCCACCGGTCAAGATTTCTCTTGAACAGAGCCAGCGAGGTGCTCTGCCTCACATGGACCGGGATTTTATTCTACAGCATAGGGAGTCTCTGGGTGACAAATCTATCCCTCCAGCATGTCCTATTTATATCTGTGCTAAGGTTTAAGACACTTGCTCTAGTGGATCTGGTAGATTTGGATTTTTTGAGGTGGAGCATGTCCATTAATTCCGGGTTGGACATGGCCTTGTATGTCAGGCACAGGTCACCTCTGAGCAGACGGTATGCGACTGAATAGAGCTGGAGTTTCTTCAGTCGGGCAGCATATGACAGATTTTGGAGTCCCTTTATCCTTTTGGTGAGGAACTTTTGGGGTCTCTCCAATTGCTGCAGGTGTCGGGTGAGATACATCCCGAATGGGGCATTGTACTCGATCATTGGTCTGATAAGTGAAGAGTACAGGGGAACAATGACCTCACTTGATCTGGATGTGAATCCCTTCATGATCAGGTGGGCAATGTAGAAGGTCTTTCTAACCACTTTAGCAATGTGAGTGTCAAAAGAAAGGCCACTGTCAACCTGGGTCCCCAGGTCCCTGATAACCTCTTCTGTGCTTAGTGGATTGCCACCTATATGGTAGCTTGGGGTTACCTTGTTTTTCCCGAAGGGTATGACTATACATTTTTTGGCATTTAACTTCAGGCCATGGCTCTGGCACCAGCTATCAGTTTCCATGAGACCCCTCTGAAGGATATCTGTGTCCGATGTACTTTCCACTATGGAGCCCAGTTTGCAGTCATCTGCAAACTTTGTCAGCCATAGTCCTCCTATGTTTGCCTGTACTTCTGAGAAGTAGATGCCGAACAACAGGGGGCCAAGGACTGAGCCCTGTGTGACACCACTTGTGACCGGCTTGGAGTCTGACATGGCGCCAGCAACTCTAACCCTGTGAGTTCTGTCCTTTAGCCAGTTTGCAACCCATCTTGTGACATATGGGTTTACATTTAAGCTGGTAAGTTTCTCTATAATACCCGAGTGGGGTATTGTGTCGAAAGCTTTTGCAAGGTCAAGTTAGGCTGTATGGACTGCCTTTCCCTCATCAATGGCCTTGGGGACTGTTTCGAAGAAGTCGACCAAGTTCAAAAGGCATGATCTGCCCTTGACAAAGCCAACCTAGGTCGGGTCCAATGTCTGCAAGTCCCCTATGTCTTTGTTTATGAGTTCCATTATGATCCTCTCCATAGCTTTGCAGACCAGGCTTGTTAAGCTTATGGGGCAGTAATTACCAGGGTCCGTAGAGGCACCGCCTTTGTGGAGTGGGACCACAATTGCCGTACGCCACTCCTTGGGCACGTATCCTGTGGTAAGGCTAAGATTAAACAGCTGCCTTATGTGTGGGTTTAGTTCCTCATTGAGTTCATGTAGCACACAGCCGGGGACACCATCCGGTCCCATTGATGCTGTGTTTTTAGCTTTAGAGAGAGCAGCTTTCACCTGCGCATTTGAGATGTCTGGGAGGCTACACTCCGCTAGGATAGTTGTCTCTCCTTTTGGGGGGGAGAGGGGGGTGAAGTTTGCACTGAACCTGTCTGCCAGTATGTTGGCAATGTCTGTGGGTTCAGTGGTTTTTGTATCATTTTGGACTAATTCTGAGCATATCTGGGAGTTTCCACCCAGGTTTCTAACATAGCTGAAGAAGGCCTTATGATTGTCTTTTGAATCTATGGCAATTTTTCTCTCAAAGTTGGCCTTGGATGATTTTATGAGTGCTCGAATTTTTTTACTAATAATGATCAAGGGTGTCTTCTCTTTTATGGATTTTGCTCTATCATGTAACAGCTTTCTCCTCTTATTGTAAAGTTTGTTTATGGCTGGGGTCCACCAGACTGGACATTTGCCCTTGGTGGAAAGAGTCTTGGTTTTATTAGGGATTGCCTGATCCATGCAGTCCTGGAGGTGTTCGTAGAAGGCATTTGTAAGGGCTTCCACAGCTTGGGTTGTGGTTTCCACTGGCTCAGGGGCCTTGAAGGATACCACACCAGTCTTGAGTAGTGTGAAGTTTGCTTTAGAGAAGTTCTTCACTGTGGTCTTTTTTGTTTGGGGTGGGGGCGGGATGTGGATTTCCAGTGAGATTAGTTTATGATCTGATCTCACCAATGAGGGATATACTTCCGGTGTGGAGCATTTTGTCCCCATGTTTGTGATGATGAGATCTAGTATATTTTCTCCTCTTTTGGGAACGGTGACTAGTTGTTCCATGGCATTTGAATTTATGAACTCCAGGAACCTTTGGGCTAGAAAGTTGGGGCTTGAGTAATGTTCCCAGTCTATATTCGGGTAGTTGAAGTCACCCAATATAATGGTGTTTGGAGATACATTTATACTCTCCAGTGTCTTCAGGAAGGCTGTGTGGGGTTCCTGAGTTTGAGAGGGTGGCCTGTAGCATGCTACAAATTGTAGAGCAGTTTTGCCTATGGTTAATTGCACCTGGATGGTTTCCGATGCTTCGTGTGTTGCCACCAACCTGGAGGTGTGGGTATCCTTGATGAATATGGATACACCCCCTCCTTTTGTGGTGTGGTCCGGGTTTTGGGGCCGGAACGCATGATATGAGGTAAAACCTGATAGTGCCAGGGTGCTCTCAGGAGCCTTGAACCAGGTTTCAGTCACAGCACAGACATCGATGTTCTCTATACTGAGAAGGGCCTCGAGTGCGTGCATTTTGAGATTTAGACTTCTGGCATTGAGCAGCATTACCCTTAGTTTCTTCCAATTTTTGTTTTCTAGGGTGGTAGGTTTAGAATTTGAGCCTTGCCTAAAAAAGGCACTATGGGGGTGGCAAGAGCCTTAGCCAATATCCGAATCCCAGGGGTGACAGGTGCAAGCCGTCCCTTGTGAAGCAGCGTGGCTTGTCAAGCATGTCATCCCAGGCAGACAGACACTGGATCCCCTTTGAATGACACCAGAAATTAAGCCAATTGTTAAAGCTGATCATCTTGTCTCTATGTTGTGGCATCATTCTTGGTGAAGGAAGGATACTGCTCAGGGTCAGGGTCATACCTGCCTGGGCTACATAATCAGAGAGCTCCTCTATGTCTCTTTTCATGTAGTCCAGGGAGGTACGTCTCAGTTTGTTCACACCAGCATGGACAATGACTGTGTCATATTTGTACTTGCTGTGGAGTGACCCGAGTGCTTGTGTTATGTGGCGGATTCTAGCACCTGATAGGCAGCTTACTGTGACCCTCTCCTTGTTCAGCCTGGTGAGTGGGACATCAGTGTGTCTGACTATGGAGTCACCTATGACAAGTATGTTTGGTGTCGTATTTGGCCTTAAGGGCTGTGACTGCTTTGCACACTGATTTTGTGGTTTATGTGTTGCCTGTGGTGTGTCATGAGGTGGCAGTTGCTTGGGTGTCTGCTTTGGAGGCCTCTGCTGTTTAGGTAAATTTTTGCTCAGAGCCTCCGAGTATGTCTTTGTGTGTTTGTGTTTGATTCATTGTTGTGATAGCTTTATGTGAGACTGGTTTTGTGGTGTGTGTAGTTGCCTTCTCCTCCTGTCTGGTCTTGCCAGTCCTGAGTTGAGAGAGCTCAGCCTCCAGTTTGGCTAAATACCTGCATCTCTCGCAAGTATTTGTGTTATGTGGGAGGAGGAGAGGGTTGTCTGTGTACATGAGGCAATTGTAGCATTGTCTCAATATTCCCAGATTCACCAACTGGACAGGAGAGGACGCCAGCATCTGGCCCTTCGACATGCTAGAGAAATTAAGAAGTTAGGGGTGTAACTGAATAAGAGAGGACTTAGTAAGGAAGTGGGTACTCCTGGGGGGGGGGGTTCACTAGTGAGGGACTTTGTATAATACAGAAGTGCTAAACCTGAAAAGAAGATGCTTTTAAGACAAGTGCTGAGCTTTATTTTTTGGAGAAAAAAAAAAAAAGCTTTTAGGAACAAGTGCTGTGCTTTTTAGTTAAGGGATATACTGTTTAGATTACTAGTAGAGCAGTTCTAAGGGAAAAAATGAAGAACAGACTTTATGGAGCCAGAAAAAGTTTAACCTTGTTAAACCAGCGCTGCCCGATGCTGCTCTAGTGGCAACTCCGCGCTAAAGCACGCTAAAGCATGCTTGATAGCAGTGGCTGGAAAGAGCCAGGAATTGACCCAAAACGGCCAATAAAACTACAGTTTCAAGTCAGTAACCACTCCCACGGGGGGCAGGGAAGCTGCTCAATGTTTTTCACTGCCACTGATCAACAGAGAGACTTTCCTTTAGCCCAGCAAAAATGGCCTCACAGAAACTTACAAACAGTTCAAGAACAGCAAGCCTGTAAGTGAACTTTTTTTAAATCTCAGAAAAGTGGGAAAAAGCAAGATTTTTTGTTTTTTCAGAGATAGCAGAGGTTCACAAGTAATATCAAGTTATAACAGTGCAGTAAATGACCCCACACAAGAGTGCTAGGCCAAAGACAGAAAATATGCAAGTTTTGAGAAAATAATGATTTTAAAATTAAGTGCAAACAGGAAATTCAGTAAACAGCTTTTGGTTGTGCTCTAAATACAGCTACTAATGCAGAAATCAAGTTTAACAAGCCAGAAAATGCTCAAACTAGGCAACTATGCAGAAAAACTTAGCAAATAAACAGAGGAAAAATACTTAAAATCTCAAAAGTGGCTCCTTTCTTCTCTCAGCATTTTCTCCTCTTGGTGGGTGCCTCACCAGCAGCCAACAAGCCTGAAAAGATGCCAAAACCATGAGGCAACTAGGTTTTAAGAGAGGAATATGAAGGAGTTTTGGAAATGACTCCTATTGGTCAATAAAACTACAGTTTCAAGTCAGTAACCACTCCCACGGGGGGCAGGGGAGCTGCTCAATGTTTTTCACTGCCACTGATCAACAGAGAGACTTTCCTTTAGCCCAAGCAAAAATGGCCTCACAGAAACTTACAAACAGTTCAAGAACAGCAAGCCTGTAACTGAACTTTTTTAAATCTCAGAAAAGTTGGAAAAAAGCAAGATTTTTTTTTTGTTTTTGTTTTTTCAGAGATAGCAGAGGTTCACAAGTAATATCAAGTTATAACAGTGCAGTAAATGACCCCACATAAGAGTGCTAGGCCAAATACAGAATATATGCAAGTTTTGAGAAAAAGTGGTTTTAAAATTAAGTGCAAACAGGAAATTCAGTTAACAGCTTTTGGTTGTGCTCTAAATACAGCTACTAATGCAGAAATCAAGTTCAACGAGCCAGAAAATGCGCAAACTAGGCAACTATGGAGAAAAACTTAGCAAATAAACAGAGAAAAAATACTTAAAATATCAAAAGTGGCTCCCTTCTTCTCTCAGCGTTTTCTCCTCTTGGTGTGTGCTTCACCAACAGCCAACAAGCCTGAAAAGATGCAAAACCCATGAGGCAACTAGGTTTTAAGAGAGGAAGATGAAGGAGTTTTGGAAATGACCCCTATTGGTCAATAAAACTACAGTTTCAAGTCAGTAACCACTCCCACGGGGGGCAGAGAAGCTGCTCAATGTTTTTCACTGCCACTGATCAACAGAGAGACTTTCCTTTAGCCCAAGCAAAAATGGCCTCACAGAAACTTACAAACAGTTCAAGAACAGCAAACTTGTAACTGAACTTTTTTAAATCTCAGAAAAGTGGGAAAAAAACAAGATTTTTTTTTGTTTTTTCAGAGATAGCAGAGGTTCACAAGTAATATCAAGTTATAACAGTGCAGTAAAGGACCCCACACAAGAGTGCTAGGCCAAAGGCAGAAAATATGCAAGTTTTGAGAAAAAAACGATTTTAAAATTAAGCGCAATTAGGAAATTCAGTAAACAGCTTTTGGTTGTGCTCTAAATACAGCTACTAATGCAGAAATCAAGTTTAACAAGCCAGAAAATGCTCAAACTAGGCAACTATGCAGAAAAACTTAGCAAATAAACAGAGGAAAAATACTTAAAATCTCAAAAGTGGCTCCTTTCTTCTCTCAGCATTTTCTCCTCTTGGTGGGTGCTTCACCAACAGCCAACAAGCCTGAAATGGAATCAAGTTTGATGTTGTGGCCCTTCAGCCCTTATTATATCTGATCTTTTCATTTAGCTGCTAGTGCAGACTAATGCACATTGCTGTGCAGCACTTACCCCTCTTTCTATGCTTGCATGTTTGCATACTTTTTGCTATCAAACAAAACTATGTAATGATCCCCTGCATTCAGATCGCCTGAAGCCTTTTTGCCCAACAATATCTCTATAACTAAATGCTGCCTGAGTACACATTTTCTTCTCATGCTTGCCCTGGATGTTAAACCTCAACAACTTCATTGACACTAGAGTGATGTGAGACTTTTCTCTGTTTTGTTTCTTTTAATCCTGCTTTATATACTTTATGGGGTAACCCTTTATTGATTCTAAGAGCTAAAGTAGAATATATAGTATATACACATACACACACACACACATGTATATATATATATATATATATATATATATATATATATATATATATATATATATATAGTAGAAAGTAAAATGAATAGAACCATCAAATCAATTTTAATATACAAATGCTTAAGTTATTAAGATGACTGATGTCACAAATAACTTAGTGTATGGTTAATCACTTTGCTATAGAGGGTGGTTTTATAAAAACAAAAACTATGCATTAAAGTTGAAATAGCAACTTACAGGTCTGACTTAAGAAATGTTATGGGGTACTAATTCTCATTAGTTCTCCCCACCTTAGTACTGTGCAGCTATCCTCTTAACAGAGGAGTAAATATCATGTGGTTTCTTCTACTGTTGGGTTGTTACACCTGTCTTTTCTGATATCCAATTCCAAGGATGGCAATTCTGTTTAACACCTGACCACACAGCCTACTGTTATTGCTTAGTAATCATTATTAACCCTTTTATAGCTCTTAGGGATAATAAGTACTATAAAGACTTTAACCGGGAATTGAAAAACAAAAAACTACCATTAATGGCTTGATTCTGTCATAGTGCTCTTTGCAGAGGCTAGTTAATGAAATGTGTCAATCAGGTCACCCTCCAGGAGCAGGATTCCTTCTACTCATCTGACTGAGGATTACTTTAGGATGGAAAGGCTTGTGGCTTTGAAGTTGAAAGTGCTTGTTTCAGTACTGTGTTATTTTGTTTTGATGGTCATTTCTTACAACTCCATATTTCTGCAAAAAAAAAATTATTCAGACAATTATCCTGATGGTGACCTCAAATCTGTTTGAGATGACAACACTATAGAACAGGTGCAAAATAATGCTTCTTTGTAGATGAAAAAGTCATCTACATTGAGAACAGTAAACTGTTCTTTAGACCCATCATATGGACTGAAAACTTATAAATATTTAAAATGTCAACACATTTCCCTCAGTTTATTTGTCATCCATCTGCTGGCCGGTTTCTATTTGTCATCACATTCATTTAATCTGGGTTCTTACCTTTGGTGAGATTATCCATTTAGTGTTGGTCCTCTCTGGATGCTGGAACTGATTGATTGTTAACATTTGATGCTTTTTCTTCACAGCAGCAAAATACTATCTCCTCCCCTATCCCATAATCCCTTTCTCCATTTTGGTTCTTTAGATCTTGTCGCCAACAGCTTCAACTACTCTGAGAAATGCTTGAGTGATTGACAGCGTTTTTCCTATTTGTCAGGAGAGACATATATGTTTCTTTTTAGTTCTTTTTAACTCTAATTGTCTAGTTAGCAGTATACCTCTCAACCTGGAAACATCAAAAATCTGGACGAAGGCCCATGAAAAATAGGTATAAATCTGTACACTGATTAAAATAACATTTGCATACATAATTATGTAACCCTGCCCACTCCAGTGGGATTGTGGGATACCAGCTTTCAAACGTAAAGTGAAGAACACACAACCAAAATATGGCCCCAGAGTCCCCCTGATGCCATTCCAATGTCCCATTAATTGGCTATTTCACCCCATTTACCATAAACACTGTAATATGCATACTATTTTACTTCTACAGTGAATATTTGGATTTCATTTAAAACTTGTATTTTACATTTTATAGCACACACTAATAGGCATCTGCTAAACAAAGCAATACAGTCTCACAATGAAAACAGACTTAACATTAAAACTTCTCTGCCTTTGAAACTCACATTCATTGAAACAGCATTGAAACCCACATTCAAAGAAAATGCATCTGGCCAGTGGTGGATAATGATCACCTTTGGGCTGTTTTCAAATCATAGACCCCTTGCACACAAAACATACATGTGTTCTTTGATATGCCCTCGTGACTGTATTAAATTATATTCCTGGTACAGTACAGCACACTTGTTTGAGTGAGTTTTAAATTTATTGTTTGAACATTTTTCAAATAAGCAATGAAACAAAATACATGAACCAATGATGACAAAACTGCCCAAGTCAGAACATTTCTATCATAACAGTCCACTCAAACTTCTACAATCCACCAGTATTAGTAAATATGCACAATCACTGCAGAAGTAAAAGTCTTCTAAATAATTCCACATTAAAGGAAACTGTAACTAATGAAGAGGTTGCTGCTAGCAAATAACTTTATATTTCATTGTTTCATCTACAAGTAAAGTGCCTGTTGCTCTTGAAGAATAAATTGCCTATGTTACATTAAAAAAATGATAAGCTAGTAATATTTCAATAGGGAATGGATGGCAAACTGATAACAGGTTTATAGTTACTAGGTATCTCCGCCAAAGGAGGACATTCTCAGTACTGCATCATCCATCCCCTTTAAAAGTACAACACAGTACAGTATCAGCAATCCATCTACATACTGTGGGAGCAGAACCTACAGCCTTCTGCAGCAAAGCTAGTACACTACTTGTTGGGCTACTAACAATGCAAGTAGACTTTGCATAAAGAGAACTAAACTTCTCTTTCCCCGAAGAACTGTGCAGCACAAGAAATTACGAAAAAGCCAACATTTATTGGGGGGGGGGGGGGGCAGTAAAGGCCCAAAACTGGGGACATGTTTTAAACATTGCTTGTATAATCTTAGAAAGTTGCTAGAATAAAATGTTGTGTTACCACGTGTTTCCTGAAAGATAGGAAACTGAAACTTAAATGGCTATCTATTATCTTTGTATCATGGGGGAAAGCCAGAGCATCCAGAGGAAACCCACACAAATGCAAGCAGGACATGCAGACACCACAGAAAAGGTGCTCCAGCTGAGAATTGAACCAGAGAACCTCTTGCTGTGAGGTGACAACACTACCACTGCACCATCCACATTTTAAGAGGAACAGACCACAAGTATGAGCCAAACAAACATTCCAGACATTCTGTGAAAATTTGTACAGCTGAGGGTTGTAACTCCTTCAGTCACAAGTGGTGGTATAGTGGTGGAATGGGAAGAGAATTCAGGCTCTTGCTCTTTGTATGCAAGGTACAGGGTTTGAGCCTGAATAATCCTACCCCCAGGTATAGCTACCTGGGGCATTTACACACACACACACACACACACACACACACACACACACACACACACACACACATACACCCTAAGTGAAGTGCTTCACAGTCCGTTTCAACAAATGAGACGAACTGCAGTTAAAATCACAGTAATTCAAACTGTTCTCCGTATACACAAGCAGTGCTCCACTCAGCTAAAAGTACAGCTAACTAAAATGTATTGAATGAAAAAGTGCTCCACTTTACAGAATGAATCAAATGCACCAATGGTCAATTCCAAATGCAGCAGCGGGAACAAAACTATTCAACATAGCGAGAATGAATTGCTACGTGAAGTGCTCCACTTCACAGTCCGTTTCAGCAAATGGAATGAACTGCAGCTAAAATCACAGGAGTAATTCAAATTGTAAATTAATACATACACAAGCTGAGCTAAAATCACAGTAATTCAAACTGTAAATTATTCTCCTTACACACACACAAGCAGTGCTCCACTCAGCTAAAAGTACAGCTAACTAAAATGAATTGAATGATAAAGTGCTCCACTTCATGGAATGAATCAAATGCACCAATGGTCAATTCCAAATGCAGCAGTGGGAACAAAACTATTCAACATAGCGGGAACATTCAATTCAAAATGCATTTAACTTTTTCTCCTTGACATGATGCTGAAAATGCACGAACGGTCCTTTCCAAGTGGTTCTGCTAAAAGTGCTGAATTGCACCTAAATCTAACGTGCTCCACACACTTTACAGTTAGCAGAAATTCAAATTCAACTATTCAACACAGCAACTTAACAGTAAATTCCAAATGCATTCAAGCATTCAATGGAATGGTCCAGATAAAATGTGTTCTCCTTATCTGGAGGAGCTGGGTAAAAGTGCTACACTTCACAGTTATCAGAAATTCAACTATTCAATATAGCAATGGAAAGTTCAATTCCAAATGCACTCAACAAAATGGTCCTGCTGTTGCAGACCTGCAGTCAAGACACGCACACAACTATTACATAAAGCAGTGTACTGACTGAATCGGTCAGTCACACTCCGTAAGCCCTCAGCCAATTCCGACAGGCTGACAGGCTGCTCATGAAGCTGATGTCATCAAGCACGCTTCTGCACGTGATGATGTCAGCAGAAAAAAATAATAAAAAAAAGGAAGGGAAATTCGGAAATAAAGGGGACCACTCAGGAATTCGTGGCACCCCATTATTTAGACCTCAAAACTAATAAATGCAGAGGAATTCGGGACGGTTGAGAGGTATGATTAGCAGTTAGACTTGCATTAGTAGATTTTTTCCCGTTTCTAATCTACCTATTTTCCTACTTATCCAAACTTTTCCCCTCTCATAACCTCCTTATTCCTCATGTTAAAAAAGATTTATTGTATTTCTTTGTATAATTCTTCAAAATATCGTATTGTTGTTTTTAGGCCTATTCTTTTGCTGCTGGATGCAACTCAGTAATGATGAATAAGGACATCAGTGCCCATGAGTTTAAGAAGTGTAGACAGTGTGGGCATAAAATCCCTCCCCAAAATTCATATGACATGTGACATGTCTTGGAATATGACATCCTAGCTCTCACTATCAATTATGTGGAAATGTTAGCTTGCAGACCCTTCCAGAATAATACAATGAACTGTTCCTTAAGTGTTTATTTAAAACTAAATGCTCTAATGAGAATGATATAACCAATGGTAAGGATAAGCTGTTTCATCCAAAAAAAGGAAAAGAAAAGACTTAATAAATTCAGCAATCCAGTACTTTAGAAGCTTTTCCAAGCAAAAGCATCCAAGTTAATGGTAACCCCTTCACCTCAACCAGGACCTGCTACTTTGGAAACCAAATGTACATCTGTTTCACCTGATTGGCACATATCTTAAGGGGACTACTGACCCAATTCTAAGAAGAACTCAGAATGTCACTTCTGAACAGCAGCTTTTACCATTTCCTTTCCTCAGCATCTTTTTGAATTTCTAGGTCCTACTGAAGTCCCATACAGTTGGATTAAGACAAGATGATTTCAGCATTTGTGAAAGCTCAGCTTTAATATGGCTTTCTCTTGTCCACCTCTGTGCCTAGGGTGACACAAGAAGAGCTCAAAGCCACTTTCTTGACTGCTCCTACTTTGGGCCCAGTTACAGCTTAGAGAGTTTTAGAACCAGCAACAGATTCATGCCAGTATACTTGTCAGCTTAGGTACTTTTTTCTCCATGTGTGTCCTTGGTGATGGTGGAGGCATTGGCCTCATCACTGTTGAAACTGAACCCAACTAGGCCCAAGAGGTTTGTTGCCAAGCACCAAAGGGTGAATCAGACCCCTAAACTTTCAAGGCTATTGTCAATGTTTACTTCTCTGTATTTGATCCTTTGATGCCAAAGTCTTCCCTGGTGACCTCAGCTCCAGAGTTGTCAATGCCAGAAGCCTGTGCCAATTGTGGTCTTCCTTCAACATTGGTGCTGATGATTTAAGCTTCATTTTCCTCAGCAAATGGCTCAGTACAGAGGAGGTGTGATGTGATCTGATTGCACTAACATGTACATGCTCTGCCTGCTCCACCCCTAGGCAACTTAGAGTCAGAGACAATAAGCTACCCCTAGACAAACTCATCGGTATGTTTTTCCAAGGCATGAGGGAAGATGGACATAATAGACTCCATCCCACATATGCCTGACAGTCTGTTGCATACCAGCAAGGAAAGGCAACACTGCAGCAAGGGCCCCTTTGTTGATTCCATTGTAGTGTCACTAAACTGAATCAGTAGTACTCATGATCTTCCTTCAGTTGGGCAAACCTAGTTATGATATATTTGCTTTACTATTAAACATGAAATGCATCCGTTTTTTCCTTTATTATCCCCCAAAAGGGATTTTACCCAAGAGATACATTGTCCTATATTTGGCTCCCATGATTCCTATATTCCCTTTCCACCAGTGCCTCTCATTCATGATATTTACAGATAATGAAGATGTGCAGAGCCATGGTCTTTCTCACGGCCCCTATTCTGATCTCACTAGTTTTGGTTCCCCCCTGCTTTGGCCATATCTGAGAAGGAAACCCCTTCATACTCCTCAGTACTCCTCAGTACCAGCTCCTTCTGTCTTACCCATCCCAGCCCATCCCTAATCTGAACATTCACTCCTTTTAGTTAACCTCAAGGGTTTCTCTACTTACAATGACAGCTGAGGACTCTATGCTTCCATCCGAAATTCTGTCCCATCCTGTTGAAATTTCCCCTTGCCCCCCGCGGTAATGCGATCTTGGAATTGGTATATTTAGTTAGGGGGTTGTGTGGGTGAAGCACCCCCCCCCCACATTGGTGGGTTTAGTTTTGCTTAGTTTAGTTTTTTTTATTTGGGATGGCCAAGTGGTTACTTACCTCGCGTGAAAAGTCAGTGTTCTGAAGTTGTTGGTCCTTTTGTCTCAGCCAGGTGGGAGTTGGGTAAGTGAAATGTCGGTCTACTGAAGTAGACCCATATATATATATATATATATATATATATATATATATATATATATATATATATATATATATGGATCACATTTCAATCATCGAATTTTCTTTTTGCCGAATCTGAAACAACTGATTCCTCTTTCGCGAAACTACACTATTTTGAAAGCTCACTATAACGAAAATCAAACCATTAAAACAACTACAATGTACTAAATAAAAGCACATAAAACATTCTCTAGCACCCCCCCACTCCCCTGCATATTATATATGCCAACTCTGAGATCGCACTACAGTGAAAACAAGGGTAAATTCTCCGACCGCTTACAGTAGTTCAATTATAGCTATGAACATTGTATAAATAATTGTCCACATCCTATTTCTAAACCTATCCTTAAATCTACCATCCCACACACATACTATGAAATACAATAAGTTACATAAAAATACCATACACTTGTACCTGAACCTCTAGCACCACCAGTATCATGTAAACAGTTTTGCTAAAATGGAACTCGACATTGTAAACTTTTGGAATAGTGTAGTTTCGTGAAAGTGGAGTCGGTAATTTCAGATTAGGCAAAATGCAAATTTGATGACTGAAATGGGACCCATATACATTATATATATATATATATATATATAGATATGTATGTATATATATATATATATATATATATATATATATATATATATATATAGATAGATAGATATATATAGATATATATGGGTCTACTTCATAAGATTGACAGACCATCTGATCGACATTCATTTGGTCGACAACCAGTATTCAAGGCACTTAATAGGGATTTGCCCCCCTCCTCAATGTTGTGCGACCCTGGAGTTGATATATATAGTTAGGGGGGGTGTGAGGGAGGCACAGCCCCCCCCACATTGGGTGGTGTGGTATGCGAAGCCCCCCACCTATTTTCATTTAAAATGTGTAGTTTTTGTTGTATTTTCATGTTTTAGGTGCAGTTGAGGATTAGTGAAGTCAGAATGAAGGAGGTCAAAGTTAGAATTATAGGGGCTGCAGTTAGCTGGCATAGAGTGTCAGGAGTAGTGCATGGCAGCAGAATGCCAAAGAAGCTGAAAGTAAGATGTGCAAAACAGTAGATCGACCAGAACGTCTATACAGTACAGAAACCTGGGTAGTGAAGGCAGAGCAGTTGAGGAAGCTACAGGTGACGGAAACAAAGTGCCTATGGATGGACAGTGTACAACAGATGAAGAAATGATAACTACAGAGCAGAAGCCAAATTAGTTATGTTTCCAGAAAAGGTCAAAGAGAACAGACCACAGTGACTCAGGTACAAATGCAGGAAGCAGAAAAAAGGCATGATGGAATGAGGTCATCCAGCATAGAGATGAAAGTATAGAGTCATAGAAGACATGTAATGATCTGGCATGACTGTTGTGGATTGTAAGAGAGCGGTGTTGAATCAATGACAGTTAAAGCAACACCCTAACCCCATGTAGAAAACTGGAAAACAAGGGTTGTTGATGATGGTGGTGATAAACTGCATTGTTTAGATATACACAGACAGCTCAGATTTTGTCTTCAAAGAACAAACGATTTCAGAAAAGATGACCAGCTGTTCATTTCCTTCTCAACCCCAAAGAAAGTTGCACTGTCTAAATTCATGTTTAATTGTGCTACTGTTTGTTACTCATTCAGTGATAGGTCGCTACCATCTAGACTGAAAGCATACTATGTCAGAGATCAAGCTATGTCCCTACCCTTTCTCAGAAACTTAGCCTTAGAACAAATTTGTCCTGCTGCTACATGGTCTACTTTACGTACTTTGGCCAAGCACTACAGTTAAGGCATTTTGCTAGAGCTCAGGTATCCTTCAGGGCCTTCATTCTCAAAAGTTTGCTCTCTTAGGCCTCCCATGGTCTTCCGGGGATTCTGTCAATCAGTTCCAGTATTCATACAGGATCAGAATAAATGTGTACATTTAGTGCTTGCCAGAATGTTAGATTAAGTTATCTTTCTGGAAACTGAATCCTCACATTTAGCCACCCTCCAAATGATAGTATCTCAAGGAACCTGTGGGAACACCAGAGACCTGTATATTGACCATTTTTTATGGGATAGCTGCATCCATGTTTATATTACTCGATCTTGACCAGATATGAGCAAGGGGTTACAGGATACTGGAGAAGCTTGAGCTAGCAGAATTCTGTTCTTCCCATGAAGAAAAAGCACCAAAGGTAACAGTTCATCTGTTTCAGTGTCCAGACAGATACCAGATAAGTCTAACATTCTGGTAAGGACATACCTTTTTTGCTGTAGAGTTTGTTTGTTGCCTTTTGCAAAAGAGTTTGTTGCTTGCATTGACTCTGCAAACAATTTTTCCTCAGCTTTTAGCATCAGGTCAATTATGCATGCTACTGAAGCATGAAGAAAGCTAATTGCAAATGATGCATCGTGTGCCTAATCATGGGGTTTCCTTCCTTTTTTTACTGATTTATGAAACACTAGCAGACGTAGATTTGCACCTCACACACCATTGCTACTTCTAATTCTATAGAAGCTTACAAAATAATTTTTTTCTTTCTTGGGATCACAAACATTTTTTTGAATTTTTGTGTTAATTTAGATTATCAAATTTAAGGGGCAGAGATGTAGTGCCTTCCCTAGTGCAACTAATGCCCCCACCAAGGGTAGTTGTTGTTACCATGTACTTTCTGAAGAATATGAAGTCTGAAATTCAAATGTTTGTCATTATTTAGTGAATTAAAAATCCAGAAAACCACAGATTTTATGAGGAACAGAACAGAGCAAAAATATGAGGCAAAAATCGGAATAGTTTGCACAAGTGGTAGTGGGTAGGGAATTCAGGCTCTTGCTACCTTCACCCAAGGTCCAGGGTTTGAGCCTGAGTTGTTCTCTAGCCACCAGATAAATCCTTTTGTTTCACCCTTTCTTGAGTTTCTCTTTAGCCACCAGGTATATTTAAATAGAGCATTTCACACACACATACCTCTACCTGGGTTTGGAGTCCATCCCAGTTGAAATTCCTGCTTGCAGATGTTACAGTCCACTTTCAAGTCTGTCCTTACCATGACTGCTTCAAAGTTCCAGCCCCTGAGTTTGCCAGCCTGCAAATTTTGCAGTCTGCTTCCAAGTTCCATCTATCTTTCCTGCGACAGCAGACATTGCAGTCCAATCTCCTTCCATTCTATGCGGTTGTAACAGCATAGACTTCTGGGCATTTCTGTAAGTCTGATGCCTTTTTCTAATCTGGACTGGTTAAACGTCAGTCCGGATTCCTGCACACATGCATGCAGAGTTCCAGGAATGTCAAGCAGGCATGTGTGGAGTTCTGGGACTCGTTATTCATTTTTGTTTTAATTTTCATTTTTCCTTTTCTTCTGTTTTATTTTTTTTTCTGTTTACAGCTGGGGGGGGGGCTAGAGTCCTGCAGTCCAATAGCACAAGCCATCCCTGATACATAGCTTATATATTATCAAAAACCTCAATGTAATTTTTTACCCCAAAGATGATTATCAAAAACCCAGTTGCCCCTGAATCCCTCAGATCCCTCATTATCAGTAAAGAACATGCACTGCAACTCTCTCCGAGACTAACAATACATCACCTGACATTATACTTAAGCTGTTTAACAAACTGCACTAAGCAAGTCCTGGGACAGCCACTCCTTAAACTCTTTAACCTGAATTTAGCCACTGACTTTGTCCCTGAAGTTTGTTTCACAGCAGTAGTGATGCCACTCCACCACTGACACCAGGAGTCAAGGACCCATCAGCCTGAGAAATCTTATTTGGAACATATTATAATGGTACAAATAAACTAAGTTATGAAAAATATCATCAGGCTAGAACCACAGCAGTTTGTTTTTTTCAAGAGTATATCCTGTCTAATGAACCTGGTTAATGTCTTCAAAAGGGTAACACAGGCTGGAGACATTGGTCATGCTGTCCACACAGGATGCCTTGATCTGGCCAAGGTGTTTGACACAACCCCCCCCCCCCATGCTACTATAGTTAGTAAGCTTAATGCATTGCAAACAGTGTCAGTGTCCTGGGTAGTAAGATGGATTGCAGAGTGGCTAAAAGACTGAATCAGTATGGTATGGTTAGCAGGTGCCTTATCAGTGACCATAAAGGTAATTAGTGGTGTCCTACCTGGTTCACTGCTGGGACTTCTTGGTTCAGCATTTAGTTTTCTGCTTTCCAGGCCATTATTCAAGACTGCTAGCTAACAAAGTTTGCAAACAACTATAAACTGGATGCTATTGTCAAGTCCCTCTCTGAGGCCAAAACGCTTTAGCAAGAGCTCACACTTATAAATATAATGGCGTACTAAAAATGAGTGGATATTAAATGTTAAAAAGTGCAATATTGTCACATTTAGTAAACAGTCCTTCCCTCAGCATACAACAGCACCACTCTCTAAAATGAGAATGTTGTTAAAGGCCTTGGAACTTGGGTTGATAACCCCCTCTCCTTTGAACATCATGTTACAAGAGTAGTCAAATGTCCACCAGTTACAACCACATTGCTATGAATATGTGCCTTATCAGAGACTATGAAGCTAAGCTGAAAAAGGCCCTTGCGGTTGTTAGCCTAGTAAACACCTATGCATCTATGAACCTATGTCATCATATTGTGATTAAAAATAATACATGTTAACTTCTTAGTTCAAGAAACCAGGAAAAAAATAATAAAGAATAAAGGCCCAGAATGTCAGAAATACTAGAATTATTGCTCTTATGTACTTATAATGTCGGTAAAATAACATTTGTTTGTATTATCATGAATTTAGTGAAGATTATGAAGTCCAAAACTCAAATGTCTGTCATTATTTAGGGACTGCAATCTTCAATGATATACCAGAAAACTACAGGATTTTTTTAAGGAACTACCCTCAGCCCTGTAGAGTAGGGGGATAAAGCTGTGACTGTGCCCCAGATGACCTTTGACTGACTATCAGCAGAGACAGTAATGCACCCTGATTGGGGAAGATGAGAGTGAGAAACTGCATTGGCTCATCCATCCTGAAGGAGGGAGGCTTCCAAAGCTACAGCAATAACAGCATTAAGATACTGGTTAGTTTTACCCTATGAGCTGTACTCACTTGGGTTGGTAGTTGCCCATGCAAAGAAGCATGCACGTAGCTCCAGAATGCAGCCATTCCAGAGCTTGTAAGGCTGCAATGGGATGGTGGTGGATAGGGCACACTCCCCAACAATAGTATGATACTATCTCTTCAATGGCCCTGGACCTAGGTCTGACTGAGCCTGTGGGAGGGTAAGGCTACTTCAGTAGACATAGGGAATAAGGAGGGGAACTGGAACCAATGGGTGCTCAGCTGTGGGGAGCGAGATAAGGAAAATAATGTGAGGACCAGACCAAAAAGGTTTGGCAAAATTGGGGCATTCTGCAAAATCAGGGACAGTTAAGACCTATGTAATTTCAGCTTTGGTTTGCATAAAGACTAGCCACAAGTCTTCCAACTTATTTAACACAAATACAAATGTAGGTCTGATGAGGCTGTGTGTGAAAGTGCTTACCTCTGTTTTTTTGCATTTAACCGGATTTTATGCTACCCTGGCTATTGCTTTACTGCATTTTTTTACTCTGCATTGTTTATATTTATATCTTTTTGAGCAACTGTGTATTTATCTGGATTTTTGTGGTTTTTACAAATACAAATATGCCATGCAAATCCAAATGGTTAACTGAAGAAAAGACCAGGGGATAAATTACCCTCATAAAAAAACAACCCACATCCTCACTCATCAGTCACAGGCAATCATGTGTATACCTCACCTTACGGATAAAAAATAATACAATTAATACTCTTAATTCAAGAATCTTAGATAAAATCCAATATAATCATAGAGAAAGGCTAGAAATCTGTAACATATTTTACATATCATTCTTAAATAATTAGAAAGGTGCTAGAGTAACAGCTGTTGCATTGGTATGTATTTTCTGAAGAAAATTCAAATGTATGTTATTACTTAGTGACTGTAGTCTGCTAAGATTTACCAGAAAACAGGAAATTTTATGTGGTATAGGCCAAAACATGAGGCAAACATAGTGACATTGTCAAAGGAAAAACAACTTCATAAAGATCAACACACGGCAGGTTCAAGTTAAGGCACTTTAATCTTGCAGCAAGGAGACAAAAACGTGCTAATACAGAGTTTGTCTAACTAGAATCAGGAAGTGGAGCTATTCTTATACATTTCTTACAAGACATTGCCTACTAAGCTGACATAATAAATCACAAGTTCTTACAATATTATTTCATAGCAGCTGTTTGTCCATGATTTTCTGCTGGCATATCAAGTTTACAAAAAAACTTCCTAAGAAAAACAACGTGGCCTTGATGACCACCGGTCAGATACAACTTCTCACTATGCAATGTTACCATTCAAGGTACTATGGCTAATTCGAGCACAAAGCAAGTACAGATTATAGTTCATTTCTTCAAGCAGTCTTTGTTTAACTGTATCTGTCTTTTCTGCAGCTGTGCATATTCTCATAACACGAACAGAGCTGATTGTTCAAGTTCAATAACATTATAGAAAACAGTATTGTTCTAGTCATTATTTTCCTGAGATAGCAGATAATCACCTGCTTCTCAGTAAATTTCCAAAAGGCATAAACATGAATTTTGCTGTGCTAGCAAATACTAGGTCAGAGAGCATCTTGCAGTTTCAGAAAGCATACTGCAGTTTGAAAAGCATCTTGCAATTTCATACAGAATTAAGCTGTACATAAAACAGAATGAAATGTGTTAACTCTTTTAGCTTCTAATAAGCACTAAACATATACATTAATACATATTTTTCTAACCGACATTCTTTGAAATAAGAAATGGTCTCATCTATATTTCACACAACCAATAGCTAGAGAATGAATAGTCCAACGTATTTAAAAACAATGCATGTCAGACCTGAAAAGACATAATTTAAAATGAGCATATGAAAATAAAGTAAGTTGTTCTAATCTTCAGCAAGCTCCAGTCCCTAATCTAGTGACTGCAATCCTTAGAGATTTCACAGAAAATAATATATTTTATGAGGCACAGACAAAAATATGAGGCAAGGTCAGGGACATTTTGTGTAATCACAGAAAGTTTCAGCTTTGATTCATGCAAACAGTAGTCAATGAATAAACATTTCAACTTATTTTATACCAATGCACATTCATCCTTTAAAGCCAGGCTTTAAACTGAGCAAATGACAAGTTGCTTTTATCTATAACCAACCCTCCCACTTGGAGACTGCTCTTCTCAATGTCATATCTGGTTGTCTGCCAGAATTAGAAAAAAAAAACTTACCTCACTTAACATTCACCTGCAGCTGCACCTTTAAACCAGCAGTCTGTAACTCTCCACTGTATCATTTACTATATTGGGCTTTTTTGCTCATTGCTATCTCATTAAATCATGGGAAGGCAACCAATAGAAAACTGCAGCACTTCACATGGGATCATCATTTAAATAAATAAATAAATAAAACACCCTAAAGTGAGCAGTATCTCTGACCCGTGCTGCACATGTATTGCTGGAAGGCACCGTAAGGCATCATGAGTAGACCGACGTAAGTAGCTACATATCTACTATTTAACACTTCTTTATTAAAACTCAAAATAAATATAGTTCCTCAATGACAGCTATGTTCAGCACATAAGCTAACTAAAATAAAATAGCAATGAAGAACATAAAACAACTTTTTGAAATAAATTGTTTGTTAGCTGGCCATGGGCCCTGTAGAGCTGTTGGTTTAGGGCAGCTGGCTGTATTGCCTGTATTGTAATCCACCACTGATCACTTCACTGTCGCCAAGAACAGAGGCAGAATGTTCACTGTTGGCCTTCAGACTTGAATAAGACACCTTTTTTTTATTTTGTATGGTTAGGGTTTGAAATACCTTGCCTTGTTTCATGCTGGGTCCTTTTGCTCTCACTCTCTCTATCATTCAGATAAGTTAGTTTGTGACTTTAAGCTACATAATTTAATCTCAGAGAAAGCCTCATTCAGGGATTTATAGCCTGCAAATTTGAAAAATTATAACATTATTCAGAACATAGTTTCTGCTTTGCCAAAAGAGACCTAGTGATGAATTTTGATGACTGGCATAAAAAAAAAAACAAAAAAAAACAAAAAAAAACAGTAAAGCAAGTTCTAGTATAGCCGGGGGTGGGGGCATTGTTTTACAAAGAGTTCTGATGATGCCATTTTCAGGCTGTGCTTTTTATTTGACACTTGCAGCTGACCACCGTATATTTATCAAGAATCATGTTTTTATTTATTTATTTTATATATTTTACATTTGTTGACAGGGATAGTCCAACTGGAGCCATGTCCATTTTCAGTGGAGGCCCAGGGAGATAAGCTCCAAGTTATCAGATACAATAATACAAGTAAAACAAGAGTACATAAGTAGAAATCATTAGCATTAAAAAAAATACATGCTAGACAAACAATATAACAGTTTTACATGAAGTAGAAGGTAGCAACAGAGAGTACAATGCAATAGTTTTTTTACAAAAAATACAGACTTGAGAACCTAGATCTATCGCTAGTGTAGCTGACAGTAATGCCGCCTTAGTTTAGTATTTGCATTGTTGTAAGGACTAAGAAATGTATTGTCCTACAGGACAGCTTAACCTGAGGTATTCTTTGTGCATAACCATGTACTGACTAAGTGTGTTTTTAGCAGTTTGAACTGGGATATGCTAGTAGTTGATGTTACTGTGGTAGGCTTTCAGATTTTGGCAATATTGTTGGAAAAGAGTACTCAGAGGCCCCACAATATCCATAGCTATCCTCTGAAATAGCTTCTCAATCACAGGCAAAGGTAGCAAAGTCGCTTTCACCTTGTCTCCTGCCTTGCCTACCTTTTGGCACTGCTCACAGGTCCTGCAGTACCCTGTTACATCTCCGAAAATCACAGGCCAATAGAAGCTCTGCATAATACGTCTCTTTGTATGTTTTATGCCTATGTGACCTGCAAAGGGAATATCATGTGCTATGGCTATAAGTGCCAGATGGTAAGCTCTTGGCACTATCAACTGCTATATTCTCTCAACCTCTAGCCCTCCCTCTGGAGTCCACTCTCTATACAATAACCCTTTGTCCCAGTATACAGATTCCCCTTTCGCTTGAGAATCAGGTGCTTCGCTAGCTACTTCCCTCAAGTCTTGTAATGTAGGGTCTGAGAGCTGAGCCTGTCTCAACTCTCTCTCTCTTTGTAACCCTTCCCAGCTCCCCTTCCACAAGAAGTCTGGCATCCTCTGACAGTGGTGCCTCACTGTCAGCCTGGATACTACTACTCACCTCTGCCCTTGCAGTCACGCTGCCCAAGGGAACATCAGTACCCATAAGCAGCTGTGGCTCACCTTCAGTCTCACTGCTACAGGGTATCTCCCTCCCTGAAGTAACAACCTCACCAATCCTGGCTGCAAGTGAGTGGTCTGCCTGGGTCTCCCCCAGGCTACCAGACCCACATGCTTGTCTCCAAGCCTGACTGCATGTAACTGCATGAACACACGGTACTGCATTATCAAAATCATTCCCTATTAGGACATCTGCAGGGATATCCTCAAACACACCTACCTGCTGGCTTCCTTTTCCATCCTCCCAGTCAAGGTGAACCCTAGCCAAGGGTATCTGGAATGGGGTCCTTCCTAAAGCTCTGACTGGAGTAGACTGCCCAGTCAAGTAGTGCTTCTCTATAACTATTGCAGGCTTTACAATGGTTATGCCAGAGGCTGAGTCTCTCTTAGCAATGGTCTCTTTGCCATTCACTAAGCTAGGATATAACCTCTTGTGGGAGTTTGGTACCCTTGTTGTCTTGAGTCAACTTACTGCTGGCATTTTGTCATCCCCACTTACTTGCTCTCCCACCTTTTGTTTCCCATCCTGCCTCCTTGGGCATCTATATGCTACATGGCCCCACTGGTTGCATTTAAAACATTTAACACTAGGTCCTAGATTTCTACCTGGACTAGTGGCTTCCCCCGCTACTGGCAGATTCCATCGGGGCAGTCTGGGCTGCCCACCATGGGTTTCCTTAGACCCATGAGCAACACAGAGTGTCCCTTTCCTGTGCAGTGATGACCTGTTTGCTATGTATAGGTCTCCCTTCTTTCCCAACTCATCTGAAATAGCACATTGTCTATCAGCTAACCAGATCCTCATGTCCTCAGGCAAAGTGCTAAGTGCTTGTTCCCTCACCAAAAGGTCTGCCAGACCTTCAAAAGTGGTTACCTGAAATCCACTCACCCATCTATGAAAATAAGTGCTTTGTTCAGCAACATATTCACACACACACTTTTATCTGCCTTGCATCTATGCTCACAAAACTTTTTACTATAAGTTTCAGGTGTTAGCTTAAAACATTCTAGCAAACAATTTTTTACAACATTGTAATTTAAGCAGTCATTATCAGACAGTTTGGACATTACAGTTACAGCTTTACCATTGAGTAAGGGGGTCAGGGACCATACCCAGAGCCCTTAGTCAACATCAAACTGTTTACATAACCTCTCAAACATAACATTGGGCTGCACAATGCCAGGGTACTTCTATGGGCTAGGCTTGTAAAGGCTCCACGGTCATTAGCCTAGTACACACCTATGAACCTATGAATGAAACTATAAAATTTATCCCCCTCTGTAAATTGTGGAAGAAATTTACTGACTTTTTGCTTCTGGGGTTTGGTTACTCCCTTCCCCATCACCTCCATAACTCTGGTGAAGAGTCAGCATCTCTTTTTCATGCTGCCTCTGCCTCTCCTTCTCCTCAGCATCCAGGCTTAGCAATTTTGCATTTTCCACAGTCTCTAGACACCTCAATCTCTCTGCTGCTTCTATTTCCAAATGTTTGGCCTCCAACTCAAGTCTCTTTACCTCCAGATGGATTGTTAAGTCCTCTGTAGAAAGGTTGAGCTGTCTATTATCTGACAGTTGTACATCTCCATGGCCAGTCTGATCTTCCTTCTGGTTGCTATTCTCTGATGCAGCTGGGACCAAACTGCAATCATGTCTGCCTCAGTCAAGTTTCCATGCACTAGTTCTTTAGCCTGGCACATCTCAGCCAACTGGCTCCTTGTCAGTTTGCCATACTCCTCTGCTGGCATGCTTGCCTGCTCTCCCTGACTAACTAAACTAACAAAAGAAATAAAACACTGCATGGCCTGATTTAGCGTACAAAAACACCTTCAGTGATCACTGTACACAAGCTACAGAAATTCAATTTCCACACCACTACAAGCCAATTAATATGTGATGTGGCTAACTCACCACTATCAAACAATTAATATGTGATGTGGGTATGTCACCACTGCCAAACAATTAATATGTCATATTCCTGCACTGGCCCAGTAATCAAGGAGTCTCAATCCTCACCACTAACACCAGTGAGGCACGTACACATTGGGAGGATGATAGGTACACACACAGTAAAGTACAATTTCCCTTAAGAGCACAAAAAGATCACAGTCAGTCTGGGGCTGTTTTCTTCCTCTCTCTCCAGATCCCTAATAAGACTCCCCACTGGCAAAGCTATAGGATTTAAATCTCAGCTGAGTGGTCAAACTAAAACCTCCAGCACCCTCTCTATCCAACCAGTGCTTCAAATCCCTGCTCAAGTAGCTGGCACGCACATACTTTGGGATTTGATTTATTTGCAAACACAGACACTCCTGGGGAAGGCTGGCACAGGTTTACTAGCTATGCCCCCCTTCTGCCCAGAATATATGGTAGTACTACCTGCCACCAACCACCTTTATTAGCTAATAAAGGTCCTTACCAAGGGGTGCAAAATCTTACTGTGTAATGTTACTATTATCCAAATAGTAAGTGTGACTAAGACTTGAAGGCTATTTAGGAGTGGCTTTACACAGTATCACCAAATACATATGCAAGTACTCTAAGAACTTAAATATCTATAAGAAAAGCAGCCACAATTAAAAGGTTTAAAATATTTAATAATAAATAATAAAAGAACAAGACAATATTCATTAACTCAACACAGTGACAAGAGAGTTCAGAATCACAAGAAATACATTAAAACAACATTGCAGAACAATCTCACATAAATACAGAAATCATCTAGACTAATCTTACTTCTATCTATCTCTAAGAGAAATCACTGTACATAAATAACTTACAGAGGAAGGTAAGAAGTGCTGAGTTGATGTTTTCAGGTCCAGAGACAAGATACAAAATACACAGACTCTCTCTTAGATAGTTCTTAAATGAATCACAAACATTTCTTCTAGGCCATCTCAGATTACATCATTCTTGTCAATTCTGCTTTTAGTTTCCAGGCCAACAGGAACTTAAATATAACACCTCATTGTCAAGAATACTTATCTCTTAGAAATTTGCCTGGAACTGGAAATCATAAAACTTTTAAACACCTTTACATCTGAACCCTGCAATTACCTCTGTTTCCAGACAATAGGAAAGCCTACAACTCTAGACATTGTGTCTGCTTTGAGCTAAAACAGAGATGACAAGGTCATAAACAATTTCCACTTATTTTCTCAGAGTTTGCAAGTCAACTCTGTATATTCCATCCTTTACCATCAACACATACATTTGCATTGGCATGTAGTTTCTACACATTTCTGCTCTTTTCCAACAGGGTGCACTGTGGTTATATTTTTGAAGCTCAGTACATAACATACAGTTTACTTACATTTGTAGACAAGCCTATGGATCATATTAATACTTACAATGACATAGACTTATTTACAAAATTCTAGCTGGCTGGGTTGGCACCCTTCAGAGTAATAATAGTAAGAATAACAGGAATAGAAATACTACTACTGTTAATAATAATAATAAAAGTAATAATAATAACAATAATAGCAATAATACCTGAAGTCTGTACTATGAAAAGTGATGCAATCAACTCTGAAGGCATCCTGCTGGCTTAGATTCCTTTACACTCCCTCCACATGTTTGTACCACCTGTATGACATTGCTCCTGTGTCTTTGTTTCTAGATAGAAGAGATCCAACATCTCTAATATCTTGTCAAATCCCTTTCTCTCCATCTATTCCACTTTTCTGGTGGTTTTCATCTGGAGTCCTACCAGATGCCTGCTGTCACACTATTTGTATGACCTCCAGTGGTGCGTGCACACAAGTACTTCATCTGTAATCTGACAATTGCCCACTAGCATGGGAGCAATGTCTGAATTACTTTTGGAGTCTGTATCACTGAAGATGCATGCCAGCAGAGTGCTTTCTGCTACCATTAGAATCTCGCTGTCCTTATGCTAATTCAGTCTAGATGTAGCAAGCAGTCTTATTTCTACCTGCTTTGTTGGCATCAGTTCTACCTATTTGAGTTCTTAATTCACACCATATTTATTTCAGTCCAAACAATGCTTTTCATTTGTTAAGGCTGATTTTTTTTTAATCAGCATTTTGTAAAGCTTCTATGTTTCTTCTTTACCACTTGCTCTGCTGCACCCAGTTTTGTATAAGCACAGAGACTGATTATGTTTCTGTTATCTTACTACATTTGAAACAATTGCACTGAACATTAATGAGTCTGGTACTAATCTGCTGTGGCCTCCACTATTCTCTTTCTTTATCTCTATACCTGTGACCACAACTGTCTATGCATCCAGCCATGCAGTGCTACAGTTCCTCAGTCTTGGTCCTATCTTCAGATTATCCCATTTTCCTAGGAGCCATCTCTGTTTGGCTGACTCAAAGGGATTTTGTGATATTCATGTACACTCAGCCAGACTGTACTGCCTTCTCAAGATCTTCTGTAACACAGTTAAAAATTTGAATCACGTATGACAGATAGTTCCTTGTGAACAGGAATATGTGCTGGAGGTTCTCTTAGAGGCAACCATTTTTAACTGTAATTCATCTTCTTCCAGATGCATAGCAGTACTTAACAACTAAAACAGAAAATGCTATGGAGAATGGCAAATATGAAATAAATGGAACCTTATGCTGAACTAAAATAAGAAATATATCACATATCAGACCTTAAGTCAAAACAATCACAATTTCAAATATTCAAGTTGTGCAGAGAGTAGCAAGAAGCATTATGAAATTGGATAAAACTTTTTTATAGTTGCATTGATTAAAAAGACTTAGGGCAGGTACTGAGCTTTAAATAGTACGACGTACACTGGTTAGAGGGTAAAGGAAAAAAGGCATAAGCAATGAATAGAGAGTTCTCTACATGCTCATTCTTCATGAAAGAAGACGTGAAGATTCATAAAGGAAATACCACAAGTGTTGTAGAAAGAGTGGTGTGTTATCTGAGCTTATTCACACCAGAAAGATTTTCAGAAATGAAATTAAAACTGAATGTGGATAAAGTAATGTACCCAAAAGGAGACTAACTAGCATTCTAAAGGAACACATAAATATCTGTTTAACAAATCATGTAAAAAACAGAGTTAACATTTGAAATGCCACGACCTACTTCAGTGAGTCCCAAAATAAGGAGACTGAATGGCCAAAAAATGTACTTACATAGACCCAGTCTGAGATGGTTATTTCTTGGAATTTTCTTGTAATATTAATTTTTCTCCAAGGTATGGTGATCTTGGAGATGGTATATATCAGTTTGGGAGAAGGTGTGTCATTTAATGGAGAGCAGTGTTCAATATTCTCTCTTCGCCTGCATTTTCAGCCTTTTTTTAGTGTCAGTAGGGGAACCTAAAGCAGAGGTAGAACTGATGGAACAGAGGAGAACAAATGCAATTCTAATTTAAAAATGAAGAAGAAAAAACAGACAGATAGAGAAGTCAACAGCATTAAGTTAGATGTCTGTAAAGTGAAAAGTGATGTAATCAATTCTGAAGACATGAAATACTGAATTTCCTGAAAACAAGAGAAAACATAGTACTGATTCATTACTAGAAAGTCACATCAAACATACCTTGTAAAATTCAATGAGTGTCTTAAGGTGATAAACTATGGAAGGGGAGTTATGTATATATATATATATATATATATATATATATATATATATATATATATATATATATATATTTTATATCAGTAAAAATGTTTAAAATTGTGCCACAAAAAATCTTAGTACAAGATGCAGACTACATTACAAAATGAATGGCTTGGAAAAAGTTGCCAACTTAATGGAACACGAAGTATTATTATATATTGTATACTGTAAGAATAAGGGGATTCTTACTAGATACCCATCAGCTTTCTTTAAAATCTGTAAACGTGCACTGTAAAGAGACAAAAATAAGCATGTATCTCAAAGAAGAAGAATATGCCTCACAGGGGATATTCAGAATTAAATAAGAGAGCTGCAGTAAGTGTTTGATTTTGATGACTTGTCTAATATATGTCAGTTATGATTTAATGCCAGCTGCAAGCCAAACAATCAGTTTTGGAAAAAATAAAAAATCCTGCTAAAAAACATACTGCCATTCTAAGAACAGAGTACTTTCAGTGATAAAAATGTGAAGATATAATGAAGTGTATATTCACTGGCATAAAGTTGAGAAATCTGCTGTTCAGTAATACATGCTGATGGGATTCAAATATTCACAGGTGATCAACACATAATTAAGACAGATTAGCATGATAAATTCATATCACAATGTATTCTCCACCTCTGGAAAAAAACTTTCACTACATGTCTAGCAGAGTAGCACCCTTGCCACCTTCAAGGTAAACCTAGATAATGTTTTGGGCAGCCACACATTCTCTCCCAGTCTATCTTGTCATGGCTTCTTTGATGCTAGAGGGAAATTCTGAATACAGTTTTTTGGCCAGGCTTGAAATGGTCTGCAGACTGATTGCCTAGTACTTAACTATGAAGCTGTGACCCTATTAAAACTCAAGACTCCACTTGGGCTATCAACAACATACCTCTCAAGAGTACCTCATTACAAGCTATGTTCCTTATTTGGGGTCTTAAAACATTCATGTTCCTCAAAGTTCCACATTAAAAGGATCTGTCACACATTTATTGTTAGCAATTTTTAAACTGATATCCATGGTAAATAGAACTAAAGCATACTAATTTGTTAAAAGAACTATACTATAATTAAAAATGTCACATTTCAACCATCCTATGAGCTTCCTAGATGAAGTTGTTATTAAGCTGTTAGTGAGTGTTCTACATTTTACCCATTTGTTCCACTTTATGAAAGGTAGTGCTCCTCATTTTGGAGATGGAACCTTGAGATCTCTGGTCAGCAATGCTGAAGACTGCAAGTATGTTGCATTTCTTTTATGTCCTTGTTCTAGAAGGATATGATTAGTTAGATTCCCAGTTGTCATGTGACCTGATATTGTCAATCTTCATTCATTTTTGAAGAATGGAACTAGGTTCCGATCCCCCGGAACCGGCTCAGCCGTAATACAGCTCATGCCAGCCAAAAACTCTAGAGTTAAGACTCTCCTCATAATGCCTCTCTCTCATTACCTCAGATCTCATTTGTTGCTCTGATTACAAGATGCTTCAGCTGATCCTCTCAAGCTATGTGTTTTAGTTTGTTCTATTTTCCTAGTTTTCTATATCTACCGTCTCCATTTTATAGAGCACTTTATTTGCTCTTCTGTCATATTGTCTAGTGTGGTGTGTCTGATTCTAATCATCTCTACCCTTGTTAGCTTTTGGATGTCTTATTACCATCACTGGTAATTTTCCCTTCCCCTCCTTTCCCTTTACCTCTATGTAATTTTTTCATACCATTGCTGGTATTTTCTTTTAATTTACCTTCGTAAGTATTTCTCCCTACCATTGTTGGCTGTTTTTTCTTCTTTCCTGACCCCCAACCCTTGTGAGTGTGTGTGTGTGTGATTCCTTTAAAATGGCAGAGAAACAAAATGGCACTTCTGGGTTCAGGCAGTGCCAGGATTGTGGGAGAGATTCCCAACTTGGACGGGCATCTTTCCTGTGTATATTGCTTGGGTGCACCCCATCCAGACACTAACTGTAAGATCTGTCAAGGCTTTATTTCCAGAACCTTGGCAGAGTGACAAAATAAGCTTATTTTGAAAGGGTTATTGAAATCCTCCTTTGAAGAAGCCTTTTATAAGCCAAAGTCTTCCAAGACTGAACCAAAAAAGAGAAATCATTTAGTGCTGAGCTCAGCATTGGCTCTGGACTCCAAGAGGCATTAGTCTCCGGTTCCATAAACCTCTTCAGAACGAAAGAGTAAGGTACAAAATCTTGTGAATCTGCCTTCATCACCGACAGTTACAACCCCCTTGGTACTGATGGAACCCGAACCAATCTTGACTATCTCGGCACCGACATTCTTGATGGCACCGACCTTCTTGATGGCACTGACCTTGACAGTATTGGCACAGACAAATTGCTGATGTCTGCCACTATAAACTTGCACTCGGTTCCTACTTCTCCATCTGCTCTGCAGCAGATGGTGCCAAAGATCAAAGCATTACCTCCCAGGGCAAGATACTCCCCCTCCATAGACCCTTTTTGGGTCAGCTTCCCAGTCCATTTGTGAATAGGCTTGAGTCTCCCTCTTGGATTTCAGTCCATTCAACCAAAAGTCTTTCTGAGATAGACGTGGTGAGATTAGTGGATCATCTTTTGGCAGCTAGGGGTCTTTCTGCACCATTTCAGACCTCCCTCCCTCTTGGAGCTGAAGTTTATTCTCCCAGGACTTCCACTTATATTCCTCCTCCAACCTCACTTTTGGGTTCAGAGCCCAGCACTTGGATTACCCCAGCTACAGCTGCCACGGTGCTGACAGAAGCCCCTTCTTTGTACCGGGATCGTCTCTGATGTCTTTGGCTCCCCTGGAACAGATAGACTTATGAAGCTGTAGTTTGGCTGTCGATTCTGAGGGCTTCAGTTCAGTACAGTTTGTTTGTTCAGGACCATCCTTGTTTCTTAGAACCCTGGCAATTTCAGACTCTTCCATGGCTCTGGTTTTGAATGGCGGTCTGTGGAGTGGGGTGTGACCCCAGTTTTGAGGTTGTCCTTCTTGGTTCCAGGCTCCCATCCCTCTTTGGATGGGCCTGCCTTCAAGATCATGGAGAGAGCTTTAGCCTCAGCAGGCTGTCAGCTGACCTCTTCTTCTTTGGAGTGTCACATATTTGTACCTTCTGGACCACAGCTGTCACTATCTCTCATGTCAGGATAGCGGGCACAGAAACAGCAAGATTTCCCTGTTCAGGGCCCCTCTTCTTTGCAGTCTTCCTTAGAGATCCACACTGAGGAACCCCCTATAAGAAGACTTGCAAAAGGAAGCATCTAGATTCTCCAGAAGAATCTGTCATGGAATACATAGACTACAATGAAGAGGAGGGTTCCCTCTGTTCACTCCCTGAAGATGTTTCATTTGGAGACATCATAGAAATCTTAAAACAGAGGGGTGATTGGAAGTCCACAAACCCATCCTCAGAAGAATCTGTGTTCTTCCAAGCTTTTGTGCAGTGGGTGTGAAAGGCTCCTGATTCCATAGAGCTGATTCTCCGGAGGCTGGACAAAATTTTATCAGCCCCAGAAGACCAACCACATTGGGGAAAGGGTTTCACAGTAGATGCCATGGTGGTGGTGGCGACCACCAAAATGGAACTTGCTGAGGAAAGTTCCACTGTCCAATCTCCTAACCGAGAGTCTCAGATGATGGACAGGTGTGGGAAGCATGTCTTTGTATCATCAACCTTCACTCTTGGGTCCTTGAATTTCATGGTACACTTTACTAGACTCCAAAGGGATCTGATTGAGGAGCTATCGGATACCCTCGCCAGAGCTGTGTCTGATGAGATGTGGGATAATGTTGCCTCTCAGCTTGCCACCCTGGAGTCTATATCGAACTAATGCATGCGGCTCATGCCACCGATGGAAAGACTAGGGCAGAGGGCTCAGGCATTGTCATAAGGCATCACACCTGGATGTGCCTGTGTGACTTTACGGAACCTTTCAAGTCTTTCTTCGTCAATGCTCCTATTGACAGATCTTCCTTGTTTGGCCCTAAAGTCCGAGACACAATACCCAGGTGTGAAAAAATTGGAAAGACCTTTTCTGCTGTGGGCATTCATTTCTCTACTCCTCTGCGATCCTACTCTAGGAATCAGAGGAGTGGAAAAATGTGGTTTGAAAAGTCCAAAGGGCCCTTTCAAGACACATATGGTGAATACTCCCCTCGGGGCAGACGAGGGAGTTCAGGTGGAAGACACTCTTCCCATGGCAGAGGAGATCTGTGAAATTAGGGCTCCAGAGATTCCTTTTCCAGGCAGCCCTACCAGCGCTCCTGAATGGAGGCCTGATTGCTTACCACCATTCAGCCTGACTATTGATATCTTCAGATATTTGTGTGCAGAAAATTATCACCAGAGGTTACCAAATTCCCTTTACTTTACTTCCAAAGATCCTAAGAAGAGTACCCGATGTTCCACCCAGTCAGAGGGACCAAGTAGCTGTAGAAATTCAGAAGTTGCTAGAAAAAAGTGTCATCCAAGAAGTCCCACCAGACCAAAGAGGATCCAGGTTTTACTCAAGGTTCTTTTTAGGGCTAAAAAGACAGGAAACTGGAGAACAATTTTTGATCTAAGCCTTCTGAACAATTTCATTCAGCAAACAAAATTCCAAATGGTCATTGTTCAATCTGTCCTTCCCCTTCTAGAGTAGAATGATTGAATGAGTTCTATAGACATTCAGGAAGCATATTACCACATAAAGATGGACAGACATTCCAGAAGGTTCCTCCACTTCAGGCTGGGATCCAGTCATTTCCATTTCAGAGTGCTGCCCTTTGGTCTCACCACAGCTCCCAGGGTGTTCACCAAATGCATGGCAGTACAGAACAGCCAAGTTCTAAGGCCCATGTTACCTACATGATACTGCCAACTAGATGCCCCCATACTTCTCTAAGTGTTGCTATTTATACCTACTTCTGAATACTTAATGTTTATATATTACCACTAATGTTAGACCTGGGATCTCCTAAACATATCAGGAGTCCTGCTCATGCTTCTTAACTGTAAATATTGTAAAATATGGATATTTTTTATTCTCAGTAAGTTGGGTTTCATTCATTGTACTATCACTGTTATCCCTGTGATCTTCTGACTGTAATACTGGCCTGCCCTTTAGAACACACCACTGCATCAAACTTAAACAACTTGAGTGGCTAGAACTTTCCAGTCTCATCCAATTTAACCTTCTGGTTGTGGCCAAGAAAATCCTCCTAAATCCAGATAATTCACCAGCCTTAAAAATATTATCTCCTCCTATAACAATCCGAGACTGCTTCGATCCTCAAACTACTAATTCAAACTATCAAAACTAACAATGCAGCTGGTGATTCCCTCTTTGCAAACTCTGTTGGCAGAGTCTGGAACCTACTCCCAGCTGATATTACATTGCTCTCCTCCCTAACCCAATTTAAAACCAGACTCAACCAGCATCTGGCTCTAAACTGACTATGCCACTGTAATAAGCCTGGCTAACTCTTACCTTAAATTATTGAGCAACAAATTCTCCCAACTGCTGTGGTGAAACTGCCAATCCAACAACAAAAGCACAAATTTAGGCAGAAAAGACACCAAGGCTAACGGAAAATCCCAAAACAATGAGAAAGTTTCTGAGCGAATTAATCCACATAAACACATCCAATATCCATAAAAAGGGAATTTATTGAATCCAATTAAAAAGTAGAGAATAAAAGTCCCTGGATGTTCACATACGATCTCTTCCTTCCACCTCTCTTTGGATTTGTAAAACCAATAAAAAGCTTTCGTACTTTAATCCCACCTCTAAATTCTTCGCATTAGTATTCTTGACTAATATGCAAATTTGCTGTAACCACAGCCAATATCAGCTCAGCATTTCTTTTCACTTTAAACTGTTTTACCAATAGGAGTTTGCATTTAAATCACACCCCTTTGTTATTCATAAGGCTTTTGTGCAAGATCTTTAACTTTCAATTAACCAATAACAACTTGCGTAGTGCAAATGACCAGTAACTACTCTTCTTTCCGCATCTCTTTGGATTTGTAAAACCAACCAAAAGCTTTTGTGCTTTAATCCCGCCTCTATATTGTTTGTATTAATATTCTTAACTAATATGCAAATTCGCTGTAACAACAACCAATATCAGCTCAGCATTTCTTTACTCTTTAAACTTTTTTACCAATAGGAGTTTACACTTATACCACTCCCCTTTATTATTCATGATGGTGGTTCTTTTAATGAGGATGCAAAAAAGCTGAAAGGACATGGCCAATAAAAGACGGCAACAGTCCGTTTTGACCAATCAAGGTTGTAAGTGTCTTAGTTCAGTAACTTATTGCTTCCATATTTTGTTTGTATTTAACAAATAATTGCTAGCAAGAATTTTATGATGCTAACCTCTAATTAATTCTTGTGGAAACTTTCGCCAAGGGCTTGCTATAAAACAGCCGATCAAAATGTAATTTTTATATTAAAATAATTATCAAATCCAAACATAGATCATCCTATGTTATGCAAGGTGTTAAAGATAGTGTGCTGAGTCTGTTATCGCAGTAAGCAATGATCCATGGGACATGGTATCAGGCACAAATGCCAGCGTTACTACAAATTTGCTACTCAGTTCATTAAAAATGATGCGCATACTTAATCAAAATAAAAAAAAAAAATTCAGGCTTAATTCTTCACAACCACAAGAAAGCATTATCCTAATGACTGATATTTCAACATTTATCATAGGACCATAGACAACATTAATGTCCAATCAACAGCATGTTGGGCGGGGCTTGATATATATCCCTGACAAAAAACTGCTCGTCCCTCTCTTCTAATCGGCAGCCAAAAACTGCTGTCAAATGAGTATTTGCACTGCATCAACCCATCTGCCAAAATGTCAGCTAGAGTTCTGTTTGCATAGAAATAACATAAGCCAATTCTATATTTTTAAGGTAAACGTCAGCCATTTCCTTGATGGTCAGATGTTAATGCTTTCTCTCCACAAACGGAAAACAATTTCATCTTGTTATAAAGATCAGTATTCACATAATCTTTGTCATGATGGCATTGAATTGACTCTTCTATAATCAATATCATTGCTAAAATTATGCAGCTAGTATAAGTTTGCAAACCAAATAATAAAGTCATTAGTTTCATCCTTCCCATGACATTTGCAACACTAAGGATGTCGTTTGGATATTAATTTGAATAAGAAGTAATGATAAGTGTGGTGAACTGGAATGTTGCCCAAACAAAGGACTTGATATACTGATATCATTACTGATAACTCCTGATCTCAAATAAAAGAGAACAATTTTAAAGCTTGCCACTTATTTTTTACTTTCATATAAGTGATGAATACCACCTTCAAAATAAAAAGTAAAAAACATTTCAATGTTATTCTTCCATACACACTTAATGCTCTCCCACATGCTCATTCAAGTTATAGTGGGTCTTCTCATCTTCAAAATATCTTAAATTATTAGTCAATTTACTGACAATTTTCCCCAGACTATAACCAGGGGATAACCCTAATCTGTGAATTTGTTTTTTCTTTCTTTGTACATATCAAATCTGTAATGTGTTTTCATTATTATTAAATGTTACTGTTTGTCTTGGAGCTTTTCTCCCCTGGCCTCCGCTGAAAATGGACATGACTCCAGTCGGACTATCCTGGACAACAAATGTAAAATAAAAATAAAAATAAAAAATAATATGTTCTTTGTTTCAAGTTTCTCCCTTTTTAACTCAATTATTAACACATTATTACTTGTATTTTTGTTCTGTATTACTGTCTTATTAAATTCCTGCAGGTTTTCTCCTCAGGACTCGGCTGAAATTGGACAGCTGCTGTCCAGTTGGATTTATACTGGTAAAACAAATGATAAATAAAATAAAATAAAAAATATGCGTATTCCGAGTGTTTCCATACCTAGGCGACTGGCTCCTTGCTGTCCAAACCAGGCATCTGCTGCTTCAAACCACACATTTCACACTGAACCTTTTTCAGTCCTTGGAAATTATGATTAACAGAGAGAAGTCACAGTTGACCCCAACACAAGATCTAGAATTTATAGGAGCATGCCTCAATATGATTTCTTGTGTAGCATCTCCCCCTCTACACAGACTACAAAAATTAAGGTCACAAGTACAACTCATCATTTCCAAAAACAAGGTTCCTTTTCTTGTTCTGCAAGCTCTGGGTTCTATGGCAGCCACCATAACTTTAGTGTCCCTCACAAGGTATCAAATGAGGCTGCTTCAATAGCTCTTAGCAGCATGATGGTCGATACTAACACATCCAATGTCTTATCAGATATTAATAACAATTTGCTGCAAGAAGAATCTATCCTGGTGGATGAAGACAAAGGAAAATCTTTGGGGCTACACCTTCACTCTTTCTCTGCCCACTGCCTTAGTGACCATGGACATTTCATAGATCGGGTGGTGGGGGGCATTATCTGGGAAGAACAGTCCAAGGCACTTGGTCCCTGCAAGAAGCCAATTTGCACATCAGTGTCCTAGAATTGAGGATGGTGCTTCAAGCGTTGCAAGCCTTTCAGTCTGTCCTTCCTTCGGGGATGGTTGCAATCCAGTCAGACAACATGTCAGTAGTCTAGTACATCAAGAAAGCAAGGTGGAACCAGATCATACCCCTTGTGTTGGGAAGCATATGGCAATGGGCTATCGCTTCCAACCACTTTGTAATAGCAACACGTATCCCGGGAAATTCCAAGGTGATAACAGACAAGCTGAACAGATGCATTTTTCTGTCTTGCAAGTGGTCTCTAAATCCCAAAGTGGCGATAAAATTTTTTCGATCTTTTCACCTCCCCAATAAACAACAAATGCAGTAACTACTTCACCCTAATTCCCCTGCAGGGGGAGTCCCCGAGAGCCACACTCCTCCATGATTGGCCTCCTGGACTACTTTATGCCTTTCCCCCTTTACCCTTCATTCCCCTATTCTTGAAGGAAGCCCAACGATTGAGAAGCAAAGTGATCCTGATTTCACCCTATTGGCCCCATCAAGTTTGGTTCCCCTTCCTTTGGCCCTACCTGATTCACCGTCCTTGAATTCTGGACCAGATCCAGACCTGTTGTCTCACCCACAACATCTTATGCAGCCCAACCTTCACAATCTCAAGCTGACAGCTTGGTTTCTCCATTTCCTTTAATTGCCAGTTAGAGCAAATTACCTCCCCCAGTACAAAAATTCCTTCTGGCATCCCATAAACCATCCACTAGGAAACTCTGCCTTAGCAAATGGAAGAGATTTTCAATCTGGACTTGTACGAATAATTTAGACCCCTTCTCAGCCCAGATTGACAAGGTGTTGGAATTTTTGGCTTCCCTTTTTGAACTGGGAGCTTCTGCTCCCACCATCAATGTCCAATTAGCAGCCTTCCAATTTCCACAATGGGTTTGATGATCATCCCTTGATTTCCCATCAGTTAATCCAGTCAGACAACATGTCAGTAGCCTGGTACATCAACAAGGAAGGTTGGGTTGAGAAGCTGTCATGATATGGGAATGGGCTATCACTTCCAATCACTTTCTAATAGCAGTGCATATCCTGGGAAGTTCCAACATGATAGCAGACAAGCTGAGCAGATGGATTTTCCTGCCTCACGAGTGGTCTCTAAATCACAAAGTGGTGATAAAAATTTTTCGTTGCTGGAGCCAGCCTTGCTGCAATCTTTTTGCCTCCTCTGTAAACAACAAATGCAGTAACTACTTCACCCTAATTCCCCCACAAGGGGAGTCCTTGAGGGATGCACTCCTCCATGATTGGCCCTCCAATCTATTTATGGCTTTCCCCATTACCTCTCATTCCCCTATTCTTGAAGAAAACCCAAAGTCTGAGAAGCAAAGTGATACTCATTGCACCCTATTGGCCTCGTAATGTCTGGTTCCCCTTTCTTTGGCCTCACCTGATTCACTGTCCTTGGATACTGGACCCAGATCCAGACCTGCTGTCTCACCCCCAAGGAGTGATGCATCCCCAACTTCACAATCTCAAGCTGACAGCTTGGTTTCTCCAATTCCTTTAATTGCCAGGCAGAGCAAATTACCTTCTTCAATACAAAAAGTAATTCTAGCTTCCCATAAACCATCCACCAGGAAACTCTACCTTTGCAAATGGAAGAGGTTTTCAATCTGGGCTTGTACACATAATTTAGACTGCTTCTCAGCCCCAGCTGACAAGGTGTTGTAATTTTTGGCTTCCCTTTTTGAACTTGGGGCTTCTGCTTCTTCTACCATCAAAGTCCAATTAGCACCCATTTCCAGTTTCCACAATAGGTTTGATGATCATCCATTGATTTCCCATCGGTTATGTAAAACCTTTCTTAAAGGCACTTTACGTCTAAAGCCCCCATTCAAGAATCCTACAACTCCATGGGATTTGACCTTAGTATTGCAGTCCTTAGTCCTTCAACCATTTGATCTGCAGCAACTTGTGACCTTAAATTCCTATTGTAGAAAACTCTTTTTCTCATGGCCATTACTTCTGCCTGGAGAGTTTCCAAATTGCTCACCTTATGTATGAAGCATCCTTATATGATTTTTCATAAGGACAGTGTGTCATTAAGAGCCAATCCTTCTTTTCTCTCTAAAGAGGTTTCAGAATCTAATATTAACCAAACGATAGATTTGGTCTTCTTTCCAAATTTTTCAAACAAAAGTGAATATTGCTTACATTTGTTAGATGTTCACAGCCATTTACATTTCTATCTGGATAGAGCCAAATCATCTAGAAAATCATCAATTGTTTGGGTCCTTTTCAAGTTCAACTTTGGGTAAACCAATCTCGAAAGTTACCTTACCAAAATGGCTTAGGGACTGTGTTACTTTCATTTAGAATCATAATGACCTCAAGTTGCCTGCACCAATTAAGGTGCATTCCAACAGATCTGTATCAACTTAAGCTGTTTTCTACTCTAAGGCTTCCAAGGAAGAAATTTGTACAGCTGCTATATGGGCTATTCCCATTACCTTTATCACTCATTACAAATTTTACAAATTGAATATGGCCTGTAGGGGAAGAGTATCATTTGGCTCTATGGTGCTCAGGAATATCCTTCCTTAGGGCCACCCAGAGCCTAAAGTAGCTGGGGACTCTGTCCCGTTCATCAAGAATGAATGAAGACTGACAACATCAGATAAAGAAGTTATGTCCTTACCATAACGTTCCATCTGTGTTGTCGATCTTCATTCATTCTTGCATTCCACCCTCCAGCCCCCTCTTAATTACTTCTGGTGGTTTGGGTGTTTGTTTTGGGAGGTTGTTAGATTTCAACTTAGACGGGACTTCTGTTATCTTTCTTTACTTAGCTGCAAACTCGATTTGATGGAAAGAGTGGCATTGTGGGTAGAGTCTTAGCTCGAGAGTTTTTGGCTGGCATGAGATGTATAATGGCTGAGCCAGTTCTGAGGGGTCGGAACTGAGTCCAATTTTTCAATAATGAATGAAGATCGACAACACAGATGGAACGTTATGGTAAGGACTTAACTTCTTTTTTCTATTTGTCTATTAAGCTATGGAGTTTGCAGTAGTGATATCTTGTGCAAGCAATGGTCGACTTTTTCATCACCGGTCTATCTGCTCTGGATAATGAGTGAGCAAGACTGAAAGAGAAAGAGCGAGCTCTAAACTGTATCCTAAAAATGCACAGATGATATAACTGAAGGAAATCACATGGGCAAAACACACCAAAGATCTACTCTTCATTTCCCACTTGTGTAAAATGCTGCATAAAATGAAGCATCTGTGAAAAACATAAAACAGCATTAAATTCAATGCCCCAGTAATGGCATATTTTTAAGGTTAGTAAGAAAAGTCTTAGCACATTTTTGATGTGATGATTTTGAGTAAAACAGTCATCTAGGAAGACAACCAGCCTACCCTTTAGCACTGTATGATATGGCACTAAAACAAAGTACCTCTCTTTGCATTTTAAAATGATGAGTAGCTATCAGAATAATTTAGATGGAAAACCAAATTGAAACAATGCAGTATTATTTAAATTGCGTGCTTGTTTACAGAAATTTTATTTTGACTAGAAATGAATGTTTCTAATCCTGCTATCATTTTATATTTCTTTTGACCTGTGCCACAAATACATTTGGTACCATCAGTAGTCAGCTGTTTTTTGTTTTTTTTTTTCAGTGGACATATCATACTTCCTTTACAGGTTACTGCAGACAAAAAATGGTTGAGTCAAGTTGCCTAGCAGCAGTACACAGCTGTAACCATGGTAGTGTCAGTGCACATCTGTGATCATGGTAGCCAATTCTAGACTGACAACCAGCAAAATAAACTAATTTAATGCAGTTGGAATCTTATCCTGAAAAGAAATACAAATAAAAGGTTTCAAATTCATAATGAGATAAAATATATTGTAGAATGTGCTGAAAAATTACAACTATAAACACTAAAATGGAAATAGTTATTTATTTATTTATTTATTTTAGCAAAGTTGAAATGGCAGTTAGGGAGAACTGTACAAACTTTCGTGGTATGATAAGGAATGAAGGCAGTAGGTGCCAGAGTAAGGAAAAAGTAGAAAAGCTAATAATATTTTGAAGCTTATGGAATATAGGTTTGGTATATGAAAGCATGTGTTAAGGAAGAACATTCTTAGTTTTCTAGATTTTACAGATAGGAGAACCCTATTCTTTCTTACAGCAGTAGTTTGGTCATTATTCTAAATATCACTTCAAGTTTTAAAATCATGCCATTTCCATTGGCTGCTGATTCTTTTTATGGACCAGAAAAATGAAGGGGTTAAATATGGTTACCACATAATACGTACCTTTTGCCTTAAATTATAACAAAGTAATGCTTTTGATGTTCATGCAGGATGTAATAGTTTTTCAAACATCTAGCAAATGTAAGCATCTCCTATTTTGTATTTTCATAATTTTAGCCCTTTGGCAACATCTGCAATTATGATCCTATATGAAATGTCAGTCTTGTTTTCCGTAGCATAAGTAATATTATACATTAAATGTTAACGTTTGCTTGACCACTTTTTAATGTAGCTGTAATGTACATGAAATATATTTTATTATAAAACAAAGAAGGGGCATTTCTGTTGTGCTCCCTTGCTCTATTAATTATAGTGCAATGAAGCATGAAGGAAATGCCCCTTCCTTGTCTTGTCATAAAAGATTTCAAGCGCATTGCAGCAGTGCTAAAACTGTTGTTTAATTATATAAATAATAAACCAAACATACAAGTAATCCTATCATGTTTAAAACATGCATAATAAGCATTAAGAGTAGCTTCATTTTAAACTCCATTTCATTTTGTTTTGCAGTTGTTATTTATGAGAGTGAAGAAAGAGAAAATGACAGTGATAAATAGTGGTCTTGGTTCATTACCACCTTGGTAACGTGTTAGTTATAATTTATATAGTTCCATGTGGTTGCATTGTAATTCTGGGCCATTAAAGCTTAAGCATATATAACAATATATTCTGTGAGTATTAGTAATTTAACTATGGATAAGTAAGAGTAGGAGATATCAAAACCATGGGTTAGGAAATCAGACCACCTTATTTTAACATGCTATCTTTATAACAGCATCCACAACTGTGACTGAAATCAGGACAATTTCAGTATTGGACTCTGCTGCACATCAGTGTATTCTTACAAATAAGGCATATGCTATCCATTATGGCATAATATCCGCGGTGGTGCAGCGCTAGCATTGTTGCCTCACAGCAAGAGGTTCTCCCATTCGATTCTCGGCTGTAGTGCTGGGAGTGCCTTCTGTGTGGAGTCTGCATGTCCTCCCCACAGTTGGGTGGGCATTCAAAAGACATGCGTAAATGGGCGTGCCTCTGTTGAAGGTTGAACATCGAGCCGGCACCTCGGTGTTCGTGAAAATCTACTGCCAATCATTAGCGGACTGGAGTTCTGCTGTGGCGACCCCTAACTGGGAAAACCGAAAGACAAACAACAACATCAGCATGCAGTCATTTCACTAATAGGTTGGTAGCATACTTCTCTGTCAGTCACTAACATGCAAGCTATGCCAGGATATTATTCTATTACTGCTGCAATTGTGACTTGTCCTTGGCAGTGAGCATCTAACATATTAACAAAGGTACATCACTTGCACAGGCTTATAAATCACATCATTATCAGCATAAGTCCCTCCTGCTGTCACAGTTAACAGCATTACATTTTTATGTTACTGATTTAATTCCTTTTTCTGTTATTGCAGTGCAGCTCTGAACTTTGTGTGTGAGGGTGCTAGAAATAAATGGGGTTAAAAAGCTGTTTCAGTTTTATCTTTGGTATTTTGTTTTCCTAATTATCTGCCAGCTATCAGATTCCTATATCTAGACACATGAGTGGCCTCATCATTCATGCAGCCATCTATGGTATTTTTTGCTTACGACATGCACTTTTGTTTCCTCTCTCAGCTTGGTTTGCTTCCATCCATGTGCAACTTTGTCAACAGCACTATATTTATTTGAGAAGGCAATGCTTGCACAGATGTTCTCATGCCTGCTCAAGCATCCATTGTCTACTAGCAAAATCCGTATTGGTTGCTTAGTCCCATTAGCCCAAACTGGTTTCTGTCAGTCCACAAGCTGCTAATCAAACCTGCATCACAGCTGAGCTCAGAGCCCATATCCATCTGTGCCACAGAGATGGCATAATAACTAAACAGAGACTTTTACAATTTTACAATTACTTGTGCAAGTCTTTTCACAATTGCCAAGAAATCAATTCTGGTTTCATAATATATGCTGCCATGACATCTGGCCAGTTATATAAATAAGCTAATGTTTCCAGCCAACTCGTATTTGGAAGAAAATCTGTGATGTATTATGTGGCATCTAGCTTATATTTTTTTAAAGGTTATAAATAAAATTTAAAGGAGATGGAAACACATAAAAAGAACCATTTGCAATTTGTTGAAAAGTCCTTACCTTAACTTAAATAGAAAGAATAAAGTATTTTATTATGTCAATATAGGGTTGTGAGTTTGGCATAATGGTTAAGGTGTTTATCTTCCGAGCACAATGTGTAGGGCTTGATTTTCACATGGGGTAATTAGCTTATCTTAAAATGATTCACAAGGGAAGGTAGCCTAGTACTAATCTATGACCATCATCAGTGTAATTATTGTAGCTGCCTGTTTATCAAAAAGATTCACTTCCCCCATGGGTGAGGTCACCTTTCCAAGATTTCCTCAGCAATGAGTTGGGGTTATATCATACTGGCTATGCAGTAAACAACTTGATTGATTGTAGAATTCACAAATAAAAAAAGTATTTTGCTTTGAAAACCAGTGAAAATCATAATGCAGCACCTGGAGCTCCATGATTAGGCTCAAAATAATGACTAAATCACATTCTGGTTCAACGCTACTCCAGTGGGAGACCCGACCTTAACAATGCTTAGAGGGGTGCTTAATGAACTGTTAACACTGAGGCTGCACTAAAGCAGACAGTGCTGACCAGTAAATTGCAGAAGCAGGATGTGAAATGGCTTAGATTCAACTCCCATTTCTGCCCGCTGTCTGGTAAAGTACACACAGCATTTTGAATTAAACTGCTTTTCAACCACTACCCCCTCTGCTTTACTGGCTTTCAAAGCCATCAGAAAACATCACTTTTTTATCTTATTTTTTAATAGCTAGAAGTACTTACATGGAGCAGATTACAAAGAATTATGATTGGATGTCTGATCGCAAAAAAGCTATTATATGTTCTCAACATGGATGCAAAGATTCACCTCTTGAGGTTCTCTCTCTCTCTCTCTCTTTCAAGGTAAATTTCCTGGCATCCATGTCTCAAACACATAATATACATACTATGAACAGTGACCTGATCATAATTTTCTGTGTTGTTACAGAAATATAATACTTAGTGTTACCATATAGTAAATGGGGTGTATACATCGCAGTAAAATTTGCCTAGATTAAAAAAAATTAAATTATAAAGCATAAAAACAAACTATAATGTAAACTAAGCATTATTTTGGAGTAGGAATGAGAAGTATATATATGTATATATATATATATATATATATATATATATATATATATATATATATATATATATTTTTTTTTTTTAAATCAGCAAAGCCTTAGTTTATTTTCTTTTTTAACTAATTTGTCTGCTAATATGTTGCTATCCAGCATAAAAGGGTCAGACTGGTAAAGTGGAACTGTGAATGTGCACATCACAGAGGTTACTGTTAATTCAGTCTCTTCATTCATTTCTGTTATGCACTTATTACTGCACCTTCCAGTTGAGTACTTCAATACCAGATTTCTGGCTATCCATAACCACCATGCTCCTACCCATACCATCTGTGTAAAAGCCACAGTTGCACCGTAGCTATCTAAAGAAACAAAAACCAAAATTAAACTAAGAAACAACACCTGGGCCAGGTGGCATGTTACCAAAGCCCCTATGAACCAAGTCAGATACTGGCAGCTAAGGAACCAGACCAAAAAATCTGTCATTCTAGACAAAAACAATCACTACACCCTCCTACAACAAAAATATCAGCTAAAACCTCAAAGGTTCTGGACTGGTATTAACAGTCTTCTCCATCAAGGCCATTCTACCACACCTACCCCATCAGCTGCCCTTGATAAATCCCCTGTAGAAATTGCAAACAGCTTCAACTCCTCCTTTACTGAAACTATCCAGTCTCTAGCTACCTATCTCAATCCATCGACACAAACACCAGCTCTGGTACATCTAGCCTTGATCCACCCAGCATCCAACCCACTATTACCTTTCAAACCGTACCTACCAACCTGATCCGGACCTTAATCAAAAAGCTAAAACCTACTACACTAGTTGTCAACCACCTCCCAGCTGAATATCTTCAAAAAGCAGCTGATGCCATAGCACTTTCAATTTCTATTCCTATCAACAGATCCATCTCAGAAGGATCCATCTCAGCAATATGGAAAATATCACGTTATACCTCTCCATAAAGGAGGAAGTTCCACAGAATTATCTAACTTTAGACCTATAGCCATTCTTTCACCACTAGCTAAAATCATGGAAACATGCATACACAAAGAAATTATGCACTTTCTTATTCAAAACGGAAAGCTCACCGACTTTCAGCATGGCTTTAGGTCATTCCACAGTACCACCATGGCTCTTCTATCTTTCTCTAATGTCATCAATCTTCATCATAACAACAGACTGTCTTCAGCGCTCTACGTAGATCACTCAAAAGCTTTCGATATGGTCACCCATCAGCTACTATTCAGTACCCTACAAACCATCGGTTTAGACCAACACGCAATACAATGGTTTCACTCCTACCTAAACGATAGACAGCATGCTGTCTTATGGCAAAGCAAGCTGTCATCCCAACTTCCTCCAACCCCAGGTGTTCCACAAGGGTCCATACTAGGTCCCCTTCTTTACTCTATCTTTATCAATGTTCTACACACCACCATCCCAGGAGCCACCTGCACCCAATATGCAGATGACTCAACGCTAATAAGCTCCACCTCCTCTCCTACACAACTTCTAACCCTCACCCAGACCACTTTCAGCACAGTAGAAACATGGCTAGATAATTGCAGCCTGCTTCTAAATCCTAACAAAACCAAGCTACTACTTTTCTCCCCTAACCATAGAATTTATCCTCCTTCCTTCAACATCAAATCTAGCAATGACACCATTATCTCCCCTGATGACCACACAAAGCTTCTAGGAGTAATAATAGACAGCAATCTTAAATTTGATAAACATGTCAATCGCACTATTAAGTCTGTCAACAAAAAACTTGGCTCCCTGTACAGAGTCAAACCTTTCCTCACCCCCCCTAGCTAGGGTAGCTATTGCAAGATCACACCTCCTCTCTACCCTTATGTATGCCTCCCCTGTACTCACCAAGCTATCCAAAACTGATCTCAACAAATTATCAGGATGTTGGAATCATATAGCCAGATTCGCTACTGGCATAGCATTTAGGACCCACCATTGTCAGAACCTCAAAGAATTGGGATGGCTAGAGTATCCTACCCTTCTACAGTTCAACCAGCTTATAGTAGTGCATAAAATACTCCATCAACCTGATAACACCCCTGCCCTCAAAAGTATTCTCACCCCTCATAGTGTCCCCAGGCCATTATGCTCAGCTGATAAACTAATGATAGTGACCCAAAAATCCAACAACTCTGCAGGCGATGCTATATTTGCCAACTCAACCATTAAAATCTGAAATCTACACCCTACAACCATTACCAAGAAAACCTCACTACCCCTATTCAAAAGAGAACTCAAAAATACCTCACATCTCATTGGCTGTGCTCTTATTCTAAACCTGACTAACAACTTCACTAATACATGTCTTGCTACCCAACCTGCTGTTTAGCCAAGTATCTATGTCTCATAGCATTTGAATGCCTAAGCATTGGGAATTATGAGATCTGATTGTATTCTGTGTTCACGTTTTCTGATACATCTTTGCCAATCAAATGTAATGTCTATAGATTGTGTATATTGATATCTGCCTGTATTCTTTGTCTATACTTTTTTAAACATGTCTGCCTTAGTTTATCACTCAGTGATTTATGTAATGTCTCTTTTTTGGTATGTGGAGCTTTTCTCCCTGGGCCTTCGCTGAAAATGGACATATATCCAGTTTGACTAGCCCCGTCAACAAATGTAAAATAAAATAAATAAATAAAAATTGTCAGGCCAGGAATACAGCTTTAATTTTGGTGTGTGTGTGTCTGTGTGTGTGTGTGTGTGTGTGTGTGTGTGTGTGTGTGTGTGTGTGTTTATGTATATTTGTGTGTAAAAGTTTTTAGCCTGTTTTATCGCATCCCAAAATATCTCTATCGAGTTGTCAGTTATACCTTCTTTGGCGATTGCCATTAAATGGTAAGTGTACATTATTAATGTTAGGAATGTTGCAAGACAATCCCTGAAAAGCTATGTAAGTGTGGTTAGCAAAGGACTTCTGTAAATCTTTAGTATTGGCACTACTGACTTGGTAAAAAAAAAAGAAAAAAACATTCCAGACTCAAAGAAATTTCAACAAAAAAATGAACTTGGAGGTAATATATGCAGCATGTTCCAGATTTGTATGCCAATTTGATTGCTAATTTTATCTATATATGCTCTTACCCAGTTTGTAAACTACTGATGATATCACGGAGGTTACTGATAATCATGATCATTCATTTCTGTTATGTACTTATCACTGCACCTTCCAGTTGGCCTCTTGATTTCAACCTTTTTTCATGACATAGAGACATTAGATTGTTGAGTACAGAATAGGCTGGGGAGTGTGGTACTGTAGGAATGTCATGTGTTTTGACATATAGACATTAGATTGTTGAGTACAGAATAGTCCTGGGAGTGTGGTATTGTAGGAATGTCATGTGTTTTGACATATTAGACATTAGATTGTTGAGTACAGAATAGGCTGGGGAGTGTGGTACTGTAGGAATGTCATGTGTTTTGACATAGAGACATTAGATTGTTGAGTACAGAATAGGCTGGGGAGTGTGGTACTGTAGGAATGCCATGTGTTTTGACATATAGACATTAGATTGTTGAGTACAGAATAGGCTGGGGAGTGTGGTACTGTAGGAATGTCATGTGTTTTGACATATAGACATTAGATTGTTGAGTACAGAATAGGCTGGGGAGTGTAGTACTGTAGGAATGTCATGTGTTTTGACATATAGACATTAGATTGTTGAGTACAGAATAAGCCTGGGAGTGTGGTACTGTAGGAATGTCATGCGTTTTGACACATAGACATTAGATTGTTGAGTACAGAATAGGCTGCGGAGTGTGGTACTGTAGGAATGTCATGTGTTTTGACATATAGACATTAGATTGTTGAGTACAGAATAGGCTGGGGAGTGTAGTACTGTAGGAATGTCATGTGTTTTGACATATAGACATTAGATTGTTGAGTACAAAATAGGCTGGGGAGTGTGGTACTGTAGGAATGTCATGTGTTTTGACATATAGACATTAGATTGTTGATAACAGAATAGGCTGGGGAGTGTGATACTGTAGGAGTGTCATGTGTTTTGACATATAGACATTAGATTGTTGAGTATAGAATAGGCCTGGGAGTGTGGTACTGTAGGAATGTCATGTGTTTTGACATATTAGACATTAGATTGTTGAGTACATAATAGCCTGGGAGTGTGGTACTGTAGGAATGTCATGCGTTTTGACACATAGACATTAAATTGTTGAGTACAGAATAGGCTGCGGAGTGTGGTACTGTAGGAATGTCATGTGTTTTGACATATAGACATTAGATTGTTGATAACAGAATAGGCTGGGGAGTGTGGTACTATAGGAATGTCATGTGTTTTGACATATTAGACATTAGATTGTTGAGTACAGAATAGGCTGGGGATTGTGATACTGTAGGAGTGTCATGTGTTTTGACATAGAGACATTAGATTGTTGAGTACAGAATAGGCTGGGGAGTGTGGTACTGTAAGAGTGTCATGTGTTTTGACATATAGACATTAGATTGTTAAGTGTAGAATAGGCTGGGGAGTGTGGTACTGTAGGAGTGTCATGTGTTTGACATATAGACATTAGATTGTTGAGTACAGAATAGGCTGGGGAGTGTGGTACTGTAGGAATGTCATGTGTTTTGACACACAGACATTAGATTGTTGAGTACAGAATAGGCTGGGGAGTGTGGTACTGTAGGAATGTCATGTGTTTTGACATATAGACATTAGATTGTTGAGTACAGAATAGGCTAGGGAGTGTGGTACTGTAGGAATGTCATGTGTTTTGACATAGAGACATTAGATTGTGGAGTACAGAATAGGCTGCGGAGTGTGGTACTGTAGGAATATCATGTGTTTTGACACATAGACATTAGATTGTTGAGTACAGAATAGGCTGGGGAGTGTGGTACTGTAGGAGTGTCACGTGTTTTGACATAGAGACATTAGATTGTTGAGTACAGAATAGGCTGGGGAGTGTGGTACTGTAGGAATGTCATGTGTTTTGACATATAGACAGTAGATTGTTGAGTACATAATAGGCTGGGGAGTGTGGTACTGCAGGAATGTCATGTGTTTTGACATATAGGAATTAGATTGCCGAGTACAGAATAGGCTGGGGAGTGTGGTACTGTAGGAATGTCATGTGTTTTGACATATTAGACATTAGATTGTTGAGTGCAGAACAGGCTGGGGAGTGTGGTACTGTAGGAATGTCATGTGTTTTGACATATAGACATTAGATAGCTGAGTACAGAATAGGCTGGGGAGTGTGGTACTGTAGGAATGTCATGTGTTTTGACATATTAGACATTAGATTGTTGAGTACAGAATAGGCTGGGGAGTGTGGTACTGTAGGAATGTCATGTGTTTTGACATATAGACATTAGATTGTTGAGTACAGAATAGGCTGGGGAGTGTAGTACTGTAGGAATGTCATGTGTTTTAACATATAGACATTAGATTGTTGAGTACAGAATAGGCTGGGGAGTGTGGTACTGTAGGAATGTCATGTGTTTTGACACATAGGCATTAGGTTGTTGAGTACAGAATAGGCTGGGGAGTGTGGTACTGTAGGAATGTCATGTGTTTTGACATATAGACATTAGATTGTTGATAACAGAGTAGGCTGGGGAGTGTGATACTGTAGGAGTGTCGTGTGTTTTGACATATAGACATTAGATTGTTGAGTACATAATAGGCTGGGGAGTGTGGTACTATAGGAATGTCATGTGTTTTGACATATAGACATTAGATTGTTGAGTACAGAATAGGCTGGGGAGTGTGGTACTGTAGGAATGTCATGTGTTTTGACATATAGACATTAGATGTTTGAGTACAGAATAGGCTGGGGAGTGTGATACTGTAGGAATGTCATGTGTTTTGACATATAGACATTAGATTGTTGAGTACAGAATTGGCTGGGGAGTGTGGTATTATAAGAATGTCATGTGTTTTGACATATTAGTCATTAGATTGTTGAGTACAGAATAGGCTGGGGAGTAAGGTACTGTAGGAATGTCATGTGTTTTGACATTAGATTGTTGAGTACAGAATAGGCTGGGGAGTGTGGTACTGTAGGAGTGTCAGTGTTTGACATATAGACATTAGATTGTTGAGAACAGAATAGGCTGGGGAGTGTGGTACTGTAGGAATGTCATGTGTTTTGACATATAGACATTAGATTGTTGAGTACAGAATAGGCTGGGGAGTGTGGTACTGTATGAATGTCATGTGTTTTGACATATAGACATTAGATTGTTGAGTACAGAATAGGCCTACGGAATGTGGTACTGTAGGAATGTCATGTGTTTTGATATATAGACATTAGATTGTTGAGTACACAATAGGCTGGGGAGTGTAGTACTGTAGGAATGTCATGTGTTTTGACATATAGACATTAGATTGCTGAGTACAGAATGGGCTGGGGAGTGTGGTACTATAGGAATGTCATGTGTTTTGACATATTAGACATTAGATTGTTGAGTACAGAATAGGCTGGGGAGTGTGGTACTGTAGGAATGTCATGTGTTTTGACATAGACATTAGATTGTTGAGTACAGAATAGGCTGGGGAGTGTGGTACTGTAGGAATGTCATGTGTTTTGACATATAGACATTAGATTGTTGAGTACAGAATAGGCTGGGGAGTGTGGTACTGTAGTAATGTCATGTGTTTTGACATATAGACATTAGATTTTTGAGTACAGAATAGGCAGGGGAGAGTGGTACTGTAGGAATGTCATGTGTTTGCCATATTAGACATTAGATTGTTGAGTACAGAATAGGCTGGGGAGTGTGGTACTGTAGGAATGTCATGTGTTTTGACATATAGACATTAGATTGTTGTGTACAAAATAGGCCTGGGAGTGTGGCACTGTAGGAATGTCATGTGTTTTGAATTATAGACATTAGATTGTTGAGTACAGAATAGGCTGGGGAGTGTGATACTGTAGAAGTGTCATGTGTTTTGACATAGAGACATTAGATTGTTGGGTACAGAATAGGCTGGGGAGTGTGGTACTGTAGGAATGTCATGTGTTTTGACATATAGACATTAGATTGTTGAGTACAGAATAGTCCTGGGAGTGTGGTACTGTAGGAATGTCACGTGTTTTGACGTATAGACATTAGATTGTTGAGTACAGAATAGTCCTGTGAGTGTGGTACTGTAGGAATGTCATGTGTTTTGACATATAGACATTAGATTGTTGAGTACAGAATAGGCTGGGGAGTGTGGTGCTGTAGGAATGTAATGTGTTTTGACATATAGACATTAGATTGTTGAGTACAGAATAGGCTGGGGAGTGTGGTACTGTAGGAATGTCATGTGTTTTGAGATATAGACATTAGGTTGTAGAGTACAGAATAGGCTGGGGAGTGTGGTACTGTAGGAATGTCATGTGTTTTGAGATATAGACATTAGGTTGTAGAGTACAGAATAGGCTGGGGAGTGTGGTACTGTAAGAGTGTCATGTGTTTTGACATATAGACATTAGATTGCTGAGTACAGAGTAGGCTGGGGAGTGTGGTACTGTACAAATGTCATCTGGTTTGACATATAGACATTAGATTGTTGAGAACAGAATAGGCTGGGGAGTGTGATACTGTAGGAGTGTCATGTGTTTTGCCATATAGACATTAGATTGTTAAATACAGAATAGGCCTGGGAGTGTGGTACTGTAGGAATGTCATGTGTTTTGACATATTAGACATTAGATTGTTGAGTACATAATAGGCTGGGGAGTGTGGTACTGTAGGAATGTCATGCGTTTTGACATATAGACATTAGATTTTTGAGTACAGAATAGGCTAGGGAGTGTGGTACTGTAGGAATGTCATGTGTTTTGACATATAGACATTAGATTGTCGAGTACACAATAGGCTGGCGAATGTGGTACTGTAGGAATGTCGTGTTTTGACATATAGACATTAGATTGCTGAGTACAGAATAGGCTGGGGAGTGTGGTACTATAGGAATGTCATGTGTTTTGACATATTAGACATTACATTGTTGAGTACAGAATAGGCTGGGGAGTGTGGTACTGTAGGAATGTCATGTGTTTTGACATATAGACATTAGATTGTTGAGTACAGAATAGGCTGGGGAGTGTGGTACTGTAGGAATGTCATGTGTTTTGACATATAGACATTAGATTGTTGAGTACAGAATAGGCTGGGGAGTGTGGTACTGTAGGAATGTCATGTGTTTTGACATATAGACATTAGATTGTTGAGTACAGAATAGGCTGGGGAGTGTGGTACTGTAGGAATGTCATGTGTTTTGACATATAGACATTAGATGTTTGAGTACAGAATAGGCTGGGGAGTGTGATATTGTAGGAATGTCATGTGTTTTGACATATAGACATTAGATTGTTGAGGGCAGAATAGGCTGGGGAGTGTGGTACTATAGGAATGTCATGTGTTTTGACGTATTAGACATTAGATTGTTGAGTACAGAATAGGCTGGGGAGTGTGGTACTGTAGGAATGTCATGTGTTTTGACACATAGACATTAGATTGTTGAGTACAGAATAGGCTGTGGAGTGTGGTACTGTAGAAGTGTCATGTGTTTTGACATATAGACATTAGATTGTTGAGTACAGAATAGGCTGGGGAGTGTGGTACTGTAGGAATGTCATGTGTTTTGACATATAGACATTAGATTGTTGAGAATAGAATAGGTTGGGGAGTGTGATACTTTAGGAGTGTTATGTGTTTTGACATAGAGACATTAGATTGTTGAGTACAGAATAGGATGGGGAGTGTGTTTCTGTAAGAATGTCATGTGTTTTGACATATAGACATTAGGTTGTTGAGTACAGAATAGGATGGGGAGTGTGGTACTGTAGGAATGTAATGTGTTTTGACATATAGAATTTAGGTTGTTGAGTACAGAAAAGCTGGGGAGTGTGATACTGTAGGAATGTCATGTGGTTTGACATATAGACATTAGATTGTTGAGTACAGAATAGGCTGGGGAGTGTGGTACTATAGGAGTGCCATGTGTTTGACATCTAGACATTAGATTGTTGAGTACAGAATAGGCTGGGGAGTGTGGTACTGTAGGAATGTAATGTGGTTTGACGTATAGACATTAGATTGTTGAGTACAGAATATGCTGGGGAGTGCGGTAATGTAGAAATGTCATGTGTTTTGAACTATAGACATTAGATTGTTGAATACAGAATAGGTGGGGAAGTGTGGTACTATAGGAATGCCATGTGTTTTGACATATAGACATTAGATTGTTGAGTACAGAATAGGCTGGGGAGTGTTTTACTGTAAGAATGTCATGTGTGCTGACATATAGACATTAGATTTTTGAGTACAGAATAGGCTGGGGAGTGTCGTACTGTAGGAATGTCATGTGTTTTGACATTTAGACATTAGATTGTTTAGTACAGAATAGGCTGGGGAGTGTGTTACCTTAAGAGTGTCATGTTTTGACATATAGACATTAGATTGCTGAATACAGAATAGGCTGGGGAGTGTGGTACTGTAGGAATGTCATGTGTTTTGACATATAGAATTTAGATTGTTGTGTACAGATTAGGCTGGGGAGTGTGGTACTGTAGGAATGTCATGTTTTTTGACATATTAGACATTAGATTGTTGAGTACAGAATAGGCAGGGGAGTGTGATACTGTAGAAGTGTCATGTGTTTTGACATAGAGACATTAGATTGTTGAGTATAGAATAGGCTGTGGAGTGTGGTACTGTAGTAATGTCATGTCTTTTGACATATAGACATTAGGTTGTTGAGTACAGAATAGGCTGGGGAGTGTGGTACTGTAGGAATGTCGTGTCCTTGACATATAGACATTATATTGTTGGGTACAGAGTAGGCTGGGGAATGTGGTACTGTAGGAATGTCATGTTTTGAAATATAGACATTAGATTGTTGAGTACAGAATAGGCTGGGGAGTGTGGTTCTGTAGGAATGTCATTTCTTCTGACATATAGACATTAGATTGTTGAGTACAGAATAGGCTGGGGAGTGTGGTACTGTAGGAATGTCATGTGTTTTGACATATAGACATTAGATGTTTGAGTACAGAATAGGCTGGGGAGTGTGGTACTATAGGAATGTCATGTGTTTTGACATATAGACATTAGATTGTTGAGTACAGAATTGGCTGGGGAGTGTGGTATTATAAGAATGTCATGTGTTTTGACATATAGACATTAGATTGTTGAGTACAGAATAGTCCTGGGAGTGTGGCACTGTATGAATGTCACGTGTTTTGACATATAGACATTAGATTGTTGAGTACAGAATAGGCCTGGGAGTGTGGTTCTGTAGGAATGTCATGTATTTTGACATATAGACATTAGATTGTTGAGTACAGAATAGGCTGGGGAGTGTGGTACTGTAGGAATGTCATGTGTTTTGACATATAGACATTAGATTGTTGAGTACAGAATAGGCTGGGGATTGTGATACTGTAGGAGTGTCATGTGTTTTGTCATAGAGACATTAGATTGTTGAGCACAGAATAGGCTGAGGAGTGTGGTACTGTAAGATTGTCATGTGTTTTGACATATAGACATTAGATTGTTGAGTACAGAATAGGCTGGGGAGTGTGGTACTGTAGGAGTGTCAGTGTTTGACATATCGACATTAGATTGTTGAGAAAAGAATAGGCTGTGGAGTGTGGTACTGTAGGAATGTCATGTGTTTTGACATATAGACTTTAAATTGTTGAGTACAGAATAGGCTGGGGAGTGTGGTACTGTAGGAGTGTCATGTGTTTGACATATAGACATTAGATTGTAGAGTACAGATTAGGCTGGGGAATGTGGTACTGTAGGAATGTCATGTGTTTTGACATATAGACATTAGATTTGTTGAGAACAGAATAGGCTGGGGAGTGTGATACTGTAGGAGTGTCACGTGTTTTGACATAGAGACATTAGATTTTTGAGTACAGAATAGGCTGGGGAGTGTGGTACTGTAGGAATGTCATGTGTTTTGACATATAGACAGTAGATTGTTGAGTACACAATAGGCTGGGGAGTGTGGTACTGTAGGAATGTCATGTGTTTTGACATATAGACATTAGATCGTTGAGTACAGAATAGGCTGGGGAGTGTGGTACTGTAGGAATGTCATGTGTTTTGACGGTTCTACCTGACATATTAGACATTAGATTGTTGAGTACAGAATAGTCCTGGGAGTGTGGTACTGTAGGAATGTTCTGCCACTCGTGTTTTGCCGTCTAGACATTCGATTGTTGAGCTACAGAATGTCCTGGGAGTGTGGTACTGTCGTGAAGTCAGGTAGAACCGTTTTGACATATTAGACATTAGATTGTTGAGTACAGAATAGTCCTGGGAGTGTGGTACTGTAGGAATGTCACGTGTTTTGACGTATAGACATTAGATTGTTGAGTACAGAATAGTCCTGGGAGTGTGGTACTGTACGAATGTCATGTGTTTTGACATATAGACATTAGATTGTTGTGTACAGAATAGGCCTGGGAGTGTGGTACTGTAGGAATGTCATGTGTTTTGAATTATAGACATTAGATTGTTGAGTACAGAATAGGCTGGGGAGTGTGGAACTGTAGGAATGTCATGTGTTTTGACATATAGACATTAGATTGTTGAGTACAGAATAGGCTGGGGAGTGTGGTACTGTAGGAATGTCATGTGTTTTGACATAGACATTAGATTGTTGAGTACAGAATAGGCTGGGGGGTGTGGTACTGTAGGAATGTCATGTGTTTTGAGATATAGACGTTAGGTTGTAGAGTACAGAATAGGCTGGGGAGTGTGGTACTGTAAGAGTGTCATGTGTTTTGACATATAGACATTAGATTGCCGAGTACAGGATAGGCTGGGGAGTGTGGTACTGTACAAATGTCATCTGGTTTGACATATAGACATTAGATTGTTGAGAACAGAATAGGCTGGGGAGTGTGATACTGTAGGAGTGTCATGTGTTTTGCCATATAGACATTAGATTGTTAAATACAGAATAGGCCTGGGAGTGTGGTACTGTAGGAATGTCATGTGTTTTGACATATTAGACATTAGATTGTTGAGTACATAATAGGCTGGGGAGTGTGGTACTGTAGGAATGTCATGCGTTTTGACATATAGACATTAGATTTTTGAGTACAGAATAGGCTAGGGAGTGTGGTACTGTAGGAATGTCATGTGTTTTGACATATAGACATTAGATTGTCGAGTACACAATAGGCTGGCGAGTGTGGTACTGTAGGAATGTCGTGTTTTGACATATAGACATTAGATTGCTGAGTACAGAATAGGCTGGGGAGTGTGGTACTATAGGAATGTCATGTGTTTTGACATATTAGACATCAGATTGCTGAGTACAGAATAGGCTGGGGAGTGTGGTACTGTAGGAATGTCATGTGTTTTGACATATAGACATTAGATGTTTGAGTACAGCATAGGCTGGGGAGTGTGGTACTGTAGGAATGTCATGTGTTTTGACGTATAGACATTAGAATGTTGAGTACAGAATAAGCCTGGGAGTGTGGTACTGTAGGAATGTCATGTCTTTTGACACATAGACATTAGATTGTTGAGTACAGAATAGGCTGTGGAGTGTGGTACTGCAGGAATGTCATGTGCTTTGACATATAGACATTAGATTGTTGAGTACAGAATAGGATGGGGAGTGTGATACTGTAGGAATGTCATGTGGTTTGACATATAGACATTAGATTGTTGAGTACAGAATAGGCTGGGGAGTGTGGTACTGTAGGAGTGCCATGTGTTTGACATATAGACATTAGATTGTTGAGTACAGAATAGGCTGGGGAGTGTGGTACTGTAGGAATGTAATGTGGTTTGACATATAGACATTAGATTGTTGAGTACAGAATATGCTGGGGAGTGTGGTAATGTAGAAATGTCATGTGTTTTGAACTATAGACATTAGATTGTTGAATCCAGAATAGGTGGGGAAGTGTGGTACTATAGGAATGCCATGTGTTTTGACATATAGACATTAGATTGTTGAGTACAGAATAAGCTGGGGAGTGTGGTACTGTAAGAATGTCATGTGTGCTGACATATAGACATTAGATTTTTGAGTACAGAATAGGCTGGGGAGTGTGGTACTGTAGGAATGTCATGTGTTTTGACATTTAGACATTAGATTGTTTAGTACAGAATAGGCAGGGGAGTGTGTTACCTTAAGAGTGTCATGTTTTGACATATAGACATTAGATTGTTGTGTACAGAATAGGCTGGGAAGTGTGGTACTGTAGGAATGTCATGTGTTTTGACATATAGACATTATATTGTTGAGTACAGAATAGGCTGGAGTGTGTGGTACTATAGGAATGTCATGTGTTTTGACATATTAGACATTAGATTGTTGAGTACAGAATAGGCAGGGGAGTGTGATACTGTAGGAGTGTCATGTGTTTTGACATAGAGACATTAGATTGTTGAGTATAGAATAGGCTGGGGAGTGTGGTACTGTAGGAGTGTCATGTGTTTTGACATATAGCCATTAGATTGTTGAGTACAGAATAGGCTGGGGTGTGGTACTGTAGGAATGTCATGTGTTTTGACATATAGACATTAGATTGTTGAGTACATAATAGGCTGGAAAGTGTGGTACTGTAGGAATGTCATGTCTTTTGACATATAGACATTAGATTGTTGAGTACAGAACAGGCTGGGGAGTGTGGTACTGTAGTAATGTCATGTCTTTTGACATATAGACATTAGGTTGTTGAGTACAGAATAGGCTGGGGAGTGTGGTACTGTAGGAATGTCGTGTCCTTGACATATAGACATTATATTGTTGGGTACAGAGTAGGCTGGGGAATGTGGTACTGTAGGAATGTCATGTTTTGAAATATAGACATTAGATTGTTGAGTACAGAATAGGCTGGGGAGTGTGGTTCTGTAGGAATGTCATTTCTTCTGACATATAGACATTATATTGTTGAGTATAGAATAGGCTGGGGAGTTTGTTACTGTAGAAATGTGACGTGTTTTGACAAACTCGCAGTGTTATGGGGCAGCATAAAAATTGTGATAAAACTGCCTGGTAACAGTCGTAATATGCATGAGGGATTATGACTTAGTGATTAGTTAAAATTAAGATAGAGAGTAGTTAATGACGTAGTGAAACTGACCTGTTTTGCTTGCTTTAGACAAAAAGAGTGAATAACAGAATGCTGCATAATCTTATTATAAGCACTACATTGCTTGACGCAACATCTAAAGTGCCCTTTTGGAGTCTGATTTGCCCCAAACTTACTGGTTTGCATTCAGCCTTTCTCATTATACTTGGTATTAAATCAGTCTGTTGTTTGAAAGTGATAGAGTAATCATAACATCCATGCTACTCTCTACTTGTAGGGTACCATTATTATATAAAATCATTGATACACAGACACTTCATTACACAAGTATGCACCAAGTAATACTGGTGTCCATGTCTGCAAGATAGACAGACGATTAGCTCTCTCAGTCAAGGGCTACAAGAATTACTGGTCCGCAGTAGGAAAACCTGGAAGAGAACCAGAGTGGACACCTTGCTAGAACTATCGCTACTTACTGTACATTAAATGTGGTGAGTACAAGCTCTGCACAGCCAAGGATGACTCATTTCCCTCTGTAGAGCTGTGCAATTCTTCAGTGATATTTTTCTCATATGTATACTTTATTCTATGTCCCCTATTAGGCACCAATGCTGCAAAATCAAGTTCCTTCTTTGGATTACACGGGATGTTATGAAACTTTTGAATGAGCATGACAAGGCACGGGACAATATTTTCATGTCAGACCAGTTTTTGCATTTCGCTTTCTTTGTAAATGGCATGTGTCTTTTTTTTGGACCACCTTGTCCACTGCATGAATGACTGCATTATTTTTTTATGCTGTGAACATTTCTGCATTTAATGACAGCCTGAAAACCAGATCCAGAGATAACAAAAACATGAGTAATGATTTGGGCTTTATCCTAAATGTTATTAAAAGCAACACCATTGGGTTTTTATCCAGATCAAAGTGAGATTTTAAAGTCAGAAAGTAAGCACCTTTATCAAGGTAAGTCACCATTACAAATTATGAGCTCAGGAAGTATTCTTTCTGTCATTGTTGGTCAGTATTTGAAATCTGATGCTGTCTATAATACCTTTCGCTTTAGAGACCAATCAAAAGTTAGGTCTTCCCTGCAGAGCTAAACGCGTTATGACAAATTACACTAGAATCACATGACCAAGAACATTTTGACTTCTGAGGCATCTTTACACTTCTTGTACCCAAAATTTACTCTTTCTAGCTATGTCTCTGAACAAATTTCGAATATCTAGGTTTCTTTCTGAGGATTCATGCAAAATGTATCATTGTATCTTCTCAGGATTCCAGCGCTGGTTAAAGCATAAGCAGTATACAAACATGGTTCTACTGTGACTTGCACAGTATGTTCTGTATTACACAAGCAGATGTCCTCTTAGAAAGTCCATGATGGAATAGCATGCCATTCATGCAATCTTTTCTACAATCTTAATCTGTAGCAACATTCTTCCCATGCAAAATCATTGCTATTGTGTCAATATTCACTTTCCAAAAAGCTCTGCCTAACCACTCTTTGACTGGTCCTGCAGATGGAGCAGAGTTGTCGCACCTTTTCATGTACATTGTTAGGAATCTGTATTGCCTTTCTATTGTCTTTTTCTCAGTTCGTTCCCCATGCTACTGCCTGCAGTTAAAAATTCACTGTGAAGTAAACATGAGAATTTCTCTTCTAGAGATTTTTAATTAATGGGATCTGAGACTGCTTTTATTTTAATTTTAATTTTTTTACTTAAAATATTGTTTCTATTTTGTTTGTGTAAACCTTCAGAAGTAATTTATTTATTCATATGGAGAGCTGATTTTAGTTGAATCCATGTTTGCTGGATATTTGTTTAGTCAACAAATTTGGTCAACTATATAGATGGTCGACAAGTATGTGAAATCACACAATTCACAGGGTTGGGATAAATGCCCTTTCTCAGACATTGTGCAATCTCAGAGCTAATATATTTAATTATTATTAGGAGAGGGGTGCAGGGGGACTCCCCCCTGCAAAAACAATGTTTTATTCTCTTTTTTACTTTTGTTTTTTTGCATGTGCTAAGGTTATTGCTTGGCACATGCATAGTAGCATGTCGACTTTGATATTGTCAACATTTTATGGTTGGTGTTGTGGACATCAACATTTGGGTCTATTGAAGAAATTCAGTAGACCCATATATATATATATATATATATATATATATATATATATATATATATATATATATATATATATATATATATATATATATATATATATATATATTGCACTAATGCACCAAAGTCCATGACTTCTTGGGTAGGAATTAGAATGCACAGCACACAGATGCTTCCAGGTAAGCTCTTCTCTAGATTCCTTTGTAGGTAGATGTCCAGGTTTCCACAGGTATAATAATCAGCATTTCTGCTTACGTGAAGCATTGTTCCAGATGCATAGCTTTGTCTAAACTGGTAGGGCTATGGTTCTGTCTCTTAAGGATCACTTAATTGTACAACTTACCTACTAAGCTTCTATTAACTAAAGCATGCATTAATTGGTGCCTTCCTGTTTGAGGCAACAGTATGTATTCACAATATTTTCATAATTTTTCAAAGTGACAGTTCTGTTTGCAACATTTCTTCCTACTGTTTACTTAATTTTGAGACACCATTCTGGTAATAACCACCACGTGTGTTACATTGCCCACCCCCAGCTTGAAACCCTAAATATCAGGCGCAGTAGATGGGTTTTGAACTCTACACATGCTATTCACAGTATGCTGAATACAGCCTGTTTTGTGTTTCACTGTTTAATTAAAAGGCTACAAGGAAAGTGCCCATCTACACAGCTTTATAATCTGATCATCTTGTCTACTTATTTATAAGTGTGGAACATGCTGCTTGACAAGAGTAAATTCTTGTCCAAGCAAGTAGTACTTTAGCAAAAATTGTGCCCTCTTGATTTCCAAGCATCCCTTGTCATTTGGGGAGTATCTGGTATCTGCCATAGTGTTCATCTCAGAAAACAATAGATGATGCTCTTTTCCAACAAAAGTTTCTGATAACACCTACCCCTAGCCCTAATTTTGATGAATCATTATATACTATAAAAGACCTCTGAACAAAGAATTCTGTACAGCTCGCATTGTCTGCCTGAAGTGGTTGCTTAAACTTTCTTTTTGGCAAGTCTATAAGGATGAAACTATTGGGACAAAGTGACATAAATATTTTTGGTAGTATCTATCAGACTGCAAGAATTCTTAGCACCAGGAATAGGTCAGTTTCTCATAGCTTCAGGTTTGTTTCCTGGTGCCTAGCAATCCCCGTATAAATTACATAGGCTAAATATTTTGCCTCTGTCATAACCATCTTGGTGTTGGAAGCATTGCAGTTAACCTAACTTTTCTTAAAGTTGTCCAGTGCAGCCTGGACCTTAGCTATATTTATTTATTTAACATTTCTTTACCGGGAGAGTCCGACTTGGAGTGAAGCCAATTTTCAGCGGAGACTCAGGGAGAAATGCTCCAGATGCACGTCTTTGTAACGACTATATTTCAGCCTCGGTCCTCAGAGTGTGTGAGCATGTATATGTAATGAGTAGTATAACTGACAGAGTTTAAGACTCTGTCCATGACTCTCTGAAAGGGTGCAGAGGTACTGTATAACCCAGATGGAAGGCAATATACTAGAAAAAGGTCATTGTGATTTCTTTAGCTTCTGCTGTTAGAGGGATTTGCTAGTAACCATTATTAGTTCTGATGGGGTCAAGAGTCTTGCCTAATCCAACATTTCTATGACTTCATCATCCCTAGGCATTTGGTAGATGCCAAATTTCAAAATGCCATTTGGCGTCCTAAAATTATTACAGAAAATGATTGTGTCGTCAGATTTTGGGACCGATTCTATAGGGCTAATCCTATCCACTTGTTTTTTTTTTACTATACTATTACCTCCATCTGAAAAGTGTCTTGTAATTCCTTTTACACAACTTTTCTGTGTACCTCTGGTATTCTGTATGGTTATAAGGTACCCTTCTCCCCTGAAGTATTCTCTGTACAGTGCAGTGTCTGATCTGTTCTGCCAGGTAATAGCTCTGAAAACACTTTCTTATTCCTTAAACAAAAAGCTCCCTTATTTATTGTTTCAGTGACTTAGATAATGCATTATCTACCAGAACTGTAGGCAGAGAGGTCAGTTTACTTTCTTTGTCAGATCTAGTAGCTTTTGCAATTAAACAGAGGACCGTGTTTCTACCCTTGGTTTCAGAAAATTGATATGGTCTAGCTGTTCTAGTCTTTTGTTACAAATCTGTTTAACTTTGTAGTTTATATATTTTAAATGTCATATTCTTTCAGATAGAAACTCCAATCAAAAACATTTTTGCATATGGAAGAGATACTACATGTGGTGTCCAGCTTTGAATTATAGATCCATAGGGTCACAGGTAAGTACTAAACTAGCTGCCCTTGCAGGCCATTTTAAGCCTATCCAATTTCCTTTTCTTATTCTCAAAATAACCTATCCTGTTTAGTTGTAGATTGGCCTTATCCATCCCATTGTTGATAATTATATATTACCTGTAAGGAGAATAACTGGGATTGTACCATAGTTAATTTCAGGGGGACTCATGGTTAGGATAAAAATTTAGGAGCTGCCACTGTCCATTAGTAATACAGAGAGCTGTCCTGGGATAAAGTTTCTGTTTTCCACCCATAGATCTAAGCTGATCTTGAAAATGGACAGGGATGAACATTGTTTTATGTGGATGGGGAGTGTGTTCTAGAGCAGTGGTATCCTCTACAAGATATACCTGTCCTTCCAAACCATTCTGTTGATGTTGCAGAAGAGGTTTAGATCCCTAGGCTGAGTATTTCTGATACCATTTGACTTGCAGATATGCAACAAATCTATCAGTAATGGGTTGGAGGATGTCTTGTATGCCAGGTACAGATCATCTCTTTCTAAACTCTAGGATACTGAGTATAGTGACAAAGCTTTGGTTCGGCCCATGTAGGTCATGTTGTTTAGGCCTTGTATTCCTTTAGTAAGGTATTTCTGTGGGCATTCCAGTTGTTGCATGTTTCTGAACAGATACATGCCAAAGGGACAATATTTTCAATGACTGGCCTAATGTGGGCTAAATAAAGGGGGACAATGGCATCTCCAGATCTAGACACAATCCCTTTGTTTATAAGTTGTGCAATATAGAAAGACTTTCTTACAGCAATAGACACATGTTGGTCAAAAGTTAAATCACTGTCCACATCAGTTCCCAAATCCCAAACAACTGGTTGTATCATCAATGTGGTATTTCCCTAGGGTAGATGATTTTCAAGGGATGCAATAATGCATTTCTTGGCATTTAGTTTCAGTCCATGATTTTGGCACCAGTTATTTATTTGGGAGAAACTTCCTGTAGGATGGCTAAGTAATTTAGGGATTTAATGACTACTCATAGCTTGCAGTCATCTACAAACTTAGTCAGCCAAAGTCCTTTGGTATTGGCTTTTACTTCAGAAAAAGTAGATGTAATATAGGAGAGGTCCCAGCACAGGACCCTATGGGACTCCACTGCTGACTAGTCTCTTTGTGGAGGTAATGATCCCTATTTTCATTATCTACAGCCTATCGGTGAGCCAGCTGGCAATCCAGTGGCTGACATAGTGGTTTATTCTAAATTTATTTAGATTTTCTACTATGCCTGAGAGGAGAATTGTGTCCATAGCTTTGGCCAAGTTGAGGTATGCAGTGTGTACTATTTTGCCTTCATGCATTACTTTGGTGACCTTTTCAAAAAAAATCCACCAGGTTGAGTAAGCATGACCTGCCCTTGACAAATCCAAACCGAGATGGATCCAGTGTTTGGAGGGTCCCTATGTTCTGATTGATTATTTCCATGATATGTAATTCCTTGGCTTTGCATATCAGGCTGGCCAGACTTATGAGTCTGTAATTGCCTCGGTCTATGGACGGTCCTCCCACATGCAGGGGAATGAATAACTGTAGCTGTTCTCCATTCACTTGGTAAAAACCCTGCATGGAGGCTGTGACTGAACAGTGTTGTTAGGAGTGTTGTTAAATCATATTTCATGCTATTTAATATGTATCCAGGGATATTGTCAAGAACCATCAACACAGTATTTTTTGCTTTTGATAGCACTTTTATGACTTGGTCATGTGTAGTAGCTGGAGGCAAGCCTGTTTGAGGTATATCTAGAGGGACAGAAGAAGGAGGGAGATGGATTAAAGTTAGAGCTAAATTTATCAGCAGTAGGTTTGCTATACCTTTGGCCTCAGTGTAGGTAACATCATTCACAACCAGCACAGTGCACTGTTACATTGTGCTTTTGAGACTACAAACATAACTAAAAGTGCATGTGATGGTCCTTGGTTTGGATAGCCATTTAAGCCTCAAGCCTGGCTCTGGTGGATTTTATTAACTCTTGTTATTTGTTTACTTCAGTGACAATGGGTGTAACAATCTAGGAATGATTATTTTTACTTTTGTTTCAAATTATTTTCCTTTATTATAAAACTTGTTGAGATTATGGGTGCACTGTGTGCATTTGTTTCTGGTATTTGACCTGCACTTGTTCCTACAAGGTACAGCTACATCTATGCAGCTGCTTATATGCTGGTATAGTGTGGTGGTGTGCATTTCTGAGTATTCAGTGGATTTAATTGGGTTTCATGGGGACGTAAAGCTTGCCAATGTATCACTTAGGAGTAGGTAGTTTGTCTTAAAGAAATTTCTAAAGGCACCTTGCATGGAAGGGATGTCTGCTTTCAGTGTTATTTCAAAGGAGACTGTTTTATGGCCAGACCTAACAAGTGGTGAAGATATGCAATGGATGGTGCAAGATGCTTCCATATTAGTATTCAATATTTTCATTGCTGGAACCTGTGTTCTGAGAGACTGCTTTCCAATCTGCAAATATACAGAGCTGAGTATTTTTGGGGGGGTTTTTAGAGTTTGTACTGTTAATTGTTGCTTAGATCTCTGTTGAAACTTTTGTGTCCCTGTTCTGAGAGACTGCTTTCAAATCTATCTGCAAATATGCAGAGCTGAGTATATTTTTTGGTTTTAGAGTTTGTACTGTTAATTGTTGCTTAGATCTCTGTTGAAACTGTTTTCCCCACCTCCCCCTATCTTCAGTTGGTATAACTGTTTTTTACATCTTGTGTTTTATCTAACTCAAGGATCACTTGCATAAAATTAGACCTGTTAGTAACAGAATGCATTTCATTGCTGGAACCTGTGTTCTGAGAAACTGCTTTCCAATCTATCTGCAAATATACAGAGCTGAGTATATTTTTTTGGTTTTAGAGTTTGTACTGGTAATTGTTGCTTAGATCTCTGTTAAAACAGTTGTATCCTTGGTCTGAGAGGCTGCTTTCCAATCTATCTGCAAATATAGAAAGCTGGATATACATTTTTTTGGTTTTAGAGTTTGTACTGTTAATTGTTGCTCAGATCTCTGTTGAAACTGTTTTGTCAAAAAGAGAGAAAACATGAAAGGTAAAGTACCTCCCAAATAAAAACTTGAAATCCAAATATATGTAGAATGGTGGTACAACACAACAATCGAAGCCGACTATATAAAAGGCTTTTATTGTAGTAACATCCAAAATAACATCAAAAGTAAGCACTTTCGCCTTATGAATTCAAAAGTTCATTTAAATACACTAGGTCTATTTGAAACAACCAATAAAAAGCAATAAAAAAGCATGTTGCAGATTTAAAGAAACATCGCATTTAGCCTCGTATTCCTGTCTATAATAAAAAGTATGTATATATATATATATATATATATATATATATATATATATATATATATATATATATATATATATTAAAATACATAGAAAATCTCATAAAGACTTCTTAGATAGGGATCCATGTATAAAAAAGGGGGTGGCTTAGAAATTAGTAAATTTAGAACTAAAACTAATGTTTCAAAGAGCGGTCCTTTAGAAAAGGTTTCAAAGAAACCTTCTCATTCAGTCCGTGTCCGTTATCAGCTTGCAGTTTGATTATCCATTTTCCTTCTTGTTTCTCTGTAAAATTCCTAACATCACCTAGCCTAATTGTAGGATGAATCAATTACTTTTCATCATAACTAAACACATTGTTAGATAAGGTATAAAGGATAAGCCTTTATTTAATACTGATTTCTCAGAATTGTTCAATACATACTGTGACAAGTTTACTATCAGGTCCTGTTCACATGCCTCAATGTCTTTCTCTGGAACTCGTGTAGTTCTTCCATGAAAGAAAATAGTTTATCCTTTATACCTTCCAAAAGTGTAGACGTAACTGAATTAATTGTAGACTTAAAAATTATTTTAAGGAATGTGGCTTTGCAATTGCAGTTTGGCAACAACACAGATAGATATAATGTAATGTTTAGGAAACCTTCTATGTATATACCAGCACAGCATCCCTTACTTGAAAGTTTTGAAAAGGCATGTGAGAGTGACTTACTGAAATTATTTGAAATAAAAAAAATAATGTTAGAACTGAATATTATAATTTAAATACTAATGAAATTCATGCATTAAGGAATTTACAGAATAATGATTGCATCGTGATTAGACTAGAAGATAAAGGTGGTGCCATTGTTGTATTAGATGCTGACTATTACCATAATAAGATGAATGAAATGTTATCTGATTAGAATACATACCAGTCCTTGACTGGATATGACTTAGATAAAATAATTAAAAATATTCATTGTCAGTTATATGACATGTTAATGTGCAATATATGTGATGTTAAGTTATGCAATTATTTCTCTGTTGAAAAAACACTGGTTCCTGCCTTCAGAGGTCTTCCCAAGATCCATAAAACTTTGGTTAATCCACAGTTTAGACCCATTGTATCTAGCCAAAGTTGGATGACCGAGTCAATGTCCATATATGTAGATAAGTTATTAAAACCCATAGTAGAGTCAACTACGTCTATTATTAGAGACACGCAGCAATTTCTAGAAATGTTAGCCTACTATAATGAGTCTGAACTGAGTAAAGCCATTGATTATATGGTAACCTTCGATGTTACCTCATTATTCATGAGTAGGGGCAGAGTATTTGAGATTATTTTTGATACAAAAGGGGATGAGCAAGGAACAGATAGTAAGATGTGCAATGTTGATGGATCTGATTTTATCTAACAATGTGTTTAGTTATGATGAAAAGTATTATTTACAAGTCACAGGGGGAGCTATGGGGACCCCATGTGCCAGTTCATATGCAAACTTAGTCTTGGCATATTGGGAAACTACCTTGAACATTTACACTTCTCTGAACATATAATATTTTATAAACGTTTTGTCGATGATATTTTTTCATCTATGGAAAGGACCCCTAGATATACTTCAGGAATTTATACAGTATATAAATGGGACTACATCATTTCTACACTTTACTGAAAAATATTTAACTCATGAAATTGAATTCTTAGATGTATGGATTGAGAAAGGTAATGGGAGAATAACAACAGTGTATACAGGAAACCATTCAGAAGAAATGCCCTCCTACATAGGAATAGCATGCACCCCCCCACACATACATAAGAATATAGTTAAAAGTCAGATTTTGAGAACATCACGGCTAACGAGTGAAGATAGAACTTTTGAAATAGCCCGAGATGTAGTCAAGAAGGAATTCATTAATAGGGGATATCATAGTAGGGATCTATCAACAATAAGAGCAACCACTGGGAAACCATATATCAGTAAAGACAGAACAGATAAACGTAAATAGAACATGAAATTGTAAAACTAGAGTAGTAGTTCCATATACTAATAATAACAAAAAGGTAACAGATATTATCAAGAAGCATTGGAATGTGTTAAGCTTAGATGAGAAGATCAAGGAAATAGTTGGAGAAGTACCCCAGATGAGCTATAAGAATACCAAATCATTAAAAAGACTCTTATGTTATGAAAGTAGGAAGAGTACTAATATATACTCCATGAGAATAGGAGCACTAGCATGGCATACTTGTAATTCAATGCACTTATATGTTGAATGATAATAGCTTTACATACCCTGATACAGGGAACACATACAATTTTCATCATTATACAGATTGTAAGTTCAGAAATCTAGAATACTTAGCTATGTGTCAGAAATGTAAGTGTTTCTATGTAGGGAAAACCAATAGGACCCTTGGAGAGAGGGTCAGAGAACATATATATGTGCCATCAATAGAGAAGATGACACAAACGCATTAGCCAAGCATGTATTAAATAATGACAGTACACATACCTTTATGTTTCTTGTACTGCAATTGATTCATCCTACAATTAGGCTAGGTGATGTTAGGAATTTTACAGAGAAACAAGAAGGAAAATGGATAATCAAACTGCAAGCTGATAACGGACACGGACTGAATGAGAAGGTTTCTTTGAAACCTTTCTAAAGGACCGCTCTTTGAAACATTAGTTTTAGTTCTAAATTTATTTATTTCTATATACATGGATCCCTATCTAAGAAGTCTTTATGAGATTTTCTATGTATTTTAACATGTATATATATATATATATATATATATATATATATATATATATATATTTTTTTTATTTATAGATATATATATATATATATATATATATATATATATATATATATATATATATATATTTATACATACATCTTTTTATTATAGATATATATTTAAGCATGTGATTACATGCACAATGTGTTTTTTTATATGTTTAAATGTTAAAGTATATAATTAATGTTTCTTATAACTTGATAGTCAGGAATATGAGGCTAAATGAGATGTTTCTTTAAATATGCAACATGCTTTTTTATTGGCTGTTTCAAATAGACCTAGTGTATTTAAATGAATTTTTGAATGTAGAATGTAAAGTCTGATGAAGCGTTAGTAATAACGCGAAAGCGCTTACTTTGGATGTTATTTTGGATTTTACTACAATAAAAGCCTTTTATCCAGTCAGCTTTGATTGTGTTGTACCACCATTCTACATATATTTGAAACTGTTTTGTCCCACCCACTCTCCCTATTTCTGGCTTGTAGTTTAAATTTGGTGGCTTTTGCAGTTGCCCGCCCCACTGTAGATTTGATCTGGTACACTCCCCCAGTCCCATCTCTTTACCACATTTTATCTAATAAACTCTCACTCCCATCTCATTCTTCCTAATAAACTCTCTGCACTTGCTTTTAGTTCTTTTTAAATTAATTGCATTTTGTAAATTGTGTTTGGTCTAATATTGCTACATACTCAAGTGTGCTAGCTTGCAGTGCATGCGAATTGTTTTTACTACTGTTTTAGCTACTTTTCTGTAAACAACAAAAAAAAACTGTAAGCCTGTTTCCTACCTTTCCTGTAACTAGTGTTCCAGATACAGATTTGCTGTATCCATGACTGTATGTAAGCTTCTGAGCCCCCCAAACCTTTCTGTATTGGAGAGGAGCCTTCTAGGTTATCAGTAGGAGTGGTAAGCACTAGTAACCTGTCTATTACATAAGGAGTGGTTCTGGCCCAGAAATTGTAGTTACTGGCCGTTTGGGCAATCTCTTCCACCTTTCTCAACTTTCTGATTTTAAGGCCTGCATTTGCACTTGTTTCTGTCCTGTAACTCATCTAGTGCAGATACCGATTCTTAGTTTTAGCACTTAAATTTGCTTATTTGTTCTCAGCACTTGTTCAGAACTTGGAAGCACTAAATAAGCTACTAATTACTATAGCACTCAACCTTCCTCATTACCTAGAGAAAAACAATTTTTGTACTTACTTTTCTCACTTGCTTAGTGAAAAATAGCTCTTGTACTCACTTTCCTCACTTAGAGAGGAAAATAGTTTTTTATTCAGGCATGTCCAAGGGTCAGCTCCCAGTGTTCTCTCCTGTCTATCTGATGAATTTGGGCATCTTGAGGCAATGTAGAAATTGCTTCATGTACACAGATGACCCTCTCCTCCTACCACCCAACACTACAACCTGTGAGAGATGCACTTATCTAGCCAAACTGGAGGTAAAGCTCTCTCCATCCAAGAATAAACATGACAGTCATGAGGAGAAGGTAAACATTTGCACCACACCACACTCATCACATAGTCTCACTAAATTTACACCATCAAAATCCACACATAGTAACACAAAAACATTCATGGAGGTTCTCAATAATAATCTGTCTAAGCAACAGAGACCTCCAAAGCAGAAACGCAAGCAACCTCCATCCCCCAACACAACCCAAATGACACATAGCCCACAGACTCAGTGTGCCACTCAACTACAGCCAATAAGGCAAAACAACATACCCAACACATTAGTCATAGGTGACTCTATAGTCAGGCACACTGATGTCCCACTCACCAGGCTAAACAAGGAGAAGGTTACTGTCAGCTGCCTGTCGGGTGCCAGGATCTGCCACATAACCCATGTACTCAGGTCATTCCACAACAAGTACAAATATGACTCTGTCATTGTCCATGTTGGTGTGAATGACCTGAGACATACCTCCCTGGACTACATGAAAAGAGACATGGAAGAGCTCTCCGATCTTGTAGCCCAGGCAGGTATGACCCTAGCCCTGAGTAGCATTCTACCATCACCCAGAATGATACCACAGTACAAGGACAAAATGATTGACTTCAACAATTAGCTAAGCTTCTGGTGTCATTCTAAGGGGATCCAGTATCTGTCTGATTGGGATGACATGGTCGACAGACCACGATGCTTTGCCACAGATGGCCAGCACCTGTTGCCCCTGGGATTCCAGATACTGGCTAAGGCTCTTGCTGGCCCTATAGTGCCTTTTGTTAGGCAAGGTGCAAATGACAAATTCACCACCCTAACAGGAACAGGCAAGCAAAAACGGAGGGTAATGCTACTCAATGCTAGAAGTCTAAATCTTAAAATGCACTCACTCGAGGCACTCCTTAAAATGGAGAACATCGATATCTGTGCAGTGACTGAGACCTGATTCAAGGCTCCAGAGAGCACCCCTGCGCTACCAGGCTATAACTCATACCACACTTTTCGGCCATGTAACCTGGACCCAAACACCAAAGGTGGAGGTGTGTCCATATTCATTAAGGATATCCACACCTCCTGGCTAGTTGCTCAGCATAATGCATCCGAGGTTATTCAAGTGCAACTAACTCTGGGCAAAACTGCAATCCAAATTGTAGCTTGCTACAGATCACCCACCATGCCCCAGTATTCCCACTCTTTTCTTGATGTGCTGGAAAATATTAGGGTTCAACCAAACACCCTAATAATGGGTGACTTCAACTACCTCACCATTAACTGGGAAAACTACTCATGTACCAACTCCTTAGCTCAACACTTTCTGGAATTCATAAACTCCAATGCCCTGGATCAACTTATCCACACCCCCACCAGGGGCAACAGTATCCTAGACCTAGTCATTACCAACATGAGTGACCGGTGTTCCATACCTGAAGTCAACTCCTCGTTGGTCCGATCCGACCATAAGCTAATCACCCTTGATATCCACATCCCGCCCCCATCCCCCATTAAGGAAACCACGATAAAAAATTTCTCCAAAGCCAACTTCCTGCTTCTTAAGACAGACGTGGTGAACTTCATGGCACCCATGCAGATGGACAATACAGTTACAACTGCTGAATCCTACACAAATGCACTCTATAAGCACTTACACAAATGCATGGATTATGCTATCCCAAACAGAACCAGGACGCTATCCTCCAAAAAAAGGAAGCCAATCTGGTGGTCCCCTGCCATAAACAAACTGTACAACAGAAGGAAGAAACTGTTGCAAAAGAGAGTAAAATCCCATGAGTGGAGGAGCTCCCTGGTCAGCCTCAGTAAGAAGCTGAGATCCCTTATAAGATCCTCCAAAGCTAGCTAAGAAAACAAAATTGCCACTAATTCTAAGGACAACCACAAAGCATTCTATAGCTATGTTATGAATCTCAATGGCAACACCCAGATCTGCTCTGAGTTACAGCACAATGGCATGAAAATTACAGAACCAATTGATATTGCCAACATCCTGGCAGACAGGTTCAGTGCTAACTTTACCCCCCCACACCCCCTAAAGGGCCCATATCTATACAGGAAGAATGCAGAGTCCCTGTAATCACAACTACACAGATAAAAGATGCACTCTCTAAAGCCAAAAACACAGCATCCATGGGACTGGACAACATCCCAGGCTGCGTTTTACATGAACTTCAGAACTAACTGGCTCCCCACTTAAGCACCATGTTCAATAATAGCCTCATATCAGGCTTTGTGCCCACTGAATGGCGCACAGCAACAGTTATCCCACTCCACAAAGGGGGAGCCACTACTGATCCTGGGAACTATCGACCTATTAGCCTGATGAGCCTGGTCTGCTAGGCCATGGAACGTATCATCATGGAACTTATAAGCAAAGACATTGGTAAGCTCCAAACTCTGGCTCCCATCCAGTTTGGGTTTGTGAAAGGCAGATCATGCCTCCTGAAACTGATCGACTTCTTTGAGGCAGTCACCAAAGCCGTAGATGAGGGTAAAGTGGTTCACACAGCCTATCTTGACCTCACCAAGGCTTTCGACACCGTTCCCCATTCTGGAATTATAGCTAAACTCACTAAACTAGGTATAAATCCCTATGTCACAAGATGGGTTGCCAACTGGCTCACTGACAGGACCCACACGGTAAAAGTTGCAGACTCCTAATCTGACCTCAAAGCAGTGACAAGTGGAGTACCGCAGGGTTCCATCCTGAGGCCTCTCCTGTTTGGTATTTACTTCTCTGAAGTACAAGCTAACACAGAAGACCTCTGGCTAATGAAGTTCACAGAGTAGAAGCCATAGTCAAGTTCCCAAATGATGTGGACATCCTACAGAAGGGCCTCGGTGAGACAGATGCCTGGTGTCAGAGCCATGGCCTCAAGCTCAATGCCAAAAAGTGCAGTGTCATCTCCTTTGGTAAAAACTCTGTACCCGTGAACTACCACATAGGCAGCAATCTACTTAACACAGAATGTGTGATAAGAGACCTTGGAACCCAGGTGGACAGTAGTCTCTCCTTTGATAGTCACATCGTCACAGTAGTCAGGAAGTACTTCTACGTGGCACACCTCATCATAAAAGGGTTTGTCATCCAGGAAAAAAGAGGTCATTGTTCCCCTCTACTTGACACTCATTAGACCCATTATAGAGTACAACGCCCCTTTTGGAATGTACCTCCCAAGTCATCCGCAGCAGCTGGAAAGGCCACAGAAGTACCTCACAAAGAGGATTACTGGCCTCAAATGCCCTATACTGACCGTCTCAAAAAACTCCAGCTTTACTCTGTAACATATCGCCTACTCTGAGGTGATCTCTGCCTAACATATAAAGCTATGTCAAACCCAGAGCTGTTAGACATGCTACACCTAAAGAAATCCCAATCCCTCCGAGCTACATGCTCTAGGGACCTAAACCTTGTCACCACAATAAACAGGACATGCTGGAGGGATAGATTCCTGTCCCAGAGACTTCCCATACTCTGGAACAGGCTACCCATCTATGTCAAGCAAAGTTCTTCATTAGCACTCTTCAAGAAAAATCTTGATGAATGGATGGAAAATAGGAAATACACCCCAGGGATCACTTCTGTGTCTCTGCTCGACAGTGGCACAGGAAAATAACTTTCTTGGATGGTGTAAGCCAGGGAACCTTGTTGGCTAGGCTTATGTAGGCCCTTGGGACGATAGCCTAGTACCTACCTATGAACCTATAAGGACAAGATCCTAGATGTTATTCCACTTAGTGAGTATTCTAACTAATTGTTCCAGGGTGTTTGTATGTCCTTGCATGTTCCTGTTATGCATCCTTTTTTGTGGGAGTAATGCTCCTTTTTGTGTTATCATAAGACGACCATTTCTATATTCAGCAAGCTTTGTAAGCTGGTATAGTGATCTATGACACTTGTACCTGGCGTTTTCTGTTACTCCCAAGTTTTTCAAGCAGTATGGAACTGTCTACTAGGTTGTGTGTGTCATATAATAACTCCTAAGGATTCAACCATGCTGAAACTTAATGAATTTCCTTAATGGCAAATACACAACATGATATTAAATGGTTCTACTTTTTGCTTTCTTCCTTAATTACTTTTCTTTGCATAGATGTTAATGTTTGATTAAAACACTGCAGTAATCCATCTGTTTTGAGATGGTGCATTGATGTTTTTAACTGCTTAACTTTATAGCACTGGCATAGTTGTTGCATTAATCTTGCTATAAATAGAATTTCTTGGTCAGTGATGTTTCCTTAGGTATTCCTTCTCTGGAAAACAATACCACTGGTTCAATAACATTAGATTTAGCATTTCTGTCTAATAGGGACATAAGCTCAGGTACCTAGCTGTTTAGTCCAAAATAACCTGTACGCAAGGCATTATCTCAGTGTTACTTACCACAGCTCTTAGATGAAAGAATGAGCCCTGCAGCAAGAGACCATGGAAAAAAAAAAGAATTGTACGAGATGAAAAATGCTTAACAAAAGTTCTCCAAAGATGAATACAATTTTGTCTGACAATCTAAAATATGTGAGAGGAGACATAGCATAGTTTATACAGGTGTGCTAAGTGTTAAGTGAAAGGTGCATGTATACTAATGTCTGGAAGAACACTGGAAGAATTTGAAAAATACTCGCTTAAGTCTTACAGGGAAGATCAGTTGCTGACAGATTAGTCACAGCCAAGGAAATGGAATGGAAACAACTTGGTTGCGCTTTGTAACATGGACCAGTGTATTTGTCAGGGGTAGTTTTGAAAGTAGAAGTCAAAGCACTTTGTTTTCTTACCATGGGGAAATTATTTCATAGTTGGAGTAGACAATGTGTGACAAATTTGCTTCTCTTCTCTTTTGTCGGTTATTCATACTTATTTGTAACATAAGATTACCCACCTGCTGCTAGCCTGTGTAACCTCAAGATACCCAATCTTAAAAGCCACTTCATTGGATATGTTAGAGTAAAACAAATGATTCTTCAGGAATGATGTGCATTTTTGGTGGATTGCTTCTTTTTCTAATATTATATGATTGTAGAGTTAGAATAAGTTGGGAGCTGTGGATGGCAGTCCCCCCACACAGGAAATGCAGGGAGTCGTGGCTCCCTGCAAAACTAAATGGCTACTTTCCATTTGTTATTACTTATTTCATGATGCTCAATTACATTATATTTAAACAGCAAATTTCAAGGTTTCCTGACAATGTACCTTTAGATGTGCAGGTTTGGGTTATGATGTTTCATTGTGAAAGCCATATATACATATACATATACATGTACATATACATATGTCTATTTCTAAATTTCAAAGTTTTCAAAACATCAAATTTCTTATGGTTGAGACCATAAGATCAAAGTTTTGAAACTTTGAACCATTTAAATTGAGATCACTGTACAGCTCGGAAGAGTATATTTACTGTCTTCCTGACTGCAGTGAGATCTCAGAGTTGGTATATTTAATTAGCAGTGGGTGCGGGAGGCACAGCCCCCCACGTGGGGGGTGCAGGGGGTCTTACCCTGCTGCAAAAACATAATTTTTTTTTATTTAAATTTCAAAGTTTCAAAACTTCTATCTTATGATCTTGACCATAAGAAAATCAACATTTTGAAACTTTGAAATTTAGAAGCGGACCATATATATATATATATACATATATACATATATATATATATATACATATATACACATATATATATATATATATATATATATATATATATATATATATATATACATACATATATACATATATATATATATATATATATATATATATATATATATATATATATATACACATACATATATATATATATATATATATATATATATATATATATATATATATGTATATATTATACATATATATATATATATATATATATATATATATTTATATCTACACATAGTCCTTCCTCCCACTTTGTATAAATGTTTACATAGAACTAGATTTGACGGTGCCTGTAAAACATGATAGATGTAACTTCTTTGTAAGATATATTCCACAGATTAAAGAAATAACTATTTTCAGAATAACAGATATATACATACATAGACATTTCTTCTCAGGAATCTCTGTTTTACAGTACATCAGCAGACATTTGGAATGAAAGCTACAGAATACCATGTTATGTTCTGTAACCAATACACAGTCCTATAGACCTAGCAATGGTGACTGGGCAGTGGCTGTCATTGTGCTTTATATTCACTGTACTTGCAACATTTTTTATTGTATTTTTTTTAGAATGAATCCTTCTATATTGTAACCAAATCATACTTTTCTTTTTCCCCAAAGCTAAGTATGCCACATTTCCTAACCATAAAATTAGGCTATTGTCATTACAATAGGTATGATTCATATCCAACCCATCTCTGTCCAGTGCATTCACATTTGTTTGAAATTTGACTGCAAGGTTTCCATTACCCTCCTCAGGATGATATGTTAGATAGCATGATGCCTTCCTTTTGCTTAATATCTTAAGAGGACAAGACCCAACAAAGTGCTGTGCAGGATATCAAGCATTACTCCTCTTGCATCAAATGAAAGGCTTGCTGCCCTCACTTGTGTTGTGTTATTAAGCCATTATTTTAACACTTAGATGGGATTACAACAGCATAAGCCAATTTACTATCCAGCCTACTTTATGCATCTAGGATGTTCACTAATCTTTCAGCATTACATGCTGCTAAAGTGAGAGTCTTATAACCATATAAGAAAGTTTCTGCCAGCTGTCATAGCACATTTATTCATTGTATTTCTCCAAGAACATTGCAATATATTGAATTTAGCCATTCCCTTATTTCCTTCAACTCAAAACAGCCTAAGCCTTATTATTCAGTCCCTGGCCTAATCCACTATTCTTAACATAGTCAAAGTGCTCATAAAACAACACAGGCTATTCCAGACTGGTACCAAAACTGCAGAATAAAGCACCAATTGCTATTAAGCCAATTCACTCAAAGGTCGAATTCAGAGGAACAAATTTTGACTACTTGAGATTGTATGACTCAGAGCACAATTTCATGTTAAATGGTACTCAAACCTGACAGCCTAAATACCCAAATGCTTGTGAGACATATTCCCAAGCTGTATAAATAACAAAAACAGAAAAAAAGCAATTAATTTTAAACTGGCACTAAAGTAGCTGCTGATAACAGTATACTGTGTTGTAGAATAAACATGAGGTTTTTGCTGTGTTTAGAAGAAATCTGCATGTACATCATAGTGTACTGTTTATTTGGTCTATATTATATACTTGAAGGTTTAAAACTTTGACTGTCATATGATCAACACCATATGAGCGAAGTTTTACAACTTCAAACAAATAAAAAATAAAAAAAAAAATAAAACTTACCTGAATGCTCTGGGAAGGGGGGCAAGCCCCCCTGCACCCCCCACTACTTAAATATAACAACTCCAAGTTCACACTACTTTGAAGTAAAGGGAAATATTCCCTACAGCGATCTCTGTTGAAACTTGCGAGCTTTCAAAAGTTCGCTCATATGGTGTCGACCATATGAGGCTCCAACTTTTGAATGTTGCTACTTTCTAATGGAACCCCTGTTTATTAATATATTTCAGAAGGAATCTGTTTTATATAGTTTGTTCACCAAATATATTATGCCATAGTACCTCAGGTGTATGTATAATGTTAATTGTGATATAACCTATGAGTGTCATATGCTTCACATTTCATATCATTGCTCTCTGAAGCACCTTTGATTTCCAACCTGTATAAGTAGACACTATAAAAAAATTACTCAAAATCTCAAACCAACAACCCCAGCAGTTGATAACTTACCAGCTGAATATCTCTGTTTGGCTGTGGATGCCATCTCCTATCCAGTATCCATCTTAATAAACCGATCCATCTTTGAACAAAAGGTTCCAGTAATCTGGAAAATTTTTCACATCGTTCCACTAAAAAAAGGGAGAAAATTATGAGAGCTGTCCAATTACAGGCCAGTACCTGTCTAAAGTTCTAGAAAGATGCATCGACACACAAGTTATACAGTATCTCCTTGATAATAACATGCTGTCCAACACCCAACATGGATTTTGGCCCTACCACAGCACTTCTTCCACCTTGATGAGTTTCACAAACACCACTAATCAACATAGAAACAATGGTAAAATACTATCCTCCATCTTTCTAGATCTATCAAAAGCATTTGATACCATCCCTCATAACAAACTTATACAAGTACTCATAGAACTAAACCTTAGTCAATCCACAATTACTTGGGTCAAAGAAAACTTAACAGGGTGCAAGCAAGCTGTAAAATGGTAACAATTTATATCTCCTCTACTGCCCATTACTCCAGGTGTACCACAAGGTTCCATTCTAAGCCCCCTCCTTTTCACACTTTTCACTGACAATTTACACACTGCTATCCAGCATGCCTCCCTAGTCTGACATGTAGATGGTTGTACATTAATATGTACTGCATCATCACTCCAACAGCTGCAACAACTAATACAGCAGTCCTTATCTGCAGTTCAAATGTGGCTTTCTGAAGCTCAACTTATTCTAAACCTCAACAAGACCAAACTCCTGATATTCCAAACCACTAGAACTACAGAGCCCCTCTCTCCATTTAAGATCACATCTACAAAAAATACCACCATCTCTCCTGTTTCCCCAGACTAAACATCTGGGTGTTATTGACAATACTATGAAATTTGACCTACACATAGCCTAGATAGTCAAGAAAATAAATAAACAATTTGGTACTCTTTACAGAAATAGACAATACCTAACCAATCGCACAAAAGATACCATTGTAAGAACACACCTTACCTCCATACTCCTATATGCCTCACCCAATCTGACAAATCTAAAACAATCAGACCTAGCAAAATTAGATACCTGCTATAATAAGATTGCAAAGTTTGCAACAGACTCCAACTTTAGAATACACCATTGATTTGCACTCAAACAACTTAACTGGCTAGAACCACCCCAGATGTTAACTTATAACCAACTTACTTTGGCCCATGCACTTTTAAATCAACCTAAAAAAATGACTTTGGCCCATATACTTCTAAATCACCCTGAAAAAAATCTGCTTTGCAAACCCTTCTACTCCCCAACACTAGTAGCTAGTCTTTATGCTCAAATAATAAATCCCTCTTAAAAGTTACCAAATCCAGCAATGCTATTCTGCATGCATAGCCAAAATCTGGAACTCATTGCCAACAGACACATGGACAACTAAAAATGCTCTGCAGTTTTAAAAAAGACTCAAATGCCATTTATTGAATCCAAATCTATGCTTGTGAGTCCCTTCTTGCACCCTTCCCACTATCTAACTCCTCTGCCCTCTCTTCCTTGTTCTTATTTTCTCCACACCATCCTTTCCTTCACAAGAATTAGTCTGACTCGATCTCTGCCCCCAAAACTTAAAGCAAAGTTTCTCAATTAGTAACTGATCTATTTTCTGTTTATTATTATGTCTCCCTGATATTATAGTATTATTTACCCGTGTTATCTCTCCATAGTTCTGCACATAAATACAGTTTTTGGTAGATAGACTTATTAATATCCTCTATTATTAAAAATGTGTATAAACCTTAGTCTATATATGTAAAATTGATGTACTAAGAACTCTGTATGTGTTACACTATCTATGTGTTACTTCTCTGTTGTAATGTTTTGATATTTTGTACAATTGTCCTGCATCCTGTAAATCTGGAGCTTTGCTCCTTGGGCCTCCGCTGAAACTGTATTCAGTCAGCCTTTCCCAGTAAACAAATGTAAAATAAATAAATAAAATGTCTTGTCAATTCACTAAAATGACCTCCACTGAGTTGAGCCTTCTCAGTCAACAAATACAAATAAATAAACAAATGAATGAAATAATGAATAAAAAAGTGAATCCATGAACAAACAGACACACCATTTACAGCTAGCATAAGTAATTTGTAACACTAACAGAACCAACTCCAGGTGTGCAGTGTGCACAGTCATGTATAAAGGGCTGATTTTACTTCTTCAAAGTACATGTCAAACTTTTAAAAACAGGATGAAAGCTTGAGAAACCCTTATTCATCCTATGGAAAGCATTCTTATTAAATATCCAGACTTTTGCAGAATGGCTAGATTTTTATCTGTCCGTCATAAAATTTATGTTTTTCTAGCAAATCGGTGAGGATTGTATTCAATAAATAGTGACATACATTTGAGTATTTAAAATGTGCCCTTGATTTTGTGCCTTTGTCCTTCCATTATGTTTGTCTTTGTCCTGAATTCTTGCACTAAGAAGTAAAGAGGTGTTGTGGGAATGTAAGTAACTTAGGTTTGTTTGAAATTAGTAGCACATTGATTCTGTGCAAGACCCTGCAGACGATTCAGATGACGTTATTTGGGCTATGGTTACCAGAGGTTAACAATTTCTTGTGCATAGAAATCAATGGTGCTTTGCAAACAGTTTTACTACATCTTCTACAATTATGACTTTGTTCACTAAATCCATTCACGTCAATAAAACACACAGTTCACTTGTCAACTGCTCTTAGGTTCCACAAGTTTTCTCCACTTTAATCCCTGGCATCTGTGTACTTTTAATTTTCTTTTTGTTTTAAATGTAAAGCACAGCTCCGTTTTCATGAGAACTCACCAGAGTTCTGTGTTCAACTCTCCTTTGTTTTATAAACATCCATGCTAGAATCTTTTCATTAGAAAGTTACTTTCAGCTCATACTCCTCCTGATCAAGTGTTGCTGCAGATATTCTTTTGTTTCTAACTCTTGTTACTAGTAGGGCTACAAACTCATTTCTCAAAAAACAAATACCCTGTTTCCCTTTCATTAACAGAAATCCTGCACCAGTGCCTATCTATTGTTATAAATTCAATAAGAACTGATTTGGAGTAATAATGGCTTCCCCCACATTTTCTGCATTATATTCAATTATATGCTACATTTCATTTGACAGATATACGTTATCACTTCTCTGTGACCTCCCTATTCTGCTGAGAAATTGAATTCAAGTGTCATTGTAACTCAACCCTTATCAACATTTGTCTAGGTATATAATATTCAAAATATCCCCAAACTATATAAAAATATTACAAGGCTGGCTATAGTACAAGCTGTCTAATCTATTAACACTGCAGAAGATAATGGAACCCTTCATCTTCCAGCTTCAGTCTCAGTTTTATCTGTAGTGTTTCATTTCCAAACATTTTCAAAGTCTTCTGTTACCGTCCTCATATCACTTCGTCAGTCTTCATGTTTTCAGTTTCTTTCTTTCTTTTTTTTTTACTGCGGAAGTTCTACTGGTCAGTGTCTGGTAATGGGAAACATGAAGAGAGAAAGTCTAAAATACTGCATAACAGTAAAAATCATATCACATAGTTGTCAGATAAAGTGTGAGATCTTGGTCTAGATTCGGTAGTTAAACAGAACATTAAAGTAAGCACATATATTTCAGATCAGCACCAAGGAAGGTCAGATCACTTTGCTACATTACAAATAATGCTGGTCAGATATATAAAAAATAACATACCTAGGAATAGGCCTACTTAAGCAATACAAAAGTTACCAAGAGAAATATGAAAAAGTAACAGTTCTGAAAGAAAGACCAAAACTCAGGATATTTTCAAGCTGTGGTACAATGCTAGGACAGACAGGCATAAAGGAGTTTGTCCAGTTAGGGCTAAAGAGGTAGCTGGAGAAAATTGAAAACTAGTGCTGTAACAGGGGGTACTTACAGCAAATACAGACATATGAACCTCTGTATATTACTGCTTTTTTTTTCTACCCATGTATTTTTTGGTTAAAAAAATCTGAAGACGGTCTTCTTTATTATGGGTGCAATATTTTAGTGAATTGCACTCTAGCATGTATCCTGAGACTGAAAGCAGGAAGAGTGGCAAGCCTTCACCTCTCATTGCATCACACGTATACTGCTAGCATTTCACGGTACTTACATATTATCGCAACCAGAGTTTCGCTGCAATAGCATTTGCTTGCCAATCTGGAAATATGGTTGTGAAAGTGGTTGAAATTCAAAACTTGTTTTTTTTACCAGAAACGATCATTTTCCACAATGCTAGCAAAGCAAACTACAAAACAAACTGTTATTGTTTCTTTGTGCTCTTTACTGGCAGCATGTCGCTTCTTGCAAGGCTGCCCAGTGAACGTTCCATTTTTGTGTCAGCCAGTGCTGTCAAATAATGGTCATACATAGTTTTGGGAATCACAGCTGTGTCACTTCTGTCCTGGGACCGCTACAAGACAGTATATAACAATTGCTGAAAGTTCCCAATCCACATACTAAAATGTTTTGCTTTACCAAAATGTTATTTCCTGTGTCTGTTTTCCTTCTGTGAAGGATTCCTTCGTCACTCTGCAAACACTGCATTCATCAGCAAGGCAGCATCCATGACAGTGAAAGTGTGAGCCTGTAATACAGGCAAAACACGAACAGGATTTATTGTATTTTTTCAGCTGCTGCAGCTAATCTATAGCTTCTGAAATGCAAAGCAGACTTTGATTCACACCTTACACTGTTTCATGCAGTCATTACTATTCAAGTATGGGAATTTCGCAACCGTGAAGATCTGGTTGCGATAATACGTAAGTACCCATTTCACTACGTCAGTGTAGGGATAGAGAAGATTTATTTATTTAGTTATTTATTTTACATTTGTTGAGTGGGTTTGTCCAGCTGACCTCATAGCTCTTTTTCAGTGGAGGCCTGGGGTCAAAAGCTCCACAAATTTACAATAACATTTTAATAGAAAAATTATATGACAAACAAAAACATTCACATTTTCAAGTTGGAACAGTAAAAGCATAAACATTATTAACAGAGTTTAAGGTGACATTTAATTTAGATCTACGGAGAAGCAATGTGCAAAGTTTGTACGTACGGGCAAGGTAGTAACAGTTGGTGAAGATCATACAGGTAGTATATAAGTAGAGAAAAAATGTTAAGGTATCGTGACAGATAAATACCTAGATTAGATGATTAAGATAGCAGACACATAACAGAAGTAAAGCCAATGAGGGCAAACAGTAAGCTATGTAAGAGAGGAATACGTTTATGTAGAGTGAGTACATTGGCATGACAAGCAACTTTTGGATAGTCTTTAGTAGCGGATTTAAATTTTTTGAGTTGTTTTAGTGATCTAATTTCCAATGGGAGTTTGTTCCAAGAAATGGTAGGGTGGTAGCTGTAGAGGTTTTGACCAATTTTGGTCTTGGGTTTATAGATTTGTAGTAGGTCTTGGTCAGAGCTTTGAAGAGACCAGGAAGGAGTGTAGTAGGCGAGAAGACAAGCTACATAAAGATGGTTGGTACAAGATACAGTGGATAATCTGAAGCTGAGAGAGGAGAAGCTGGTGGGATAATTCTAGCCAGTTTGTTAAAGAGAGAGACAGTGATGAGAGCTAGTACTCTGATTCGCAGCAAATCTGGACACTTCATTATAGGTAGTTTCTAGCTTAGTTAGTAGAGAGATTTGGAGGTTGGTGAGGATCTGAGAGCTGTACAATAGGCTTGGTAGGAGATAAGTATGCAAGATAGACTTTGGCTTTGTTTGATAGGAAATTTTTATTTCTGTATAATAGACCAAGTTTTGGATGGGTTTTCTTAATGCAATTATTAACATGCAAATCAAATTTCAGTTGGTCATCTATCACGACTCCTAGTAGTTTTGTGTTGGGTTCATTTGTGATAGGTGTTTTATTTAGAGAATGGATAGCAAAAGTGGATTTGAGGTGTTTTTTGGTTTTTGGGAAGAAAAAGTAAGAGTATGTTTTTTTTAGGATTCAGAATTAGTTGTTTTTTGAGAGCTATGTTTCAAATGAGTTGAAGAATTGCTGAGTAATAGAATTTAAGTCAGAGAGGGTGTCTGCAGTTGTGATGACTGTAGACTCATCAGCATATTGGATGAGGGTTGACAAAAGGACAGGAGGTACAGAGTAGAGTAATAAAGATATTGGAGAGTAGTGGACCTAGAATAGATCCTTGGGGAAAAGCCATTTTGATAGGGAGAAGGAGAGACAGAGCAGAGAGACATTTTACCAATTGTAGTCGATCTGTGAGGTAACTAGAAAATCAGGCAATGGTAGAGGAGGGGAAATTAAGGTCCGTGAGTTAGTCCAGAAGAAAGGAGTGAGAGACTGTATCAAACGCTTTAGAGAGATGTAGGATATTGTTATCTCTGGCCAGAGAAATAGTGTTGATGAAGGATAGGAGGGCAGTAGTGGTGCTGTGTTTTGGACAAAAGCCATGTTGTATGTGGTTGAGCAGAATTGTTTGAAGTAAGTGTTCCATGACTTGCTTATGCATGCATTTTTCCATTATCTTTGAGGGGGTGAGAGGATGGCTATGGGTCTGAAACTAGAGATTTCTATAGTGTTACCTTCTTTATGTATAGGTAGAGTATAGAATTATTTCCAGATAGACGGAACTTTTGATTCAGAGATAGAATGGTTTATCAGTATGGAGACAGGAAGGGCTAGACCATCTGCTGCCATCTGAAGGAAGTTGTGAGTTATATTATCAGCAGATGTCAAACAGAGTTTTTGTTTGCAAAGTAGAGATTTAATTTAAGTGGTAGGTATTGGTTTAAGGGAAAAATACCTACCAGGTTGAATTGAAGTTGGAGTTTAATGAAGAAGAGTGTTATATTAGTGATGGAATGTGGTGTCCTGACCCAAGATCAGGACTGGTTAGAAATGGTAAATGAAACAAATGGGGCATTTTAGATATACTGTCTAGTGGACTGAAACAAATGGGGCATTTTAGATAAACTGTCCAGTGGACTGAAACAAATGGGGCATTTTAGATAAACTGTCCAGTGGACTGAAACAAATGGGGCATTTTAGATAAACTGTCCAGTGGACTGAAACAAATGGGGCATTTTAGATAAACTGTCCAGTGGACTGAAACAAATGGGACATTTTAGATAAACTGTCCAGTGGACTGAAACAAATGGGGCATTTTAGATAAAGTGGCTAGTGAACCTACTTACTCCAGAAAATATGTGTCTCATTTGCTCTGCAAGCTTCTGAAGACCAGTCTGAGAAATGAGGAAACACTGAGCCTTCTTAGCAAGAGAATGAACAGTAGTATTGCAGAAGATTTAACAGACACCTTGGCTTTTCTGCTTTGCAAATAGATATGGCCATCATAATCTTACTATTACTTGTACATGAAGGTGTTTCACAGAAAACAGATAGAGAAACAAAAAATGTTTAGAACTTATTCTGGATTATATTTATTTCATCCAGTGGTACTTTTTCAGACTTAATGATTAGAGTCCTAGAATTATTTTTAGCTGTCTGAATTTTTTTTCTAATTGGCGCTTTTCTTTTCCCATCATTCTTAGCTTCATGTGTCAACTGTATTAATTCTTGTCTCACCAGCTGTGTCCCATGAATATGTGTCTTTGAACCTCTCCATTACTTGAAAATGAATTTTACCAGTGGCCATGTTTACTAACAGGTCATTTCCATCTCTACCCTATATTGTTTTTTTGTTCTCTATTAGTATGTTTAATAGCCTGTTAATGTGGCATTTTATCAGTTCTCTTGTGCTATCTCATTGTTTCCATTTGCTAAGGTATTATTTTGTTATTCTGATACTTGTTAACATGTGCTCAATGTGTCAGTTTGCAAATATGGCATCTGTGAGTCTTTCTGTCAGTCACTCCAATAGGTTATTATTTTGTAACTTCCTTTACATCACCTCACTCCACTGTTTTGTCAGTGTGTGTGTTTCTTCTAATGTGATACTAAGTAATATGTCATTTTACAATTTAAACAGTTTACTAATATGTTACTTCACAAATCTGTTTGCTATTTTAGTAATCTGTCATTTTATAAATCCATCATTTTGACAGTGATGATATGTTCATAGGTTAGTACTAAGCTAATTGCCCTTGTGAGCCTTTTTAAGCCTAGCCAATTATCCCTTGTTAGACTCAAATCCTGCACTTTGTGTTTGTAAGGCAAACACCTTAACCATTAGGCCACCCTCCCAAGTGTGTCAATCAGTTTCTCAATATTTACTGTTTTAATGACAGCTATGTACAGTTGTATTCCTCCTCTTAAGTAAATGAAAATGTGTGATTGGCAGCATTGCTAATATTGAAGCCACAAACTAACACAAAGTTAATGATGTGATAAATGACAGCAGTGAGGGGAGGTTTGCTGTCACTTGGTCTGCATATAACATCTCTCCATGGAGCAATTCCACTCTGGTTCCATAATGAAAAAGAAAGTACACAGACATTCATCAACACCCCAGAACTGGCAGCCATTTAATAAAATTTGCAATCTGGAGACAGTAATTTTCTGATTTACACTTACTCCAGTTTGTATTAAAAATATCCAGTAGAGGGTACTGTGAGGCACTTTGCCCAATAATCTCTGCATTATATATTACATATTTTTAACTGCAGATGTATGAAAAATGAAGTAACTGTAAACTGAAGTACAGCCATCGAACTGCACATTTAATTAAAAGGCATGAGAATATTGGTTTTAGACAGTCATTTCAGTTTTTTGATAACTGCATAAGTCCCACCTGGAGCTCCCTTGTAACTACTAGGAATTTAGAAGGGCTTTTCCCATGAAAGCTCCATATCATATCCTATTTAGACCAGTGATAACATACTTGTTAACTTTTCTTTATAGAAAAAAGAAATGAAAGAATGCCAAGGTCAGAATATAGCTTTTTGGCTTCAGATGCCATTAGTGATACTTATTTATCAGATATCATTAGTTGGAAAAAAAAAACTTATATCACCTCTACTGAATACACCTGAGTTGTGACTTTCAGGTAGAGGCAATGAGTTTGTGCTCATCTTCCAATAAACCTTTTTTGTGGTTAATAACTTCACATTTCAGTGTATTTTCCACTCTTCAAGCAACTGCTTAATTATTACAATGGCAATTTTTACGGTCTATATTACTAAAGCGGAAAACCCTCTTCCCGAATACCTAAAGATCGACACCTACACCGCGAACCATGAAAATACTGAACACACTAAAGCGCGAAAAAAAAATATCGAACTGTCATAGTCTGCCAATCCCACCACCCACTACCTGCTACCTACCCAAAGAAAATAAATAAACCACACACATACACTAACCAAACCCTACTTCTAACCTAAGGTAAAGCACCAAAACCCTACCTCTAACCCTACACTAAACCCCACATATACAACTAACTATGCACTATCCTTAACCCCTCCCTAACCCTAAGGTCCGTAACTACTGCACATGTCCCCTACACACATACACCCAAACAAAATAAATAATCCACATACGTACATTTAACAAAAACCTACCTCCAGCACTACACCAAACCCCACATACACAACTATCTATGCACTATCCTTAACCCCTCCCTAGCCCTAAGGTCCGTAACTACCGCACACTTCCCCTACAGACATACACCTAAACAAAATAAACAATATGCATACATACATACATACACTTAAAATAACCCTACTTCTAACACTACACTAAACCTTACATACATTACCTATCTATACACTTACCTTAACCCAAATCCTAACATTAAAGTCCTATCTATCGCACACTTACCTTACAGAGCTATAGCGCAGATGGCCCAACCAAAACAAATTGACATTTTGGAATTTGCGGTTTTGTACATTTGGTATTTCCATACTTCGTGTAATACAGGTAGACGTCTTTGTATTCGCTCATACGGTTTTTCGCGTTCATAATATAGACCCCAATTTTTAAATAGAAGTTGTTCTCTGAAAGGTATAAGCAAGAAATTGGTCTCTGAGAAATGGAACTCAGAGGGTCACACTTGTAAAGAGGTTAATGCTGGAAGGTACTGCTACAGCTGTTAATTCAGTAATTTCACATTATTTACACTGAATAAAAAAAAAAAAATGCGCACTTGTAAAAGCATAAGTTAGCTGAAGTTAATCCTTAGGCACATGTGAAGTACTATGTGTAAACATAAGTGCTGGTATTCTTTCATACTTTTTGGGTATTGTGAACAAACATAGCTATGTGCAAGCACACTTGAAGTCTTTAAGGCAAGAGGCATGCAGAGTAGCTTTTATTATTAACTTTAAAAAAGTATATAAAGGGATTTTATATGTTTTACAGAGGGCCGTCCTTATGTTGACATCCTTTTAGTTTGTTTAAAGACTGGAAAGGGGAAGATAAGAAAGACTGAAAAGGGGGAGACATAAAAAGAGGGAAACAGAAGGAAAACATGAAGAGGGGTGTGCTGGAGGAGGTGGTGGGAGAGGAGAGGTACTAAGCTTTTAGCTGAGAATAGACCACTCTATTTTTCATTTTTTTTATGTGGGAGGAAGTTTTGATAGAAAGTACATTAGAAGGTGTAAGAGAGAGGATTGGAGAAGGTGGGGGGAAGAGGAGTTGAGCTCAGGAGGAACAGTCAGTCCACAGAACCTCAAACATTTCCATTACCTGAAGTTGTTGCAATGGTGGACCCTCATGTTGAGGAGGCAAGGACCTGTGGTTGGCTGATGGGTGGCACTGGCTTGGGCAGTGAGGCTTCACCTCACTGAAAAGCATCTTGGATTGGCTGAAAGTGGCTTTCCCCTACCTACTCTACCACATCCTCAACCAAGTACTGAAACCCATGGTCTTTTGTACAGTTCCATAGTAGTTCTGCAGAGACTGACACTGGATCACAAAGTCAAGTACATGGTGACAATGCAGTACACATTTTTTAGGGAGAAAATCTATCCCCCTCTTCACCAGTATATCCAAACCCAAAGGAACACCTTCTGAATGATAGCAGAAATTCAGAAGTAAAAGTGTTCACAGTGACACCTTTACAAAGAGGTGGCAGTCACAGGCATATGTCACAGCTACCCCAAGAAATATGTAAAGCATTGATTACCCCACAGCAAATTTACAGTGATATTATTAATGCTCTTGCATTGTCACAGGGAGTCAGCTAGAAATGATCAGGCTGCACTGTTCCAAGGTGCCTACAGTACCAGAGCTACCACCCTGACCTAGTGAGGATGTCCCTGGATAGGCAAAGGGTGAACGCTTCCTGACTTGGGAGGAATGTGGTTGGGGTGCTCCTAAGGAATCTGCACCTGTGGAAAAACAGACATGAGATTCTAACAAAGGACAATTCTAGGAAATGGTTCTGAAAATGTGGAAACTATCAGTATATCACTAGGAAGTGCTGCTGATATTCACATTTACTTTCTATTCATACTAATGACCCATGCTGTCGTAACACAGAAAATGGTAATGCATTCCAAAGTTCTGGCTGATATGGGTTGTGCTGCAGTTGTGTACTATCTTTGTGTATGAATAATTTCTGCATTTATAGAAACAAAATAAATAAAAAATCCAAAAACATAATTTACTAATTAACAATTCTTCTTTAAATGTAAATACCTTTGTTGCATACTCATGAGCACCTACCGTACCTCTCAACTGCACTGATTTTTGCAGAATGTCCAGATTTTTGCCTCATATTTTTGTTCTGTTCCTCATAACATTTGTGATTTTCTGGATTCTTGTGGCACATCAGTGAGGAATGAATTCACTAAATAATGACAGGCATTTGAGTTTCAGACTTCATATCCTTCAGAAAATGCATGGTAACACAAGACCATTTATTCTAGCAACATTCTAAGTTTTTAAGAGTGATATTTAAAACGTGTCCTTATTTTTGAGGCTTTGTCTCCCCATTATTTTTGGCTTTGTCCAGATTTTTTGAGTTAAGAGGTTGAGGGCTATGACACCCACAGTAAGTCTCTTGAGCCTCCTGCTCTCCTGTGCTCAGTTGTATGGAATCTCTTCTGCTGCATAGAGAACACCTAGAGGATGGTTGTCTGAATATCTGTCATGTGTTTTATAATATTTCTGACATTATTTACTATTCAGAAGCCAATGAAGTTATTCTTGCACCTGCTTAAGACATGTGCTTATTTCTATACACGTCTACTGAGTCATGTTATATGCTTTCATTTATTAAGCAGGAAAACAGAAAAGCACAGAATTTCATACTTTCATTGTAACCAATTTGTCTTTACCAGTCAATATTTCTTCTTCAATGTAAGTTGAACTAGAAGGGTTACATAGGTTCATAGGTAGGTACTAGGCTATTGGCCCTGGGCTTACTTAAGCCTAACCAAAAAGGTTCCCTGGCTTTCGCCACCTAAGAAAATTATTTTCCTGTGCCCCTGTCAATCAGTGCCATAGAAGTGATCCCCAGGGTGAGTTTTCTATTTCCCATCCAGTCGTCAAGATTTTTCTCAAAGAGGGCCAATGAGGAGCTTTGCTTGACATGAATGGGTAGTTTGTTCCAGAGTATTGGAAGTCTCTAGGACAGGAATATATCCCTCCAGCATGTTCTGTTTATTGTGACAAGGTTTAGGTCCCTGGAGAGTGTGGTTCAGAGAGATTGGGATTTCTTTAAGTGGAGCTTGTCCAATAGCCCTGGGTTTGATATAGCTTTGTATGTTAGGCAGAGATCGCCTCTGAGTAGGTGATATGCGACTGAGTATAGCTGGAGTTTTTTGAGACGGTCTGCATATGGCATCTGTTTCAGGCTGGTAATCCTCTTAGTGAGGCATTTCTGTGGCCTTTTCAATTGTTGTAGGTGCCTTGTGAGATACATGCCAAATGGGGCATTGCACTCTATAATGGGTCTGATGAGGGTTGAGTAGAGAGGAACAATGACCTCCTTTTTTCTAGAGGAGAACCCTTTTGTGATGAGGTGTGCTATGTAGAAGGATTTCTTAACTACTGTGGTGATGTGGTTATCAAAGGAGAGACTACTGCCCACCAGTGTCCCGAGGTCTCTTATCACACTTTCAGTGTTTAGTGAGCTACCGTCTATGTGGTAGTTCATGGGTACCGAGTTTTTCCCCAAAGGAGATGACAACGCACTTCTTGGCATTGGGCTTGAGGCCATGACATTGATACCAAGCATCTGTCCCTGTGAGGCCATTTTGTAGAATGTCTACATCATTAGGTGATTTTATTATGCCTCCCAGTTTGCAGTCATCTGCGAACTTTGTTAGCCAAAGACCTTCTGTGTTGGTCTGCACTTCAGAGAAGTAGATGCCGAACAGGAGAGGACCCAGGACCAAAGCCTGTGGTACTCCACTCATCACTGGTCTGAAGTCGGACTTGGAGCTGAGTACTTTTACTGTGTGGGTTCTGTCAGTGAGCCAGTTGGCCAACCATCTTGTGACATAGGGATTTATGCCCAGTTTAGTGATACATTTTTATTTCTATGTACAACTTGTCTGTTTGGGAATGGGCACTTTATACAACCTGTTTATACAGTCCCATTGTAGTTTCTGCTTTCCACTATGCTTTACATATTCTGCTTACAGTTTTAAGTAACATAATGCACATTGGATCTAAGCAACAGACTTTTCCAATTCCCTTCAAAGAAACAAACTGCACAGAAGCTGTGCACACATAAAACTCTAGCAACTGAAAGGAAGTTATAACTAATACATTAAACGTAACATAATTACTTTTACATTACAAGTATTTCATGGCAATATGTGCTTTGATAATTTGCTCCTTAACATATTTAACCATATAAGGGATTTTAGTAGAAATCATACAATTAATCAAACAGCCTATTTCTTATTAACCTCTCTGCTGGTCATTCACTTGATGCTTTAGTCCACACCCCACATCCCACACCCCCATCTCCACTTTGGCTAGGATGTAGTTGCTATCTGAGTTCAGCCATCTTGCAGTTAGTATTTTGGGAAAATGACTGTTATGCAATTATCATTATTAATAAATAGTTTTAATAAATAGTTTGTGGCCAACATAAATCAAGTAATTTGTTTTTGACAATTTTCTGGTTGTAGTATAACTAACATTTAATAACCACACTATATGAAATTATGCGGCAATGCAAATATATTTCTAAGTATAGCCATGCAAATTTGTACCTCTCATTTATATATATATATGTATATATATATATGTATATATATATATATATATATATATATATATATATATATATATATATACCTACATATATTTCTTTACATGTTCATTTATATAAAACGCATGCTAGCACGTAAACATTCCATATTTGTATATACATGCATTCCTGTTTAAAGATATGTTATGCCTACTCATACCTTTGTATAATATATAGATACATATTTGCACTTATACATACATATCTTTTTACATTTACATGCAGTTATGCATTATTTCTATGCTATGAGCTTTAAACCTATGATAAGATGGATTAAAAAATATAAAAATACTTACTATACAGAAAGCTGGCCTTCTCGTTGTCACCCGGTTTAGCCATTCTCCAGCTGGTTAGACCTATGGTTCTGTAGGTTATTATAGCAATAACCCATGCCTGGGTGTGGGTAATGCTGGATTTAGGTTTGGTCCCGAGGGGGAGGAACTGAGGGAAAAACAAAAACAAACCGTGGTAATCCAGCAGTTACCCCCACCCAGAAGTGGGTTATTTTATATGGTGTTAGTTTGTTTTGTATTATGTTTGTATTGTTGTTATTTATGTTTTGTTTGCTTTTTTGTATTCTTCCACTTTTGTGAGATAAAATAGTCCACACTTTCAGTTTGTGTTTATTGTTTATTTCTGTTTTAATTTAAATACATGTTATTTTTTAGTTTTTCAGGAAATGTTAGGAAAGGGCTAGGTGGTGCTTGGTATAATATAGTTTAAGCAGTGTAGAAGTTTATAACTTGTAGTTATGTTTTAGTAGTTATAGGTATGTTGAAATGTGGTGTAGTTTTAATTTGTATTAATTTTTTTAAAATATGTACTTTTACTATTTGGTCACTAGATGGTGTTGTATGCGCTTTTATTAGATGTATGCTGATATGGACGTTCGGTATTTTTGGAGTTGTCTGTGTATAGGTATTGTAGGGAATATAGGTAAGTGAATGGTTTTATGAGAGTGCTTGGTTTTATTGTGTTATAAGTGGTGGTTATGTAGTGTGTGTGATGTATTTTTTTAGTGTTGGAATGAGGAGTGTAGTATGGAAATTGGTTAGTTTTCTGTGTTTTCGTTAAATTGTTGTGTGTTTTGGGTATTAGATTTACTTTACTTTACTGTTTATTTGCTTTGTTTCTTGTAGGATTTACTATGTGCACCCTGGTTGGATTAGCCAATCAGCATGCATGGTATAATATAGCAATAACCCATGCCTGGGTGTGGGTAATGCTGGATTTACCCACAGTTGGTGTGGTTTGGTTACAAGGGCGAAGCCCGAGTGGCCAAACAAAGCCAACCGTGGGTAAATCCAGCATTACCCACACCCAAAAGTGGGTTATTGCTATTATAATGACATTATTTAAGAAAAAAAAATTACTTTTCTTAAATAATGGCATTGTATAATGCCTCCTTGCTGCCCTTCCACAGCTGTCTGGTATTCTGCGGCAGTTCTGATGTACTGCGCATGTGTATGCACATGCAGTACATCAGAGCTGTGGGCAAAAGCAGTAGAGAAGCAAGATCTCCATTGCTTTTTGCAAACTGTTTCACTATGTTAAATGGGTTTAACATAGCGAGAGACATTTTAAAAAAAACGACGGAGAATCGTCTTTTTTTTTAAGCTTTCTCGCTATTTTAAACGCATTAAACATACAGAGAGTTTGAAAAAGGGCAAGATCTCCGTTGCTTTTTACAAACTGTCTCGCTATGTTAAAGGAGTTTAACATAGTGAGACAGTGTGAAGCAACGGAGATCTTGCGTTCTCCGTTGCTGTAAAAAAAGAGTTATAGTAATTGAAAAAGTCCGGGCGACTGGACCTTTTTCCATTACTATAACTCAAATTTACAATGTGCATGCTGCCAATCAGCATGCACGTTTTTGAATATTAATGTGGGATCATTGTATAATGTGCCTGTGGCATCACTGGGGGCAGAGCAGGTGATCTCAGTCAGAGATGACAGATGTTCACCCAGTTCTTGTTAGATGTCAGTTTTCATTCCAATCTGATCCACATACACATGACTCTGTCTTATCCAAGTATGAATCCCTAAGAAAGGAGAGCATCATTTTGGTCTCCTTGTCAGACCAGCTCAAAGCTCAGCCTCATGTTTTCACAGAATCTGCCATCTTTCAAAGTGCCAGTACCACAATGAAGAATGTAACTGCAGGGTTGTGTTTCATAGTTTGGAACCACACTCTATGTGGTGTGACATCACCGTAAGCAAACACAGGTATCATGTAGGAGCATTAGGCATGGATCTGCTATTACTGGCACATTTGGTTTTACCAAACTACTTTGTCACATAGATATTTTTAAAGGAATACTTTCACAATTCCTTTCTATGTCAAATAAAATTCAGGTAGGAAATTATTACTTGTTAGTTTGCTTATATCTGGCTCTGTATCTGTGTAATGTTGTATTTATTTGAAAAATAAACATGAATGTCTTACATTAATCATTTCTTTAAGTATACCTTTTGCAGTACTGCATCAGTAGAAACATTTTCTTTTTCATATATGTTTTTAATTTTCTGTATAAATATATATTCATGTGTTGTCTGTCTTTATAAATTTGTATTAACTATTGAATGATTTGAGATGAAGAGGTGTGTCAGAGTATTCAAAATGAGCATGGATTATGCTTCATGATTATGCAGCCTCAACTGAATCTGACTCCATTTTTTTCTTTTCTGATCATAGGGTCATTAGAAAACTAGGAGAGTTGTTTGTGACTTCATGTGGACAGCTGAGGTCTACTGAGGTCACTGCAACTGTCCACAGCATATTCACGATTACCTGAAGCCTGGTTATGTGAATTTGTTGAATATCATGCTCACATATTTATGAGATTTATAGAGATAAGCATAACTAAGTCTAATTTGCATACAACACACATAAATGACCATAAATGTACATGGACATGCTTACATCTGCCATATTAACTTGTGATCAGTTGAGATTGGTACTGAATGGTTTAGAAAACTGCAAATTTACTAAGAAATAAATAGTAAACATTTGGAAACTATTAGGAAGTATTTATATTGATGCTAGATAACAGTATTTAGGATTGTGTCTTTTATTCATCTGACAATCAGATGCAGATGATTCATGTAAGCAGTAGGTCATTAACGAATGGGAATTACTCACAGCAGCACCAGAAATCTATATGGAAGTAGTCATAATTGCAATCTATATGAAAGTAGCCATAATTGCAATGTAAAGGACATTTTGGAAATTCATTTTGGTGGCATTTAGTTATGCTACACAAGGTAGAAGTATGAAAATCATGTGGAACATAGCAACTATGCTAAATGGAGAAAAGAAGTAAAAGAAAGAATAAGAAGTTCAAATGTATAGGATACATACCTCTCAACCTCTTAGAGCAAAAAATCTGGACAAAACCATAAATAATGCAGGGCCTAAGGCTGAAAAATAGAGCCACATTTTAAATATTGATCTTACAAACTTAGAAAGCTGATAGAACAACAGGTTTTGCATTAGAATGAATTTTCTGAAAAGTAGAAAGTCTGAATCTCAAATATCTGTCATTATTTTCTGACTTTACTCCGAAATGATTTGCCAAGGATTTGCCAGAAAACACAATTTTATGAGAAGCAGACCAAAAATAAGAGGCAAAAATCTGGACGTTCTGTGAAAATCTGTACAGTTGAGAGGTATGAGATATAAAATGGGATGAAGTAATGGCCAAGGAGATTGAAACAAGGTTAAGAAGTGCTCCTAATTGGAAGACCCCGGCCCAGGTGCAGTACCTAACTTCTGGCTAAAAGTATCAACATCTTTACATGAAGATTTAGCCATGAGTAAGAACAATTTATATGTGCACTCAGAGTAGACACCAACTTGGTTAACAACATGAAAAACAATACTCCTACTTAAGAGCAAACCTGCAAGCTATACTAAAAACTATACACCAATAACTTGCCTTCTGACAATGTATACTGGAACTGATGCCGAAGAATTTATAGTCATTTAGAAGAAAACTCAATCATCATGGCAATAGAACAAAAGGGTAACAAAAGAAAGTCATATGGAACAAAGGATCAGTCATAACTGAAAACTGTAAAAAGGGTAGAATCTAAGTACGGCATGGATATATTACAAAAAAGAGGGTCTCTGTCTTAACATCGAAGTGTCAAAACTTTGAATGTTATAACATCGAACCGGAAACCTCAAAGACTGACAATATCGAAGCCACGGAACATCAAATTCTTTCCCAGGGAAAGAATTCGGTGGGCCATTTCCATGGCTTTGCTATTTCCTCCACTGTGGTACGATCTCAGAGTTGGTATATTTAAGTGTGGGGGGTGAAGTCCCCCACATTAGAAATAGTTTGTAGTGTTTGTGTGTTTCGTGTTTTGTACTGGAACAACAATTTTTTTCCCAGGGAAAAAAAATCGCTGTTCTCAGTCTTCGGGGTTTTCAGCTATCATGGTTTTGGGTTTGATGTTATAACATTCAAAGTTTTGACACTTTGATGTTATAATATAGACCCCAAAAAAGCATTTGACAGTATCACACATTCATGGATAAAAGAGTGCTTAAAATTTGTAAATTGCACCCTACACTGATCAATTACATTACAGCAACCATGAAACAGTGACAAACCACTTTGCAGTTAAGCCATGATAAAGGACAAATTATTATTGCAGAGGTAAAAATTTAAAGGGGGATATTCCAGGGTGACTCTTTGTCACCCCTTCTCTTTTGTCTTGCCCTTAACAAAGTAAGCTGTCTAGCTTAACAGATTAGGTCATGGCAACAAAGTGTAAAGACTTCCCAACTTCTTTTTGTGGATGATTTTAAACTGTATAGTTCATCAGATGAGTAACTGAAAGCACAACTACAAGTGGTCAAAACTTTTTCACATTATGTAAGAATGTAATTTGGTCTTGATACATTTGCAAAACTAACCTTTAAAGCAGGAAAAGTGAAGCACCGAGAGAACATCAGTTTGGTCAGGAATGTCATATAAAAGAACTTGAACAAGAAGGAATGTTTAAATATTTGGGAACTGATGAAGGATTGACAATAAAACATGAACAAATGTGAAAAAACTTAGTAAGGAATATTTTAAAAGACTAAAATGAATACTGAAAACAGTGTTGATATCTAGGAGCAAAGCCCAAGCTATAAACCAATTTGCTCTTCCTGTTCTAACTTACAGTTTTGGCGTAATTGACTGGTGCCAAAAGTTGTTGGATTGGTTGGAGAGGAAAACAAGAAGGATGCTTCATGCTTACCAACTGATTTATAAAAATCAGTGCATACCAAGACTACATATTCCCTATTCTGAAGGAGGTATGGGCCTCCACTAAATTGATTATATGTATACGTAGATCTGTAATCATGGGACTGCATACATATCTGCTGACCTCACAAGATGCAAATGTAGTGAAAGTTTTAAAACATGATGAGAATAGGGCTAAGATTACTTCCTTGCTTAGCTGAGCAGAAGCATATTGATGTCAAGTGGGAATGGGTATCAAACTAGAAGTAGATAAAAATCAGGCAGAAACTGAATGTGCCAAAAAACAAAAGAAAGAATATAAGGTGAAGGATCGGATGAGAAGGCCATAAATGTGGAAAATGCATAAATATAGTTGCAAGTATAAAAAACACCTAGAAGAACCTCATGTTGATCAGGAATGAATGCAGGAATGGTTAAGGAGAGGCGAATTTAAACCAAAAGATGAAAAGTTAATATTAGCAACCCAAGATAGTGGGCTACGTACATGTTGGTTTACATAGTCCATTGAACATGTGGGAGAAACAGACAAATTTAGGTTTGGTAACACAGAATTGGAAACAGTTCCATATCTTGTTGCAGTCTGTGATATACTAATGACAGAAGGCCTGTATATTGAAAGGCATAATAATGTGGCAAGACTGTTGCATTAAGGATTGTGCAAACATTATAGTATTGAAGTAGGTGAAAAACACTGGAAACATGAGCCACAAAACAGAATAGAAAATGATGAAGTTTATATCACATGAAATTCCTACACCCAGTGACTACTGTGTCTTATGTACAGAGAGACACAAAGTCATAAAATACCAGGATTTGCAGGCAGAAATGAGGGAAATCTAGAAGCAGGATACCCAGACAGTTCCAGTAGTAGTTGGAGCAACTGGTCGGATAAAAAAGAATTTACAATCGTACTTAGATATGTTACCGATACTTCCTTCCTTATCCCTTCTCTTTCCATTGCTCTTCCTTTTCTCATTTCATTTCCTCCCATCTCTTATTAGGCAACACACTGGTTATTTCTCTAGTGTCTCCCTACTTTAACTTCATTTCCTAATCTCCACCCAGCTGCAACATCTCTTTCCTGTCTCTTAGTCTTTTACTCCTACTTAAAATGGTTAACATCTTTGCCATTCGGTATCATTATTGACTGCACTTTACTAGGTGTTCAATATCCCATGATTGCTGTTTAATATTCATAATAATTTTTATATTCATAATATGCTTTTCTGATCAGACTTTATTTATCCTGTGTATCAATTCTATTTGTTTCTGCACTTCAACTGATAATATTATGTAGTTTATTAATTGAACTATGTATGTTGCCGGTTTTCTCACCAGGCCTCAATGGAAAATGTAATTCATGACCAGTCGCACTTTCCCAGTAAACAAATGCCAAATAAATAAATAAATCTAAGTGCATATGAATTGCAGAATGAGTCATTACTGGGCACATTGTGGGTGCTGTGAAGAGCACTTCTGGCTAACATCAAAGATTGAAACAAACAAAACAATCCACAAACTGACAAATGATTGATTGAGCTCGACACATCACAAAATTCATATACATCATAGCTGTGGGTGTGTAGTGTGCCCCTGTCTTTGTAAATATCATAATGTACTATTGGGAAAAGCATTTTATGTTTTGTTCTGAACACATCAAATGCATTTCTAAATATTTCAGTTTCTTGGATGATATATTTTCGTTTAGGACAGGAACAATTTGAACAATTTTTTTCCAGTTATGTTAACAACACTATACTCTTTTTAAAGTTTACATACAACTACTTTAAGGTATCATTGAACTATTTAGATGTGCAAGTATCAAAAGATTGCGATAATCAACATTTTGCATCAAACATACACAGAAAGGATTCTTTTTCTAACTCATATTTGCACTTTGACAGTTTATACCCTGAACATCAGAAAAGGGTACTAGTGAAAGGGCAGATGGTTCATGTGGTGACAATGGCATCAGAGGAAAGGCTGTTTTTGCAGGAAATGCTCTTTCCAAGAAAGTCTCTCCACAACTCTGGAAAAAGGCTTTCATCATTCCCCTGCACAAAGGAGGCAACAATACTAATATTACCAACTTCTGGCCCATCGCCATCCTCCCTCCCATTTCAAAAATCCTAGTGAAATGTATCCATCTTCAACTCCTTCCCTATCTCTTAGACAACAACCTATTAACTCCTACCCAATACGGATTCAGACACAATCATAGCACTATGACTGCACTCCTATCCTTCCTTGAAACTGTGAATAAAGCTAGAGATTCTGGCTTCACTGTATCTGCCATCCTACTCGATCTCTCTCTAAGGCCTTTGACACTATCTCTCATAACCTACTCCTTACTAAACTATCTAACCTAAACCTATCACCTTCATCTCTCAATTGGTTCACCAGCTATCTCTCCAACAGGCAACAAGCTGTCAAGTGGAAAAAAGCCTCCTCCTCCTTCCTCAACACCCCCACAGGTGACCCACAGGGTTCTATATTGGGCCCCCTCCTCTTCGATATATTCATTAATGATTTTTTCCACTCAATCCCTTATGCTAACATTATTCAATATGCAGATGATTCTACAATCATCTGTACTGCCTCATCCATCCCAACTCTCTTAAAGCTGACTCAAGATGCCTTCTCTACCACAGAACAGTGGATGAAAGACAACCATCTAGCACTCAATGCAGCTAAAACAAAACTTATGATATTTATCCCCTCTAAAACCAATACCTTTGATAGAAAACTATTCTCCATCACCTGCCAAAATAATACACCTCTTGAACTGGTATCTGAAACCAAACTACTAGGAGTCCAAATCGATGAGAAGCTTAAATTTGATTCCCATCTACTACTAAACATAAAAAAACCACCAAAAACTTGGCATGCTCTACCGACACAATCAATACCTCACTTCAGCTACTAAGCTCACTCTCTCTACTACATTTCTCTTACCCTCCCTTCTTTATGGTGTCCCTCTTCTAACAAACCTACAATCATCTCTCAAAACTAAACTGTCCTCTTGTTATAATAATATAGCCAGATTCACCACTAGAAACAAATCAACCCATCACTGTGCATCTCTCCACAAACTAAACTGGCTAGAGCTTCCCAACTACCTCTCCTATACTCAGCTCACTTATGCACACAAACTCATTTTTCAGCTATCCCTCTGTCCCTCCATCTCCACTACATTTAAAATGCACCACACACAAAGAGTACTCAGATCTACCAATCAAAACCTAAGAGAAATTTACAGACCCCCCCCCCCAGGACAAAACCTTCTGTCCTTTTCCCTAGCACGCCTATGGAACTCCCTTCCCCCCTCCATTCGTATCATCACTAGCCTCCCATCCTTTAAAAAATCACTCCACTTACATCTAACATCCACATGGGGATGCTCCTGCTCTCACCCCTCATAACCTATTCCCCACTTCCTACAGTCTTCCATCTCTTAAATTCCAGATAGCAAATTCATACTTGCATCTAGTAAACAACTTCTTATTTGTATCTAGCAAATTCTAATCCTACTGCATCCAACTACTTATTTTTAATCCTACTAGAGCAATGTTCTCCTTCTAAAAAAAAAAAAATTATTTTTGATTGTAACCTCAGTATTTTTTGTTCTGTCTTATAACCAGAAATTGTTAAAATGTAAATCACTGTAATCTTTGTTTGGAGCTTTTCTCCCCAGGACTCCATTGAAAACGGGTTCTTTTGGCACAATGGACTATCCTGGTTAATCAACTGCAAATAAATAAATAAAAATAAATGAAATATTTAGTTAAGGTATGCAGTGACAGAGGGTACCCAGATTTTATTTTACCAATACTTGACATAGTCATTTTGAAGAGAATTCAGGGGGAATATGTGTCACTGCAATAAATAAAATTAAATGAAATATTTAGTTAAGGTATGCAGTGACAGAGGGTACCCAGATTTTATTTTACCAATACTTGACATAGTCATTTTGAAGAGAATTCAGGGGGAATATGTGTCACTGCTAGGGTAAATCAATAACAATGGTATTGAATTTAAAAATAAAAACCACAGGGATATGAAAAAGCAATGGTTTTAACATATATGGGTAACACTAAGGACCTAATCAGAGAGATGCAAGACAACTGGTTCTTAATAACTAGTGATGATAATTTTGAGGGACATATTGGAACTAACCCTAATTCATTTTTAAAAGAAATAGAAACATTAAGGGACTCTTAGAAAACAAGAACATGACAGCATTTAGTGTGGAAAAAAGAGTAAGAAGGACACATATAAATGTGTGATATGCCCACAATGCCCAAGTACAAACTTTACAATTAAAAATGTTGGTTTTTAAAATACAAAGGAAGGGATATTACACCTGCAATGTAGTAGGGATGGTATATTTGGACATCTGTCGGACATGCTCAAGTTACTATGTTGGGAAAACTAGTAGAGCCTTGAGTAAAAGACTCTATGAACAGTTACATGATATGAAGAGGGGAGATCTAAGTAGTGCATTAGTGAAACATGTGCAGTCATGTGAGAATGTTAATGAGTTCAGATTCTTGTTGTTGGAAAAAGTTGAATGTGATCCAAGGGGAGGACCTTGGCACAACATAATTGAGGAAAAAAGAGCTAAGACGGCAACTTAAGTTAAATGCAGCAAGATTCCCAGGTCTGAATGACATGATAACAATAAAGAGCATGCTTCAAAGATTATGTAATATGTTGTAAAAACAATTAGTTAATTGCACAACAAAAATGAATGGCTGATGGTTGATTGAACAAGATTTTGAATTGGTTGGTAAGGAGATTGTATGAGTATAAAATGTTTGTTAACATATGTTATTTTATGTTCTGATGAAGTCCTGTTTGGGATGAAAGTGGTAGACAATAAACAGGTGATTTATACAAGTTTTGTGATTTTTTTGGAACTTGATTATTTGCCAGCTTGTGGATTGTCTTTTTTGTTTCTTGGTTTGAACTGTCATACTTTGACTTAGGAATGGGGCCTGTTTTCATCAAGGTATTAGAAACCCAAAATACTTGGAGAAAGTGAAAAAAAGATAGAAGTAGATTCTTTGAACTGACTGTAGTCTGATGTACTGAATTTTCAATAATATATTGCTGAAGGATTTCTAAATTTATTTATTTATTTACAGTTTGTTTTCCAGGATAGTCCATTGGGCTGAAGGAGCCTGTTTTCAATGGAGTCCTGGGGAGAAAATCTCCAACAAGGTTAAACAAATGAACAAAGTAATAAGACAACAAACCAACAAAAAGTTACAAAGTATAACAAAAAGAAATTGTACTGTACATAGAAGTAAGAGACATGTTAACAGATATAAAAATGCTTCTACAGGGAAAGCATAGTATATATATATATATATATATATATATATATATATATATATATATATATTTACACGGTCTACAATAGTGATTTATCAAGTAAATTTACAAAAGAAATAAGAATCAAAGAAGGATTGTAGTACAGGACTAGTACGAGAAGTGTGGGTGTAGGTATAATTAGAACGAAGTGAGGAGCAAGGGTGTCGCAGCAGATTAGGTAGGACTAGACAGTGTGGATCTGAGTTATGAAAAATTAGAGAAAAGAGGTAGGCAAGGTGTGTAGACGTAGTGGAGAGGGGTCTGAGTTATAAGAATTAGAGGAGAGAGATAGGTAGGATATGGTGAAATAAAGGAGAATCACATGGGATGGGAGCAGGAGTATTCCGAGAGGGATGACAGGTGATAATGGATCAATGTTTTGTAGGTGGAGTGGTTGTTAGTGGTACGAACATGTGTAGGGAGGGAATTCCAAAGTTGGGATAGAGAAGGACAAGCAGAATTAGCCTGGAGTATGAGCAGGTTTGTATACTTCAAGTAGGCTTTGATTGTTTGACCTGGGTAGTCTGTCAGGCTGCTGCAATTTGAGGGAGTAGTTAAGGGATGGGCAGAGAGAGGGTTTAAAAATAAGTTTATATGCATAAGAAAGTTGGATGAAGGAGAGATGATGGGGCAGTTCAAGCCAGTTTAATTTTTAAAGGGCATTACAGTGGTGAGTGGAGGATTTGGCACCAGTGGCAAATTTTGAGATTTTGTTGTAACAGGAAGGTAATTTTGACTTTAGACTGGACTTCAGATTAGTAAGGAGGGGGGCACCATATAAAAGGGAGGAGATAAGGTAGGTGGTAGAAAGGACATGTTTGGTAGAGGGAGTAAGGTAGTGGTTATGGTGGTAGAACATTCCTAGTTTTTGGTGTGTTTGTTTTATATTTGTTTGAAGATCAATGTCAGATTTAAGTTGTTCGTCAATAGTGACACATAGTAGTTTTGCATGGGGTATGATTTCTATAGGGGTCTTGTTTTGGCTGGTTATGGAGAAAGAATTCTTGTCAATATTAGTATACTTTCAGGGGGTGAATATCAAGATTTTGGACTTAGAAGCATTCAGTGCTAGGTGGTTGTTAAACATCCAGTTCTCGGTTGCTAGGAAGGCTTCTTGGGTTAGTGTCTGTAGGATGGGGAGGGATACAGAGGATGGGGAGGGATACAGAGGAGCAGATTATCATAGAGTCATCTGCATATTGGATGAGTTTGGCATTAGGAATACACTGGTGGAAGTCATTTATAAAAATATTAAATAGTATAGTTCCTAATATGGACCCCTGTGGTACTCCTGTGAGGGTATTAAAGAATGGGGAGGTACATTTTTTCCACTTGACTGATTGCTGCCTGTTTGAGAGGTAACTGGAGAACCAGTTGATAGAGGAGGTGGATAGATTAAGATGAGGAAGTTTAGACAAGAGGAGGTTGTGTGAAATTGTATTGAAGGCCTTGGATAGGTTGAGCAGGATGGTAGATACAATATGGCTGGAGTCACATGCGGAATTGACAGTTTCGAGGAAGGAGAGAAGGGCAGTGGTGGTGCTGTATCCAGGTCTGTAGCTGTGCTGTGTGGGGGTAATCAGATGGTTATCAAGTAGGTAGGGTAGTAGTTGTAGATGAATACATTTCTCCAAGATTTTGGAGATAGGGGAAAGAATGGCAATTGGTCGGAAGTTGGAGATATCAGTCTTGTTTCCCCCTTTGTGAAGAGGAATGATAAAGGCTTTCTTCCAGAGTATTGGTACATAAGATTCTTGCATTGACCAGTTTATTAGGATGGTGATGGGAAGGGTATGTCATTGGCAGTTAGCTTAAAGAAGTTAGTTGGATGGTCATCAGGGGCATTTGAACAAAGCTGCAAATTGTGTAGGAGTTTTTTTATGGTATAGCTAGAAACAGGTTTGAGGGTAAAGGGATGCAGTTGAGAGGGTTTGTTGCTTAAGGAGGGTGTGTTGGGAGAAGTAGGTGAATGTGGGTTAGGTATATTATTTGTAAATGATGTAGTAAGTTTGGCAATAGAGTTAATGAAGAAGGAGTTAAATTGGGTAGCTAAGGAGAGTTCCGAGGAGTTTGGATCAGGGCAGAGGTTTAGTTTTTTACCAAGATGGAGGAGGATATCAATGCTATTCAAGAACATTTTAGGGTTAGTTTTTTGGTTGTTTTGGAGTAAGGAGTAATAGAATTTATGGTCAGAGGCTATGTGTTGTTTGACTTTGTTGCAAAGTTGCTTATACTCACTCAGGGGAGGAAGAGGATTTATGTTTTTGGTAATTTTTCCATGCTTTGTCCGGGAGGTGCATGAGGGTTATAGTTTCTTTGGTTATCCAGGGGGCAGTATTGTATTTAACTCTTTTAATTTTGATGGGAGAAAGCTGTTTAATAGGTTGATGAAAGTAGTATTGAAATAAGTAACAGCATCATCCAAGGGGAAGGGTTTTAGAGGGGTCCAGTTCGTATGTTTTAGTGAGTCAGAGAAGGATTGAGGGTTGTCACTCCTGAATGAAATATTACAGCATGAATACTGGAACATTTTAGGGAAAGGATAACAATCTGCTTGCAATAGTAGTGTGACTGTGTTGATGCACGGATTACTACAATACAACTTTAACTTGCTGGATTGTGACTTTGCATTTGTATATAAATATAGGTGTTGTGTCGCCAAACCTGGTGACATACTCAAATCTTTGATTTATTTGGGATGAATGCAGGCAAGCTTTCATTGCTGTGTTATTTGGCTGATTGAGTCAAAAGTTTCAGTGTATGACTTTGGTGTTTTGCTTTAGGTACATTAGTGATGAAGCAGCAGGGATGCAAGTAGACAAAGGACAGTTCTAGCCATGATGAGTACCGCATCCTCATGGGAGCCATTAAAATATATGGCAAATGGAAATGGAGGACCCAAATAAGCTGAGAGGGCAAAGGCCAGAAACCAAGTGTTTTTGGATATAAATGCTGTTGTTGAAAGTAACCGCAGATTAACACAGTGCAAGAATAGAGCCAATGATATGGTAGGATGTGCCAGACCAAAGGCAAGGCAGAATGCAATTGCCCATGGCAGTAAGGGGGAGGATCTTCTACACTTTTCCCTTTAACACTTCCTGTCTGTTAGTGGGAATGACTGTGACACAGATGACAATATCACTGGTAGAATCAGGGGTGGTGTGTTCACTGGCTAGTACCCACATCCACAGTTTCAACAGACATCTGCACAGCAAGGTTGGTTTGACAACAATAACATATTTATATAGAGAACTGGATGCTGAAATGGAATGATTACATGTAACAAATAAGAATATTAATAGATGAACCCTCCCACTTTTGTGTATAATGACACCGAATAGAGTGTGAGTGGTTAGTGTCCTGAAAACCTCCATACATAGTAGTGTACATCAGTATACGGGCAGTAATGTATTCAGTTAATTCTTTACAGAATTAACAAGAACATGCAGTTCCACTATATAGATAAATGCAAAGGATATCAGCAACAGAATGTCTGAATATGATAATGATTGTGATAACACAGTTATATTTATCAGACAACCTGTGTAAAGTGGCACACAGTCACCATGTTTAATGGCAGAATCTTGGACACTACAGCATGTTAGTAACTCTTCAGGAAGTGACACTGGATCACAAAGTCAAGTACATAGTGACAATAAAATGCATGTTTTTCAGGAGAAAAAATGCATGCAGATCTTCAACAATATATCCAAACCCACAGGAACATCTTCTGGATGACAGCAGACATTCAGAAGTAAAACTGTTTACAGTTACACCTTTACAAAGGGGTGTCAGGTGCAGGCATATGTCACAGCTACCTCAGGAAATATGGAAAGCATTGACTACCCTGCAGCAAATGTACAGTGATATTGTTAATGAAGGTTCTGTGCATTGTCATAGAGTGCCAGCTAGAAATGGTGTGGCATTGATCTGTTGTGAGGTGATATACCAAGCATCCATGTCCACCTCCATTCATACATTAGTGAGGACTTACCAGACTCGAATAGGAGTCAGTTTTAGAAAGGGTGGAGGACAGGGTACTGTCTAGACACAAATGGGGCATATCAATTTGCACTACAAGTGCTCTTCAAGAATTAATGGAAATATTGGGGGGGGGGGGCAGCAAACACAACAGTTTTCCTGAAGGCCATGTGAGGGTTCATCTACATGGAGCAGAACCTCTCATTTGAGGTTCCTGTCTCTGGGCCCTGGGAGATCTGTGCCTGTTGGATCACCTGTATCAAGTAGGCCATGACATTGCAGCAAGTCACCATTCAGCTCATATGATAGCCCATCCTCAAGATTTAATGTACCTTCACGTACCCTATCTTTAGGAGATGTCTTGTATGACACATTTGACCTTGATCTACTGTAATTCAGGCTAGTCCTTTCAGGTACTTACAATCCAGTTTTTACACACAGATGTCAATGTTTAAAGTTGAAAGGCAATGAGTTATTAAAAAAATCAAAAAAGGCAGAGTATTTGTTTGTTTGTGTCTTTCGGCTTTTTCCCGGTTAGGGGTCGCCACAGCAGAACTCCGGTCCGCTAATGAGTGGCAGTAGATTTTTACATGCTGGCTTGCCAGGCCTAACGCACAACCTTCAACAAAAGAATGCCCATTCACGCATGTCGACACACAGAAGATGTTCTAACTGAGAATCGAACGGGCAACGTGCAGAGTATATGAGTGTAAAATATAACCCAGTATTAAGGCACTTTGCAACTGCATGCATTTTATTTCAATAATGGTTTTGCATACAATTGAAAGGAAATATTTGTAAAGAAAGTTGTGCATCATAAAGTTCGATTGCACTGATTTACACCATTAATGGTTTATCTGTTAGCAATGTTACAGCTGACAATTACGAAGAACATAGAATAAGTACAACACACTATTATGAGAAACACTCCTTAAAAAAACAAAAAAACATGAGAATCCTGCCATATAAAGTAGCACTGTTGTCACATCACCCTCAGTGCTGCACAAATGATGATTTATAATACTGAGAACTCAACCTTTTGTTTATGAGAAAATGAAGTAATCCAATGGGCACTACCTTAATAGAGAACAATAAGTCATTTCAAATATGTAATAATTAAAATTAAGTGAACATGCAAGATATGATTTACATGTGCCAAGAGTACATCCAGGAACTGCCAAGGCAAATCCTATGAGATACTCAATGTGTGCCCAATCTGTCTATAGAAGGTCCCTGTGGAAGTACAGTGAAGACTCTATATTCCTTAGCATCCAGAGGGATAAAAAGGACACACATCCCTCCATACCTCTGTGAGGTCCATGCATACTCACTAAGACTCTTACAACATCGCTGTCCACTACATATCTATCAAGTATCTCCTGATTATCAACATTATCATGAATTATTCTGTCTATATCAGCCTTCTTGGTCACTGAGCACATTCAGTTTTGACCTGCTCAAGGCTTGCAACATACATTGGGAAGCAGCAAGGCTGTCAACAGGGGAAAGCATCTTTGTGGACTGCAAAACAGACAGAAAAGGCATGATTCCACCCTTTATAATGAATCTGCAGACAGGAAATGTGTCAAAATATGACTATCAATTGCAAATGAGGGGACAATTACTTATTAGCATGCATGGATTTATGTCATTTCTCATTTATAGCTCATTATTAATTCATTTTCTTAAGTTTATTTATGCCAGTTGCATGTTAATATACATGGCCTCTATGCATTGAGCCTTTGTTTCATAAACAGGAAGACAGCACTGACTGCCTTTATGAGTTTGCTTAGTCAATATGAATGCCATGCAAAAACGCATTTGGAAAGAGTCCCCCCACTACACAGAGGGTAATTTGGAGAATAGGGTGCTATTATTCTGAACAATTAATGGGTTGCAGGTTTATCAGAAGCTAAGAAACTCTGAAATAAGTTCTGTGTTTGGGCTTAAAAGGAGAAGCAAAACAAATAAATGAAATAACAGAAATACATAAAACCAGTCACTTTAGGTTTAGCTGTTCAACAGTGTGGCATATCTTTAGAATGATAGTTACAGCATCAGATAAAAGTATTCACTTATGCTAAGAAGCACTTGTATGTGCTCATATGCTTATTTCATTACATACATATTTAATTTGTGTTGTTAGGCTTTTTATGTCATAGTTATATCAGCTAAAAGTCTTGCGATTTCTTATTTAAAGAAATTGATATAAAATCATTTTGTTACTTTCATAAACATGAGCATTGTAGACCCTAAAGGCAGAGTTAATGGAGCACTGAAAATCCTACCTCAAAACTGTACACATTTTCGCAGAATGTCCAGACTTTTGCCTCATATTTTTTGGTCTGTTTTTCATAAAATTGTGGTTTTCTGGCAAATTAGTAGCAAATCATTAAAGATTGAAGTTAGAAAATAATGTCAAACATTTGAGTTTCAGACTTCACACCCTTCAGAAAACTCATGCTAATGCAAAACCTTTTATTCTATCAGCTTTGTAAGTTTGTAAGAGCAATATTTAAAAATGTGCCTATTTTTGGTCCTTTGTCCCACTTTTATTTATGACTTTTTCCAGATTTCTTGCTTTAAGAGGTTGAGAGGTATGCTGAAAGTTATTATTCTTCAAGAAAAATGGCAATGTGTAACTCCCTTCAGAATAAAGCATTAATAATAAAGGCATAAAATGTGCATACTAACTGATTCATGAGCAATGGCACTTGCTGTGGATTTTAATTCACTTCCTGTAGCAATTTAAAACTGAGGTCAAATGCTTTCTAAATATATATTGGAAAATTATGCTGTTAATACATATTATGTTATTACTCATTTTGCTTATAAATTAGTTTCTATTCTTATATCCGCATGTATGCATATGAACAAGTGTAATCAGTAAGGTACACTACTTTTCAACAAAGTTACCGATTCATATAAATGTTAATTGCCAAAATTAAACACCTGCATAGACTCTTATTTTTTCTCTGTTTATTAAACCTCTTTTATAGCATAATGTGATGTGTAGTGGTGGGCATATATTACAAATTTTTAAATGCCTAGCCATTTTATGGCTTATAGCTTGGTGACATAAGAATTATCTTTATCACAACTGAAACAGATATGGCATGGTACTTTTCAATACTTATTATAGTTGCAGATATGGCATAACTATAATGTATGGTTTCAGGACTTGTAACTGCTCTTTTTGGTTCATGTACCTCCTTCTCAGGTCAATAGGTAGGGCTGCCTTTATTTCCATGTGCATATAATCTCTTGGGTAGGATATGGGCTTGCCTTTGATCATATGCAGATTCTACATATTTCCGAATTACAAGGCCTAATCCAATTGTGCTACTGCTATTGTTTTTCAGCCCAGTCACTATTATCCATTGCCTGTTTGTGCACCACTAGTTCACAAATAATGAAGTCACATGTTAATTATAGCTCAGTATGTCGTGCAGATACATACTGCTGATTCTCAACATAGATAGGGCTTCTGTAGTATAATTAAGCTACAGCTTAGTCTTACATTATGGTTTAATAGTACTGTGTATGATTTAAAATGCTGTATTATTTTTGTGTATGTGATGCACATTGGACTTAAATATGTTTCCAAACAAATACTTTAATGTTGGTGTTGTGAAACTCATGTGACAACACCATGAAATATCAGTCTTGAATCAAGGTCCACTGATTACCTTGCAGTTCCAGGGTCCTTTGAGACATTTTTGTAGAACTGAAGTATTTCAGTTGAAGAAGTTACATCCTTTGTGGTGTATTCAACTTTTGTGAGAAGACTACTTCAGTACTCTCATAGTCTCTTACACAGACATTGGGTATGCATCATAAATGTTGTTTCTGATACTAAGCTTGGTGCTTTTATTGATTTATTTATATAAACATTCTGAGCAAACTCTGCCTGACTCCATAGCACAGAGTTGGAGTCCCAACTACAACCTAGCCAACTAATTTTCAGGTAGTGGGTTGGATGATGGAAGAGCAAGGTGTGATGTGAAGAAAAAGGTGCGGCCTGTTTGCCTATCCCAGAGAGAAGGCTAAGGGATATGGCATAGGGTATGACTTCCACTAATAAATTCTCATTAAAAAACAGGAAACTAGAGGCAGGCATTCACTTTAAGAGGGAAGGTTGGGTACTTCAGATGCTATTTCACTCAATGCAATGGATAGTGTCTTCACATTACACCCATTGCAGCTGCTCCTCTTTGCAGTTATGTGGCATGCAGAGAAGATATCAGGACATATTAAAAATCCCCTGATGGATGCCTGGATGACAGCTGGGTCACAGTCTGCTCTTAGCTGATAGGGAACAAATGGACATTGTTATGCCAATGAGCCAGATGGCTAGCAGATACAGCCCTCAAACCCCCCTAAAAACAAATTGCGCGGCAAACTTTGATTTTTTTTCTCTCACGTTTTACTGTACAAATGAATGATGATATATGAACTGTAAATAGCAAGCTGTGCAATTTCTCCATTCTATCCTGTTTTCATTTTTGCCCATACAGTTTGATAAAGGTGCAACTAGCTCAGTGTCATTATTATGCTAAATGTATCGCAAACTGCATAGTCATTGGTCAAAATAAGCCTATATAATCTTACCTTCTAATACGGGAAGAACATATGCATGTCTGTGGTTCCTGTTCTTTAATGATTGCTTTTGAAATTGGTTTGCACTATACAGTTCTGCTTTAAACTAAATAGTATGAAATATTACATTACTTTATACATTCATAAGTAGTTACTAGACATGCAATCCAGAAGACCATTAATCAGCCTACCTCAAATTTCCAATTGCCCCAAAGGACTGTCTGGTTAAGTGACTTGTTCAAGGTCATACAGTAGGTAAGTGAAGGTGGAAAGATTAAAACCCTGTACCACTGGCACAGGAAGCAGCTCATTAACAAACGAGAGCTTTAGTTCTTTGTGCTAACTGCCAGATGGGTCTATAGTATATGCTCGAAGAGACTTTTCTTCAGACATATAATCATCGATACCTAAAAAGCGAATGCTCTAAAGCGGAAACGGCCACGTCCCCGAATTTCTTCCTCGGGGAAAAAATTCACGGGGCTGTACACAAAAAACACAAACTTCAAAACCCTAATCAACTGGGGAGCATCGCCTCCCACACCCCCTAACATGGGGTGATGTGCCCCCACACCCCCCTCCTAACTAAATATACCAACTCTGAGATTGATCTATATTGGGGAAAAGGGCAATGCCCGATAACAGCCAAATGAAATTTTTCCTGAGGAAAAAATTAGAGGACGTGGCTATTCGCATTTTAGAGCATTTGCTCTTTAGGTGTCGATGATTATATGTTCGAAGAAAAGTCTCTTTGAGCATATAATATAGACCCCTGCCAGACTCTTTTGTTCCTAAAATGTGTGGAATTGTGTTATGCTTTAACTTTTGGTTGTATGTACACTATTTTGCAGCGTTAACACCTCTTAGACTTTGAAATATGCTTTCTCTGTACTTTTTAATGTTTAACTGCTGGTCATTGTTATGGTATATAAAGAAAAAACAATAATTATGACACAGATGTCTTGGTTTCAATTAGTGACCAAAGGACTAGGGGAGTTACTTATGAGGGGAAGATTAGTGATGAGGTAATATATGCCCATCTGTTTCATTTGGAAGGGTTCAAGATGTGCTGGTGTGAGCAAAAGATCGCATACTCTGTTGATGATACTGGAGCTGTGGGGTGTAGCAATTGCTATAGTGGCACTGCATAGGCAGGGATGATTTTCTCACTGTACTATTGCATACCCACATAAATACATGGCCTGGTATGTCAGAGATTAGTCATGGTATGATGAAAAGATCTAATATGAGCAATATGAATGAGGTTACCTAGCTCATCTCTGCCTTACAGGACAGTGGATACCAATTCCCTTCCATCACTACTGTGCCATCCCAGGGTCTATCTCTCCCATAAAGGGGTGATACTGAGAGTAAATACTAGAGACATGGGAGGGTCACCTACCAGCTGATACCCAACTTATGGTGCAAGTAGACAAAAAAAAAAATAAATAAAAAGAATGGAAAAGAGTTTGGACTGCATTTCCATGATGTGGAACAGTATTTCCTGATGAAAAACATAGACTGACTCCTTCCTTCGGCAAGTCTATGCTGCGGTAAACTTATATATTCTAATACAGTTCCAGGCCAGTGTTAGCCTTTTAAAGGACCCCAGCAAGTGACAAGATGGGGTCCCCTGGACTCTTCCAGTCTAATACCAACCGTCCTAAGCAACATTTTATTTCATTCTGCAGAGTTGTGTGGGTGTAAACACAGATAAACTACAGTTTCAACGCTTTCATAATTTGACAAGCCTGTGTACAACACCATGATGGCCCATTTCACAGATGGGCATTGACAGTGACTGACATTAATTTACAGTGATGATATGTTACAATAACCCTATGTACTTGACTAGTCTTAGGTAAAATGGCAGCACAGGCAAAGAGTTTCATGGTACCACCCAAATGCCCCCCCCCCACACACACACACACATCCTCTAGTGTTCCCTCATATCTTCCTCCCATCAAGGGCTCTCCACACCATGCACATTACTTTTTTCTTCTTTTTGTCATGTTAACTTGCTCTTCAGAATTTTCAAGAAGCTATGGTTTTCTGTCTGTTCTGAAGTGCATTTTAAAGTCTTTTTTACTACCTTTTTTTCCAGTGATGGCTGAAATGAAAATCATGATTAAGGAAAGAAATAAAGCTCTTCGACTTTACTTTTCCTTGCATCGTTACTTGACCAAGACAGCACGGTAATAACCATGTAGAAAATAACTCAAATAAGTGGGTGCAGGGAGGTAGGGGCCATAGGTGATCCAGAAGCCATATAGTTATAGATGATCTGAGGAACATTTTAGAGTATTTTCCCAACCTTTTGATTCTGTGGTGGCCTGAACAAAAATCATGAGTAAGAAAAGAATTTCAAACCAATTTTTATTTTCTTTCAAAGAAGACACACATTATATCTAAGGCTAAATGTTCAAAGCTGACTAAAATATTAGCTTACAATATACTAACAAGACAAATCTTTTGAGAGGATGAATACATTTTGTATGGGAATAATGACTGCCTCCATCAGCCCCCCTCCCCCCTAAAAAAGGCAGTCACTGTCTGTGTATCCTATGGTGTTAGACTGGGATGAAACCAAATGTTGAAATGGCCACAGTCATGTATTTCAAGTTTCTGCATGCATACACATAGCATGGCCTTACATTCCTCACACTTCCGCCTAAAAGCGGCCACATGTATACATGCTTGATGTTTAATTGTAATGAAACTGAAAAAATAGTAATCACAGATATACACTTCCTGTACACAAACTATAGTAATCTTTTTTGCATACCTCTGATGTCTGAGAGGAAAGTAAATGAAATGATGATTACACTGCCCCCAGCCCTAATGCCAACTATAATGCCTTCCTGTGCACATTTCTAGGGTTACATTGTGAGGAAAATTAAAAAAAAAGTAATAACCAAACCATCCCAGTCCCCCCACACAAGCTACAGCAGCTGTCTATAAACACATCTGTGCAGGACTAGTTTTAGTTAGGGTGTAGCTGAAGTCAGAGGCCACCACTAAGTCTATATGAAAATCCATTTATACAGTCTGAGGTGTAGGGGACACCAAACCCTTGGAAGCTTTAAAGGTCTAAATGTTCTGTGATATATTTTATGCCTTATTTCTAAAAGATAATTACTTGTTAACTGCATTTTGTACTACTATAAAGAAGAGTTAAGCATTGTCCAACATTGTTATGTGTGCACAAATAAAAAAAACAGTAATATTTTACTCGCTCTCTCACACACACACACACACACACACACACACACACACACACACACACACACACACACCAACACTCTGTGTGTTCACTATCAGGGGAAACTGGAGAAAGGGCAGTTCACCTACTGCATGTCTTCAAAATGCTGGAGGAAACTAGAGTCAATGGAAGCCATCCACACTCCACATAGAAAAAGCCACAGTCAAGACCTCAACCAGAGCAAAGCATGTGAAATGGCAATGGTGCTCACTGTACCACTATGACAACGAGCAGCTGCTTTCATACACATCCTCTTCCTGCCAAACCACTGAATATCTCAATCTATCATGTGTAAGGTGGATGGGAAGTGAAAAAAGTTATGGCAAACTTTTTACTCATAAATACACTGCAACCCCCCCCCCCCCAACACACAAACACAAGCATAGTGGCAATGCCAAATATATTTGTGATAGTAAAAAAAAAGCCAGATTGTTAGTCTTACACTGCAGCCACCCCCCCCCCCCCGTACACAAGCATAAACCATAACAATACTAGTTTTACACTGATTTCAGTAAATGCCAATACACTGTGTAACACTAGTACAGCCGCACCAGATCAGTGATTGTTGTTGTAATACACACCTGTTACTGTCCTTGTCCCTGATTTTGGGTGATATTTTTTGCCCTGTCCATCATAAAAAATTGTGATTTTCTGGTAAATTATTCAGGATTATAGACAGTCAGTAATGCCAGACATTACAGTTTCATACATCTTAGTGTCCAAAAAATGCATGTTGATAAAAATGTGAAATTTTATTTACTTTTTAAGTGAATTAGAGCAATGTGTAAAAACTGCTCTTGATTTTGAACCTTTATTCTGTCATTATGTTTGGCTTTGCCCAGAATTCTTGGCCAAAGAAGTTAAGAGTTATAGTTTTGTCCTATATCAATATATATACAAAGAGAAAAAAAAGAGAAGAACATTCCAGAAGATCAGCAGCATCTGTTCTTCTTATAATCCTTGGTAAGCACTGAGATCAGTCACTCTGGTCAGTCTAACAATCTCTAAGGCTTACCTCACTCATGTTCATACACCGATTGCTGGCTTTATCTTAACAAGGTCTTATCACAGCCCTGTTTAGGAAAAACCATGTTATCAATTCATAATTCTTCTTCATTTTTCTTCAACTTTTCTCTGACTTTTTCTGGCACAGAGAGGAGGATACAGGGGGAAGAGGGGTAGCACAGCAGCAAACAAATAAGTAAAAACAATTATGATGTTAGTTTAAGTGGAGAATGCCTACCAGTAGGATTTAACCAAGTCAAGGGCAATATGCTAGTATCAAAACTACTAATGAAATTATGAAGTCTGTAACTTGATAAAACACTGTTACTACTTATATATCTGATATTTTAATTTTTTTTAAAATTAAATCCTGCTAATGGTGCCAATCCTAAAGTATTTCTAATTAAACCTTCAAATTAATTACTTACTGTTGCTTGCTGTAATGCTGTGCTGTTGAAAAATATGTAACAAAATAACAAATTAACATAACCAGCGACTGCTGGGTTTGCTGGTGCCTAAAGCTGGCTATGATACAGTTAAACCTTTCTGCCACTATTCCTGTAGGTTTTTTTGCCACATGCACTGTGGAAGCCATGACTTTTTATACCATGCAATTTTGCTCAATGTACATGTCAAATTAATTATTTAGTATAATTCAGCATCTTAATGAGACCCTTATAAGCAATGTATTGATATGCGTGATTTTACACCGCCAGTATGTATGATTTTGTATTACAGTTAAAGGTTACACTGTGTTCATTAACTAAAAGTAAGAATTTTACATTACAGTTAATGCTATCACTGTAGGCATTCATTATAATTAAAGTTAAAACTTCAGCATTTAGTCTTATAACATTAATCTACGCTACTGCAGAATTTCTTTTTCAGTCCCCTTCTGTCAAACAACTGTTACAGTGTCCTACACCATTCACTGGGTCTACCAGCACTCAAATCTTCCTTGGGTCATTGCTTAAATATGTCCCATGGGGGGTTCATTATGCCCTATCTCTTCCTTGTGACTATTGGTAACATTCACAGGTAGGCATGCAATGTAGGTATGTTGTGGTACATCTCTGCAGTAGCTCAGCCATATCCATCTAGCCACCATCAAGATTAAGCCTCTCAACATATAACATCTCTATTCTGCACCAGAGGATCCCCGCTATACATGGCCACATCACCACCTACCCTCTCAGGATGGTAACATCCATCCCTTCCTGCCATCCCATCAGTCAACTGTCACTATTTCAACTCAGGTCACCTAGGTCATAGTTAGTGATTTACTTCTCCATGCCACTGGTGCAGGTTACTGCAAAAATGTAGTTTTGCTTCAGAGTGAGTATGCTTTCAGAAGTGAAGGCTACCAACCTGGATACAGTCCTGTTATATTCAGATGCCTTTCTTTATACCGAATGTGGTGGAAAAAATGTAAAGGCTGTCTGTCAACTTGTTCCAAGATATGTGTATGTATCAGAATGGAAGGCAGAGTTAGTCACACACATGCTTTCAGAATGAAAGCTTACAATAATTATAAGATACATATAGAGTGTTACCAATCTTTTTCCTATAATTCTCACATCACCTTCTCTTCCAAACTCCAAGCTGTGAAATAGAAAAAAACATTCATTTTATTACCAAGAAGCTGGTTGCTGAAATTTTGCAAGTTTCTGTTAGCTGAAAGGTAAACATCAATATGTCTATTTTTCAAGAAAAAAAAGTTTACTTTTGATTTCAAAAGAAGTTACAACTCAATGAAATTGAGATCAGAAAAACCACCTAAAAAGCCCATAAGAACACATTTTACTGCAAATACCTTCTAGCTCTTCAGAAATTATGCCTTTTAAGAAAGTTATAAAACATCAAGCACACATAGAACATATAACATAAACGGGTCTATATTAGAACATCAAAGTTTCAAAACTTCAAATGTTCTAATATCGACTCCTATTCAGCGAAAGCTGAAAATATCAAAGCAACAGAAAACCAAATTTTTTCCTAGGGAAATAATTCAGTTGTCCATTTCGGTATTTTCAGCGCTGTGGTGGAAAGTTACAGGTCAGGTTCAGGTAAGTGTGCAATTGAGTGCGGGTAGGTTAGTTAGGGTTAAAGTGCGGGTTAGGCATGTGTGCGATTGTGTGGATGTGAGGATTAGGGCGGGTTAGGTGAGTTAGGGTTAGGGAGTGGGTCAGGTAAGTGTATGATTGTGTGGATGTGAGGGTTAGGGCAGGGTAGGTGTGTTAGGGTTAGGGCAAGGGTGAGGTGCGTGTGCGATAGTGACGGACCTTAGGGTTAGGGTTTGGGTTAAGGTAAGTGGATAGTTAGTGGTGTGTGTATAGTTTAGTGTAGGGCTAGGTGTAAGATTTTAGGTGTATGTGTGTGGATTGCTGCTTGTTTGGTGTGCTTGTGTTGTGTGTATGTGTTTTGGAACAGTAAATTTTTTCCCTAGGAAAAAAATTGCTGTTCTGTATGTTCAGTGTTTTCAGCTTTTGCTGAATAGGGGTCGATATTAGAACATTTGAAGTTTTGAAACTTCAATGTTCTAATATAGACCCAGCATAAACACCCCTCATGAATAAAACACAGTATTTTATCTAAGATAATTTTAAAAGAAAGTTTGTTACTTGGCATAAAGAAATATATGTACAGTATCTCTGTGTAGCTTCTATTATGATCTATGGCTTTACTACATTTGAGCTCTGAGTGTAAAATCATCCTTTTTTTTTTTTTGATATGGAAGATGACCTATGAAAATTAGCTACCTATAGATTACTAAACATTTCATTGCAGAAAATGATTCTTTCTGGACATCCCACATAAAAAGGCTTCTCCTGCGATTCATGAAGGAAAAAAGAAAAAAAAAACTAATTGAAGCTTCAGACAAATCAGACAACAGTTCTAGCTTGAACTTAATATATTAAATAGCAAAAAGCTTTTTTTTTTACAAGTGAACAAGTGCCACCATTTCATTTTTGCATACATATATATGTTCTGTGGTTGCACAACCACAGAGAAAAAACAGAAAAGCTCAGTCAGATTAAATCATTGTTTGTTCAGAAACAGAAACAACATTGACAGTAACTTCCTGTAAATAAAGAGATCAAGGGGATCAGAATATGGGAAGCAAAACTTAATGATGTATAGGAAAACCCAAACATACCATTATGGTCACCTTTAAATAAGACTGCTGCTGACCACTCTAGCTGAACTTTTCGAAATACAGTTATTGGGATTTTGTCTTTGTGTTGTAGGACCAATTGTCTGTGACAACATCTTTCCACAAAGAGTATATAGAGAGAGTCCAGTATACTCCAAAACATGTGTACCACAGTTCTGAAAGGCATATTGTCCAAGATTTGTTATGGGCCATGGGGCACACATGACATTTATGTTTCTGTTTTTGAACTTTTTTCCAATTTTTTTAGTATTTTATATGGCAGATTATGTTTTGTAAATTATATTAACAGCAAACTGTGTGTAAAATGTAATGTGTAAGTATTACAATTTAAAACAAATGTAGTTTTATTAAATGAGCATTATTTGTGTAGGAAGGTTAGTTTAGAATATTATCATCGCAAATTTTTCATTATGAGTTTTGGAGAGAAGGATGAAGATGGTATGGGTATTTAACTGGACCACTGCTATTTCAGAAATTATCTTTATTTTTCAGTAAAGATATTCAGTTCAGATGTCTGGCATGTACAGTTTGCAATTGTAAGCATATAGAGGTGGGGATGAGATGGATGAAGGAAATAAAGGACTGTTGGACTCTATACAGCAAAACAACTGAAGTGATTGAAGAAAAAATTATGAAACAATATTGTCAGAGAACTACTTTGTTGGATAAAGTTTTAACAATTATTAATACTTCCATTTATTAAGTAATGATATATATGACAGAATCAAGGGGTTGCTTGAAGTTAATTGTGTTCTGGGAGGAATTTCAATGGCTGAATTAAGAACTGCCTTAGGTTCTTAGCAAGACAAATAAGTCTCATTTGGAAGGATAGGATGGTTAGTCTTATCCTTATTCCCCTCCCAGATGTGAAAAATAGCTTATTTGATTTCAGAAGACATTAGCTTTTATCCATAAGGACAAGTGCACTTGCTATCCTTAAATAAAACTAAACTATACACTGTTCTATTAAATGCATTGAAGTATTTAGGTATCAAGAAAGCTGCTATCTCTTATTCACTTCAAATAATTTCAAATTTTATTTTTTTACTAAGCTGTTTTCCCTTCTACCTTTTAATGTTATGATTCCCTCAGCAAACAATGCCCATATTTCTTGAGATGTATTGTCTGTACCTGTAGTCAGGTTGTCCTCATGGACACATAAGGGTAGATTGTACAGCTGCCCTCAGCTGCATACTTCTCAACTCACACTGTTTCTTTACTAAAGGAAAACTTTTCATTTCATTCACAGTGTTTTCTTATTTTTGAAGTTCACATGTTTAGACTAAAAAACAATTGCTATTGAATTATGTCAAGGGCGTTAATCCAGGCATTCACCTATGCAAAAGTTAAGAGAAGACATCTTAACTCTATCGACCTTCTAATTTTGGTTTGGAATAATGGTTAAGATGTTTACCTCACAGACACAAGGTATGATTCTGACCTTTGAAAGGAAAATTGGGTAGGCTTAAAATGGCCCACAATCAACCTATATATTATAATGTATATTGTATGTGCCTATCTGCCCATCAGTAGCCTCTGCAAAAATATTTTCATTTTCCTGCTGAATCCTATTAAACACTAGCTACTCAAATTCTCTTCTCACCTCATCATAATCTACTAATCACCTTCTCCCTCTCTTTCCCCCTAACCAGATGGCATTCTACCTTTACATCCATATATACATTATAAGTTCCTCACTATAAATAACTCCTGAACTGTATGCTTACCCTGGAGTTCACAAGCTGTAAAATACTTAACCATGAGGCTTGGCTGGTATTTGTTAAATATCTGATGACCTGTACTTTGAGTTTGATTAACACTGTCGATAATATAATATTACCTTTATTTACAATGTATAATTTTCCTGTAATTTTTATTCTATTTTGTATTATTTTCTTTTATTGTATAACTCTCATTCTCTGTATTAGTTGTAAAATGTTTTTCTCTGTCATTTTAAACCTAGATCTTTTCTCCTAGGGCCTCCAGCGAAAATGGACTTTCATTGGCCCAGTGGATTTTCCCAGTAATCAAATGCCAATAAATAAATAGATAGAGAGATAGAGAGAGAGACAGATAGAGAGATAGAGAGAGAGACAGATAGAGAGATAGAGAGAGAGACAGATAGAGAGATAGAGATAGAGACAGATAGAGAGATAGAGATAGAGAGAGACAGATAGAGAGAGAGACAGATAGAGAGAGAGACAGATAGAGAGAGACAGACAGACAGATAGAGAGACAGACAGACAGAGAGACAGACAGACAGATAGAGAGACAGACAGATAGAGAGACAGACAGATAGAGAGACAGACAGACAGATAGAGAGACAGACAGATAGAGAGACAGACAGACAGACAGACAGATAATCAGGATACTTTTACACTCCATCCCCCACCCCAACAGCCCAAGATTACAGCATATTAACTTAAATATGTTTTGTGTTCTCTTTTTACATTATAATGCTTACATTTCTTAAAACTAAAAAAGAAAACAGTACTAAAGTTAGTTTACTTTATTATCTTTATCTTGCCCAGTGCCTTGTTGTTCCAAACTCAACCCAATGATTTCCATGGGCCGTTAATGTTGTTTCTGCTACTGGATATCTATTTTATCCCCCTTTTTGGATTAGACAAGAATAGTAAGGTTCTGAGCCTTGTGTCAAGGAATCCCACGGCCAGGCATCCAGCTTGAAGCAACTCAATGCCCTGCAACTGGATTGTATACTCCAGTATTCTGGACAGCCTGTGTAAATGTTTTGAGCCCTGAGCCAAGGAATCCCATGGCCAGGCATGCAGCTTGAAGCCACTGAACACCCTCTGTCTCAAACATTTTCCTTTGGAACATTGCAAAAAGTTTCTCTGTCAAAGTCTCTCTCTCAGCTTTATTTTCAGAAGAATGAGAAGCAGTGTCCCCTTATATTAGATGGATTACGTTTGTTGCACAAACTTTTGTATTTCCTCCTTAATCTGTTCTGCATCAAAAATGACTTTGATCCTCCAGGAAAAAATATTCTGAAGACACCTGGATATAGCAGCTCGAATCTCACACCTGCCTTTCAACATTCCCTAATTTCTTGGTTTAGATTTGCTTGTGTTCTGCCTGGTGTACAGTGAATAATCATTTCCTATAAACACTCTACTATTCTCAATTTTTTAATACTTTACCCTTCTACTGTAGTTTGGTAGGTAGGGTTACTCATCCATAAGAAATGGAAAGGGAAGCAAAAAGTTGGTAAAGTTATAAAATTTCTAGGCAATTCATAGAGTGCTTTGATATTAGATATGAGACTTCAAGAAGCAGAGGGAATAGACCATGTGTTACATTTGTCTTACTGGTTAGCTGGCATAAGCTTCTCATAGGATGAATATGCATACACCATAACTGTAGCAGTAACCTGGTAACACCAGTTATGTCCCTACACCTTGACTGTACCAGGAAATACATAATGGTAATTGTGGGCTGTGTTATAAAGTTGTATATTTTCTTTGATTTACAAAGATGAATATTTAATTGCATTATTAAATCTGTGAAGTATAAAACTCTTCTTTTTAGTAATAACTGAGCTGTGTATCTCAGAATGGAACTGTTTTGACATGGATTGCTTCCTATCAAAACCCAGTTTGCTTGACATGGATTGCTTCCTATCAAAACCCAGTTTGCTTATTAGAATGGACAGTTTAGTATGTTCTATGCAGCTTTGTTTAAAAGAAAACCAAATGTTAAGTACGTTAACTTTACATGAATAGTGAACCAACATTGCTGGTCTTAACGTTTCTATTTATATTACTGTTTGGACTTGGGAAACATTTAACTTTCATTAGGACTCTATATTTTGGTCTTCACCTGGAAAGCAGCAAAACATTGTTCAGTGGGTGTGGAAGACAAGAAATATAGCCAACTTTCCCAGGACAGTAAGCTTAAACTTTGATCACCTATCCATGCTCCTTTAGCAGCTACTGAATGTTTTCAGATATTTAGAGGCCACAGTATGCTGTATAAAGTGGTAGAAATAATCCTACATAGAGCTGTTTAGAATTAGTCTGTTGCCAACTATCTTTTTAAGAAATTTTCTTTTATTTTACTCTGCTCAGTCAAATACTGGCTAGCACGTTATTGACATTTTCTATGCTTTTAGCCAATTTTCTCTTAAGTAAAGGTTTTTGATTTATTCACTAATACAAACTTGTAATTGATATCTTATTTATTAGTTTATAAGGGTGACATCAAAACATTGCTGTGACTGTTGGCACCTACCCTTTTCTAAACAGAGAGAATCTTTGACTATAAGCTGCAATAATTTAATGTATCCATTGACTTATTGATAGGCTGTACAGTATCTGAGACCGTGGTACCAGACTGGTCTGGTTGGTGGGAGCATGTGAATTAAAAACAATAAAGGGGTGCTAATACTGAGAGTTATAAGAAGCCCCAAGTAAACAGTGTAGACAGTGTAGGTAGACAGACAGACAGACAGACAACAATAGCTTTAGCCAAGTCTCAGTGACTTTCAAAAGACTACACTTGAAGGGCTCAGAGCAAGGTTGGTAAAGACCTGGGGCTCCAGTGGTTATAACTGTGTTCAGTAGATGTATAGTGTAAAGATTATTTAGCTGTTACAGATGTTGACAAAACCTGCATCAGTTGTGCACATGTTCTACATCATCTTAAGGCGCTTGGTAGGGCACAAAGAACAAACATTCTTTTGGGCTTTAACACTGTAGCATGACTTCACATGTTCTACATCTTAAGGCCCTTGGTACGATAGAGAATGAATGTTGTTTTGTGCTTTAACGCTGCTTCCTCTTTCTCTAAGTTAGCATGACTTCACATGTTCTACATCATCTTAAGGCCCGTGGTAGGGCACAAAGAACGAACATTGTTTTGTGCTTAAACACTGCTCCCTCTTTCTCTGAGTTAGCATGACTTCACATGTTCTACATCTTAAGGCCCTTGGTAGGACACAGAGAACAAACATTGTTTTGTGGTTTAACACTGCTCCCTCTTTCTCTGCGTTAGCATGACTTCACATGTTCTACATCATTATAAGGCCGTTGGTAGGACACAAAGAATGACCGTTTTGTGCGTCACCGCTGCTCCCTCTTTCTCTGCATTAGCATGACTTCACATCTTCTACATCATCTTGAGGCCCTTGGTAGGACACAGAGAATGAACGTTGTTTTGTGCCTTAACACTGCTCCCTCTTTCCCCGAGTTAGCATAACTTCACATGTTTTACATCTTAAGGCCCTTGGTAGGACACAGAGAATGAACGTTGCTTTGTGCTATAATGCTGCACCCTCTTCCTCTGCGTTAGCATAACTTCACATGTTCTACATCATCTTAAGGCCCTTGGTAGGACACAGAAAACAACTGTTTTGTGCTTTAACACTGCTTCCTCTTTCTCTGCTTTACATTACTTCACATGTTCTACATCATCTTAAGGCCCTTGGTAGGACACAAAGAATGACCATTGTTTTGTGCTTTAACGCTGCTCTGTCTGCATTAGCATGACTTCAGATGTACTACATCACGTTAAGGCCCTTGGTAGAACACAGAAAATGACCATTGTTTTTTGCTTTAACGCTGCTCTCTCTTTCTCTGCGTAAACATGTCTTCATATGTTCAACATCTTAAGGCTCTTGGTAGGACACAGAGAATGAATGTTGATTTGTGCTTTAACGCTGCTCCCTCTTTCTCTGCATTAGCATGACTTCACATGTTCTACATCATCTTAAGGCCCTTTGTAGGAAAGAGAATGAATTTTGTGCTTTAACGGTGCTTCCTCTTTCTCTGCATTAGCATGACTTCACATGTTCTACATCATCTTAAGGCCCTTGGTAGGACATAGAGAAGGAATGTTGTGTGCTTTAACGCTGCTCCGTCTTTCTCTGTGTTCGCATGACTTCACATGTTCTACATCTTAAGGCCCTTGGTAGGACACAGAACAAACGTTTTGTGCTTTAACGCTGCTCCCTCTTTCTCTGAGTTAGCATGACTTCACATGTTCTACATCATCTTAAGGCCCTTGGTAGGACACAGAGAACGAATGTTGTTTTGTGCTTTAATGCTGCCCCCTCTTTCCCTGCGTTAGCATGACTTCACATGTTCTACATCATCTTAAGTCCCTTGGTAGGACAAAGAGAATTAATGTTGTTTTGTGCTTTAACACTGCTCCCTCTTTCACTACGTTAGCATGACTTCACATGTTCTACATCTTAAGGCGGTTGGTAGGACACAAAGAATGACCATTGTTTTGTGCGTCACCGCATCTCCGTCTTTCTCTACGTTAGCATGACTTCACATCTTCTACATCATCTTAAGGCCCTTGGTAGGACACAGAGAACGAACATTGTTTTGTTGTTTAATGCTGCTCCCTCTTTCTTTGCGTTAGCATGACTTCACTTGTTCTACATCATCTTACGGCCCTTGGTACGACACAGAGAATGAACGTTGTTTTGTGCTTTAACACTGCTCCCTCTTTATCTGAGTTAGCATAACTTCACATGTTTTACATCTTAAATCCCTTGGTAGAACACAGAAAACGAACATTGCTTGTGCTTTAATGCTGCTCCCTCTTTCTCTGAGTTAGCATGACTTCACATGTTCTACATCTTAAGGCCCTTGGTAGGACACAGAGAATGAACATTGTTTTGTGCTTTAATGCTGCTCCCTCTTTCTCTGAGTTAGCATGACTTCACATGTTCTACATCTTAAGGCCCTTGGTAGGGCACAGAGAACGAATGTTTTGTGCTTTAATGCTGCTAGCTCTGTGTTAGCATGACTTCACATGTTCTACACCATCTTAAGGCCCTTGGTAGGACACAGAGAACGAACGTTGTTTTGTGCTTTAACGCTGCTCCGTCTTTCTCTGAGCTAGCATGACTTCACATGTTCTACACGATCTTAACGCCCTTTGTAGGACACATAGAAGAAACGTTGTTTTGTGCTTTAACACTGCTCCCTCTTTCTCTGCGTTAGCCTGACTTCACATGGTCTACATCATCTTAAGGCCCTTGGTAGGACACAAAGAATGAACATTGTTTTGTGCTTTAACGCTGCTGCCTTTTTCTCTGAGTTTGCATGACTTCACATGTTCTACATCATCTTAAGGCCCTTGGAAGGACACAGAGCATGAACATTGTTTTGTGCTTTAACGCTACTTCCTCTCTCTCCATCAGCATGACATCACATGTTCTACATCATCTTAAGGCCCTTGGTAAGACAAAGAGAATGAACATTGTTTTGTGCATTAACCCTGCTCCCTCTTTCTCTGCATTAGCATGACTTCACATGTTCTACATCTTAAGGCCTTGGTAGGACACAGAGAATGAACGTTGTTTTCTGCTTTAACGCTGCTCTCTCTTTCTCCGAGTTAGCATAACTTCACATGTTCGCCATCATCTTAAGGCCCTAGGTAGGACAGAGAATGAACGTTGCTTTGTGCTTTAACTCTGCTCTCTCTTTCTCTGAGTTAGCATGACTTCACATGTTCGATATAATCTTAAGGCCTTTGTTAGGACATAGAGAACGAATGTTGTTTTGTGCTTTAACGCTGCTTCCTCTTTCTCTGCGTTAGCATGACTTCCCATGATCTACCTCATCTTATGGCCCTTGGTAGGTCACAGAGAATGAACGCTGTTTTGTGCTTTAATGCTGTAATGCTGTTCCCTTTTTCTCTGAGTTTGCATGACCTCACATGTTTTACATCTTAAGGCCCTTGGTAGGACACAGAAAATGAACATTCTTTTGTGCTTTAATGCTGCTCCCTCTTTCTCTGCGTTAGCATGACTTCACATGTTCTACACCATCTTAAGGCCCTTGGTAGGACACAGAGAATGAACATTGTTTTGTGCTTTAACGCTGCTCCTACTTTGAGTTAGCATGACTTCACATGTTCTACATCATCTTATGGCCCTTGGTAGGACAGAGAGAACGAACATTGTTTTGTGCTTTAACGCTGCTCACTCTTTCTCTGAGTTAGCATGACTTCACATGTTCTACATCATCTTAAGGCCTTTGGTAGGACACAGAAAATGACCATTGTATTGTGCTTTAACACTGCTTCCTCTTCCTCTTCCTCTGCAGTTAGCAGGACTTCACATGTTCTACATCATCTTAAGGCCCTTGGTAGGACACAAAGAACGACCATTTTTTTGTGCTTTAACGCTGCTCCCTCCTTGACTGCATTAGCATGACTTTACATGTTCTATATCTTAAGGCCCTTGTAGGACACAGAATATGACTTTTGTGCTTTAATGCTGCTCTCTTTCTCTGCGTTAGCATGACTTCACATGTTCAACATCATCTTAAGGCTCTTGGTAGGACAGAGAGAATGAACATTGTTTTGTGCTTTAACGCTGCTCCCTCTTTCTCTGCGTTAGCATGACTTCACATGTTCTACATCTTAAGGCTCTTGGTTAGACAGAGAATGAATGTTGGTTTGTGCTTTAACACTGCTCCCTCTGCGTTAGCATGACTTTCCATGTTCTACATCTTAAGGCCCTTGGTAGGACACAGAAAACAACCATTCTTTTGTGCTTTAACACTCCTTCCTCTTTCTCTGCGTTAGCATGACTTCACATATTCTACATCATCTTAAGGCATTTGGTAGGACACAGAAAATGACCGTTGTTTTGTGCTTTAACACTGCTCTCTCTTTCTCTGCGTTAGCATGCCTTCACATGTTCGACATCATCTTAAGGCCGTTGGTATGACACAGAGAATGAACGTTGTTTTGTGCTTTAACGCTGCTTCCTCTTTCTCTGCGCTAGCATGACTTCACATGTTTTACATCTTAAGGCCGTTGGTATGACACAGAAGAAATGTTGTTTTGTGCTTTAATGCTGCTACCTTTTTCTCTGTGTTAGCATGACTTCACATGTTCTACATCATCTTAAGGCCCTTCATAGGACAGAGAACGAACGTTGTTTTGTGCTTAACACTGCTCCCTCTTTCTCTGCGTTAGCATGACATCACATGTTCTACATCATCTTAAGGCCCTTGGTAGGACACAGAGAACGAATGTTGTTTTGTTCTTTAATGCTGATCCCTCTTTCTCTGCGTTAGCATGACTTCACATGTTCTATATCATCTTAAGGCCGTTGGTAGGACACAGAATGAACATTGTTTTGCGCTTTAATGCTGCTTCCTCTTTCTGTGCGTTACAATGACTCCACATGTTCTACATCATCTTAAGGCCCTTGGTAGGTCACGGAGAATGAACATTGTTTTGTGCTTTAACGCTACTCCCTCTGTCTCTGCGTTAGCATGACTTCACATTTTCAACATCATCTTAAGGCCCTTGGTAGGGCACAGAGAATGAATGTTGTTTTGTGCTTTAACGCTGCTCCCTCTTTCTCTGCGTTAGCATGACTTCACATGTTCTACATCATCTTACGTCCCTTGGTTAGACACAGAGATCAAAAGTTTTGTTGTTCCTTAACGCTGCTCCCTTTTTCTCTGCATTAGCATGACTTCACATGTTCTACATCATCCTAAGGCCCTTGGTAGGACACAGAGAACGAAAGTTCTTTTGTGCTTTAATGCTGCTCCCTCTTTCTGAGTTAGCATGACTTCACATGTTTGACATCTTAATGCCCTTGGTAGGACATAGAGAACGAACATGGTTTTGTGCTTTAATGCTGCTTCCTCTTTCTCTGCGTTAGCATGACATTATGTGTTCTACATCTTAAGGCCCTTGGTACGACACAGAGAACGAACGTAGTTGTGCTTTAACACTGCTCCCTTTTTCTTGGTGTTAGCATGACTTCACATGTTCTACATCATCTTAAGGCCCTTCATAGGACACAGAGAACGAACGTTGTTTTGTGCTTTAACACTGCTCCCTCTTTCTCTGAGTTAGCATGACTTCACATGTTCTACATCTTAAAGACCTTGGTAGGACACAGAGAACAAACGTTTTGTGCTTTAATACTGCTCCCTCTTTCTTAGTGATAAGATGATGTAGAACATGTGAAGTCATGCTAAGGCCCTTGGTAGGACAGAGAACAAACATTGTTTTGTGCTTTAACGCTTCTCCATCTTTCTGAGTTAGCATGACTTCACATGTTCTACACCATCTTAAAGCCCTTTGTAGGACACAGAGAACAAACGTTTTGTGCTTTAACACTGCTCCCTCTTTCTCTGTGTTAGCGTGACTTCACATGTTCTACATCTTAAGGCCCTTGGTAGGACACAGAGAACGAATGTTGTTTTTTTCTTTAATGCTGCTCCATCTTTCTCTGTGTTAACATGACTTCACATGTTCTAAATCATCTTATCGCCCTTGGTAGGACACAGAGAATGAAAGTTGTTTTGTTCTTTAACGCTGATCCCTCTTTCTCTGCGTTAGCATGACTTCACAAGTTCTACATAATCTTAAGGCCCTTGGTAGGACACAGAACAAATGTTCTTTTGTGCTTTAACGCTGCTCCATCTTTCTCGGAGTTAGCATGACTTCACATGTTCTACATCTTAAGGCCCTTGGTAGGACAGAGAACGAACGTTGTTTTGTGCTTTAACGCTGCTCCCTCTTTCTTGGAGTTAGAATAACTTCACATGTTCTACATCATCTTAAGGCCCTTGGTAGGACACAGTGAACGAACATAGTTTTGTGCTTGAAAGCTGCTCCCTCTTTCTCTGCGTTAGCATGACTTCACATGTTCTACATCACCTTAAGGCCCTTGGTAGGACACAGAGAATGAACTTTGCTTTGCGCTTTAACCCTGCTCTTTCACTGCGTTAGCATGACTTTACATGTTCGACATCTTAAGGCCCTTGGTAGGACACAGATAACAAATGTTGTTTTGTACTTTAATGCTGCTCCCTCTTTCTCTGTGTTAGCATGACTTCACATGTTCTGCATCAACTTAAGGCCCTTGGTAGGACACAGTGAACGAACGTTGTTTTGTGCTTTAACGCTGCTCCCTTTTTCTCTGCGTTAACATGACTTCACATGTTCTACATCATCTTAAGGCCCTTGGTTGGACACAGAGAACGAACGTTGTTTTGTGCTATAATGCTGCTCCCTCTGTCTCTGAATTGGCATGACTTCACATGTTCTGCATCATCTTAAGGCACTTATAGGGCACAGAGAATGAATGTTGGTTTGTGCTTTAACTCCGCTCCCTCTTTCTCTAAGTTAGCATTACTTCACATGTTCTACATCTTAAGGCCCTTGGTAGGACGCAGAGAATGAACGTTGTTTTGTGCATTAACACGTCTCCCTTTTTCTCTGAGTTTGCATGACTTCACATGTTCTACATCGTCTTAAGGCCCTTGGTAGGACACAGAGAATGAACATTGTTTTCTGCTTTAACGCTGCTCCCTTTTTCTCTGTGTTAGCATGACTTCACATGTTCTGCATCAACTTAAGGCCCTTGGTAGGACAGAGAATGAAAGTTGTTGTGCGTTAACGCTGCTACCTCTTTCTGAGTTTGCATGACTTCACATGTTCTACATAGTCTTAAGGCCCTTAGTAGGTTACAGAGAATGAACTATGTTTTTTGCTTCAACACTGCTTTTTCTCTGAGTTTGCATTACTTCACATGTTCTGCATCAACTTAAGGCCCTTGGTAGGACAGAGAATGAAAGTTGTTGTGCGTTAACGCTGCTACCTCTTTCTGAGTTTGCATGACTTCACATGTTCTACATAGTCTTAAGGCCCTTAGTAGTTTTCAGAGAATGAACTATGTTTTTTGCTTCAACACTGCTTTTTCTCTGAGTTTGCATGACTTCACATGTTCTGCATCAATTTAAGGCCCTTGGTAGGACAGAGAAAAAAACGTCATTTTGTGCTTTAACACTGCTCCCTCTTTCTCTGCTTTAGCATGACTTCACATGTTCTACATCTTAAGGCCCTTGGTAGGACAGAGAACGAACGTTGTTTTGTGCTTTAACGCTGCTCCCTCTTTCTCTGCGTTAGCATGACTTCACAGTTTCTACATCTTAAGGCCTTTGGTAGGACAGAGAGAACGAATGTTTTCTTGTTCTTTAATGCTGCTCCCTTTTCTTCTGCATTAGCATGGCTTCACATGTTCTACATCATCTTAAGGCCCTTGGTAGGACATAGAGAATGAATGTTGTTTTGTGCTTTAATGCTGCTTCCTCTTTCTCTGTGTTAGCATGACTTCACATGTTCTACATCTTAAGGCCCTTGTCACAACACAGAGAACGAAGATTGTTTTGTGCTTTAACACTGCTCCCCCTTTCTCTGCGTTAGCATGACTTTACATGTTCTACATCATCTTAAGGCCCTTTGTAGGACACAGAGAACAAAAGTTGTTGTGCTGCAACGCTGCTCCCTCTTTTTCTGCGTTAGCATGAATTCACATGTTCTACATCTTAAGGCCCTTGGTAGGATACAGAATGAACGTTGTTTTGTGCTTTAACACTGCTCCCTCTTTCTCTGAGTTAAGATGAAGTAGAATATGGGACGACATGCTAACTCAGAGAAAGAGGGAGCAGTGTTAAAGCACAAAACAACGTTCATTCTGTGTCCTACCAAAGGCCTTAAGATGATGTAGAACATGTGAATTCATGCTAACACAGAAAAAGAGGGAGCAGCATTGCAGCACAACAACTTTTGTTCTCTGTGTCCTACAAAGGGCCTTAAGATGATGTAGAACATGTAAAGTCATGCTAACGCAGAAAGCAGTGTTAAAGCACAAAATCGCTTTCTCTGTGTTGTGACAAGGGCCTAGAACATGTGAAGTCATGCTAACAGAGAAAGAAGCATGCACAAACATTCATTCTCATGTCCTACCAAATTTAAGATGATGTAGAATGTGAAGTCATGCAGAAGGAGCAGCATTAAAACACGCAACGCTTCATCTTAAGGCCCTTGGTAGGATACAGAGATGTAGAACATGTGAAGTCATGCAAACTCAGAGAAAAAGGGAGCAGCTTTAAAGCACAAAAGAACGTTCATTCTTAATGCCCTACCAAGGGCCTTAAGATGAAGTAGAATATGGGACGACATGCTAAGGCCCTTGGTAGGGCATTAAGAATGAACGTTCTTTTGTGCTTTAATGCTGCTCCCTTTTTCTCTGAGTTTGCATGACTTCACATGTTCTACATCTCTGTATCCTACCAAGGGCCTTAAGATGAATGAACGTTGTTTTGTGCTTTAATGCTGCTCCCTCTTTCTCTGCGTTAGCATGACTTCACATGTTCTACATCATCTTAAGGCCCTTGGTAGGACACAGAGAATGACCATTGTTTTGTGCTTCAATGCTGCTCCCTCTTTCTCTGCATTAGCATGACTTCACATGTTCTACGTCATCTTAATGCCCTTGGTAGGACACCGAGAACGAAAGTTGTTTTGTGCTTCAACGCTGCTCCCTCTTTCTCTGAGTTAGCATGACTTCACATGTTCTACATCATCTTAATGCCCTTGGTAGGACACAATGAATGAATGTTGTTTTGTGCTTTAACGCTGCTCCCTCTTTCTCTGCATTAGCATGACTTCACATCTTCTACATCATCTTAAGGCCCTTGGCAGTACACAGAGACTGAACATTGTTTTGTGCTTTAACACTGCTCCCTCTTTCTCTGCATTAGCATGACTTCAGATCAACAACTTATAAGTAGAAGGTGAGTTTGTGCATGTCTGTGTTTGTCTAGCTGGGTGCATCTAAGAAAATTAGAATTTTATCCAATCTGCTTGAATATCTCTCCTCCCTCCTTATGTAAAGTTGTAAATACATGTTGGGTAGTCAGCTTTATACAGAGTATCATATGCAAAGCTGAATATTTTGTGCAAACATTACAGGTACTGTACTCTACTCAGCCTTTTACAAAGAAGAGCACTAGTGAGAAAACATTGCAACATCCGTGCGAGAAGTATCAGCTGCAACTGAGATGCAGAAGTCAAACAATTTCTCAACAATCTTCTTTTTTAGTATCAGTGTGGCTGATGGAAAGTAGTCAAGAATTGCAGTAGTCAGCTGTGTCATGAACAAGACTGTCATTTGGTCAGTGATATTTTGTGTGTCCAAATATGGAAGAGCTAGAATGGTCTTCGTGCAGTCATTATAATGGGGTAAACTTCTCATTTTGCATGATGACGGACCTAAAAAAAAGTGATTTTAGTGACATAATGTCTCTACCTGCTATCATTGTAATGCTTTTTATAGACCTGACCCAGATTTCTAAATTTTCCTCTTTTGCAGAGAAAAATGCATGTCATAAGCTGGACATTATTTGTAGTACATTTCAACAGAAGGTTGTATGGAGTGATTTTATTTGAAAATGACATCCCTGGCAAAGTCAAAGGTCATGAGAAAGAGGAAAACTAACAATGTGGTGGATAGATATGACAACTATAACTGTCGATGTCCATGTATTAGCGATAAGCTATGTGAACAAAGATAGAACATAGCTTAGAATGACCATCGATAGGATCACTGTAAGTAGAGTTATACTAAAGGCACTTTATAATAGCACATATATACATATACAGATAAATAATATGTACACAATGCTTCTGCCAGAAAAGAGATCTTTAGCCATATAAGACATATTTCAAAAGACCAGTGGTATAACTACGTCAGTTCGCACAGCTCATTTATTTAGTCCATTTGAACTATTATAATTTGGTTTTCGTTTTTGTGCTAAGAAGACTGCTGACCCTTATGTCGGACCCCTGCTGTCCTATATTTCTTTATTCGTTCAGCCTTCACCTGTCCCACTTGTAGTAACAGATTGTAAAATCCTGCTAGCAGGCATAATGCAATAATATCATATACATGTTATATGGATCCATGTCAGATGATAGAAGACCCGTTCACTAAAATGCAGATTAAGTAAAAACAAAGCAATGGACTTCCTTATTGATGTGATGTCATTTTGTTTTGTGGGCATACCTTGTAGTACACTCCATGCAGACTGCATTATATTCTGTGCTACTGGATGTAGGATAAATGACTCCAAAGACACTGCAGATTGGGGCATGGGCCAAAGCCCTGACAACAGTGACTTGCTGCATTTTGGCCAAGTGTATTTTATCTGAGCATATAACATGGCACATTATAAAAGGTGCTGTGCTTACAGTTCAGAAAAGAAAATCAAACAGTACAATAGTTAATCACTGCAATAATTAAATGCAGACATCACAGATGGCATTTAACCATGCAAGAAAGGTCATTCACTTTGTGGATGCAAGTAGGGTTATACATACTCTTACTAGTTTCATAGCTTCATAGGAGGTTACTAGACTATTGACCCTAAGGCCTTTATAAGCATAGCCATGTTATACCCTTGTTGCCTTATTGACTAAGCTGCATGGTCTATATTTGCAGCACAAGTCTATGATCAGCACCAACTGCCCTTATCCAAGATTGGCATAGGTGACATCCCCGGGGTAAATTTATAGTCTCCCATCCAATTGTCCAGGTTACGCTTAAATAGGGTAATTGAAGAGATCTGTTTTACTTGAATTGGGAGTTTGTTGCAAATTAGCAACCTCTGGTAGACATATCTGTCCCTCCAGCATCTCCTCTTAATGTCGCAGGCTAGGCTAAGATCCCTAGAGTGAGTGAATCTTGTCCCATTTGACTTGCGGATGTGCAGCATTTCCATTAGGGCAGGGTCCAAGACTGCTCTGTAGACCAGGTGCAAGTTGCCTCTCAGCAGCCTATAAGATACAGATACACTGACAGGACCTTCATTCTTCCAATGTAGGTCATGTGTTGTAGGCCCTGAATTTTCTTGGTCAGAATCCTTTGAGGTCTCTCCAGCTGCTGCAGGTGTCTGGTAAAGTACATATAGAAGAAAACATTGTACTCCATTAATGGTCTAATGAGGGATGAATACAAGGGGGAGTTATGCTTAGATCTGGATGCGATGCCCTTACTTATGAGATGTGAAATGTAGAAGCCTTTCCAAACTACTGTGGACACATGGTGATCAAAGTTAAGGTTGCTGTCAATCTGTGTTCCCAAATCTCTCACCAAAAGGTTTGAGCTTAGGGACCTGTTAATATTGTAAGATGTATGGACTTCCCCTTTGCGGAAAGGGATGACAACACACTTTTTGCATTTAGTTTAAATTCATGGCTTTGGAACCAATTGTCTGTCTGTGTAAGCCCTGTAAACCACCATAAACAAACTCTTATATTTTGCTTACTAGTATAACTCTTTTCAATCTCAAGTAATAATTTGTAAATTCTCTGAAATTCTTTCACTTTTCTATACCAGTTGACATATGATATTCATTGCCCTGTCTCTATAATTATTATTAGGCAGGTTCCTATCAGTTTGTCGAAACTTCAGCAGTTCGAACACCATATGTTCGAACTGTAAAGTTAGAAAACTGATTAACGCGACGTCACGGAAGACAAAATTCTTTCCCAGGGAAAGAATTTGGTGCGCCATTTCTGTGGCTTCGCGATTTTCAGCACTGTGGTGGAAAGTTACGGGTCGGGTTCAGGTAAGTGTGCAATTGTGCGGAAGTTAGGGTTAGGGCATGGGTTAGGTGAGTTAGGGTTAGGGCACGGGTTAGGTGAGTTAGGGCACGGGTGAGGTGGCTGTGTGATAGTTACAGACTTTAGGGTTAGGGCGGGATAGGTGAGTTAGGGCACGGGTAAGGTTGGTGTGTGATAGTGACAGACCTTAGGGTTAGGGTTTGGGTTAAGGTAAGTGGATAGATAGTAGTGTATGTACCGTTTAGTGTATGGTTAGATTAAGATTTTAAGTGCATGTGTGTGGATTGCTGTTTTTTTGGTGTGCTTGTGTTGTGTGTGTTTCTTGGAACAGCGATTTTTTCCTGCGGATAGGTGAGTTAGGGCACGGGTAAGGTTGGTGTGTGATAGTGACAGACCTTGGTAAGTGGATAGATAGTAGTGTATGTACCGTTTAGTGTATGGTTAGATTAAGATTTTAAGTGCATGTGTGTGGATTGCTGTTTTTTTGGTGTGCTTGTGTTGTGTGTGTTTGGATAGGTGAGTTAGGGCACGGGTAAGGTTGGTGTGTGATAGTGACAGACCTTAGGGTTAGGGTTTGGGTTAAGGTAAGTGGATAGATAGTAGTGTATGTACCGTTTAGTGTATGGTTAGATTAAGATTTTAAGTGCATGTGTGTGGATTGCTGTTTTTTTGGTGTGCTTGTGTTGTGTGTGTTTCTTGGAACAGCGATTTTTTTCCCTGGGGGGGGGGGGGGATCGCTGTTCTAAGCCTTCAATGCTTTTGCTCTTTGAGGTTAGAAGTTCGAACATATGGTGTTTGAACTTCTGCCGTTTTGTCAAAGTGATATAGACCCTTAGTAGGCTACATCCTAAACACTGAAGTGCCTAAATTAACTGTTTATTATGAATGTGTCTGCTGGCACATACAATGAATACCATTACAAATTCTGTATGTGCACTACTAACACCTAACCATATTGTATGAAACTTATCTACACTGTGCATTACTAATCACTAAAAAATTGTTTACAAATTTCTGTATACTGTTTTATTATTGTAAATATTATCATGCAGTACAATTTTGTTTTGTAACTGGAGCTTTTCTTCCCAGGCCTCCACTGAAAATGGGTTTCTGACCCTGTGGACTTTGTCAGTCAACAAATCTCAATAAATCAATAAATACATTTTTGCAGTATGTCATCATTACTGGGGGACTCAATGATTGCACCCAGTTTGCAGTCATCAGCGAACTTGATAAGCCGCAGGCCATCTATTTTCAACTGAACTTCTGAGAAATAGATTCCAAACAGCAGGGGGCCCAGTACAGATCTTTGTGTTATACCACTAGTAACTGGTCTGCTGTTAGAGGTGGAATCCTCAACTTTAACTGTATGAGTTCTGTTGGTGAGCCAATCATCTAACCATCTAGTGACATATGTATTAATTCCCAGCTGGGTGAGTTTCTCAATGATGCCTGAGTGGGGGGATTATGTCAAAATCCTTGGCTAAGTCAAGATAAACTGTATGTACTGTTTTGCCTTCATCCAGGGCTTTATTGACATTCTCGAAGAACTCCACCAAGTTTAATAAACATGATCTACACTTAATGAAGCCAGATTGGTTGATGAATCACCTATGTCTTTATTGATGAGGTCCATGATGATTCTCTCCATGGCCTTGCACATGAGCTGGTTAGGCTTATCAGTCTGTAGCTCCCAGGGTCGGTTGATGGATCCCCTTTGTGCAAGAGAATTACTGTTGCTGTTTTTCACTCTACTGGGAGAAAGCCAGTACTTAAACTGTGGTTGAAGAGAGTGCCAAATGATTCCACTAGGCCCTGTTTTAGACCATTTAATAGGCAGCCTGGGATGTTCTCATAGAGGCTGTGCTGTTGGCCATGGAGAGTGTAGTTATGACCTACTGTTTGGGGATACTAGGTAACTGGTAACAGGTATGCTTTGGGGGTATGTCTGGTGGAGACGGGGTGAAGTTTGTGCCAAATCTGTCTGCTAGCAGATTGGTGATGTCTTCAGGGTCAGTAAGAATGGTACCATCCACTACTATTTCAGCACAAAGCAGGGCCTTCACATTTAGATTTTTGATGTAGCTAAAGAATGCCTTCTGATTATCCTTAGCTATGGATGCTAGTTTAGCTTCATAATTGGCTTTAGAGGCCTTTACAGGATATCTAATTTCCTTGTTCAAGCTGTGGAGGGTGTCCTTCCTCTGTTGAACCAGTTCCCTCTTATTCTTAGACATTCATTTCTTTCTCTTGTTGAATAACCTATTTATGCTTGATGTCCTACAGGGTGGCTTGTTCTTTTGTGAGGACCTTATTTTGATCCGTTCAAGTACAGCCGAGTCTATACATTTATACTGGTGTTTATACAGGGCATTTGTGTACACCTCTGTATAGGAGTCAATGCTGACAAAGGTAGCAGGGGGTTTGAAACTATTTATGCCATCACTTAGGAGGGTATAATTTGTTTTGGAGAAAATTTTCATCTTTTTTGCTCTTGAGGGGGTATCAGGTATGATTGTTACTTCAAACAGGACTGATGTACGATCAGACCTTACCAGGGAGGGCAACACATAGGGGAGTAGTACGGATACCCCCTATGTTGGTGAGTACTTAGTCTAGGACATTTGAGCCCCTTGTGTGCACACTATCTGTTCCAGAGCATTTGTATTAACAAAGTCCAGGAAAGCATGTTTGTGCTCATATATATGACTGCCAGTCGATGGAAGGATAGTTGCAATCATCCATGACCAAGGAGTCTGTCTGTATAGCAAATGACTCAAGTAGGTCCAGATAGGCAGAGTGGTTCACATGGCTCATGGTGGGGGACTTATAGCTAACAATGATATGGAAGGGGGTTTTACCTACAGTTAGTTGGACTAGGGAGTCATACTGTTTGACCAGTCTTGAGGTGTATTTGTCTTTAATGAAGATGGATACATCTCTGCCTTTCATTCTTTCTTGTTCATTTTGAGGTCTGAATGCATGGAAGACATTGTAGCCTTGCATGGCTGGGGTGCTGTCTGCGGCCTTGAACCATATCTCTGTGACTGCATAGACATCGACATCTTCCAAGGTAAGGAGTTCTTACAGTGAGTGCAGTTTTCTGATTTAGACTCCTAGCATTAAGTAGCATAACCTTCAGTTTGTCCCTAGTGGATTTTTTATGTCGGGAATTTTGTTGTTATGACATTGCCTAAAAGGGCACTATGGGGGAGGCTAGTACCTTTGCCAGTAACTGAAAGCCAAGAGACAACAGGTGAAGACCATCTGTGGCAAAGCAGTGCTTTCTACATATTTACGGTGATCCAATTAATTTACATAATGATTCACACTTTTCAAGGTAAGGTCGTTCAAAACCCTCATGTAAACAAAGCATAGATTGTTACTTGGATTGAAACTATTAGGTCACTTATGTACTTTGCATTGAATTTGGTTTTCAAATGATTTTAACACTCATTTTGTGACAAATTATAAGTGCAGATATATTCTATAGTTATTCTAACACTTTACTGAATATGCACTCAAAAGCCTTTTGTTAAAATTGGATTCCAATCAATTTTCGAATAATGCTGGCAGGAATTCAAACCTGTCTGAAAAGTAATTTTAGTGGAAGAATAGATTCTGTGTCAACATGTTTAATATTCATCAGCCTTCAGTTTATGCCTGTTAGAAAAGTGATATAACAACTCTAGTTGCTTCTTAACAATGCAATAGTACAGAAGCAATTCTTTGCTTATGCATTTATTATAGTGTGTATCTTTTGCTTGTCTTACACTATTCAAAAAGTAACAGCTTTTCTGACATTGCATTTATTTTACAATGCTGATTTTTCTTCTCTCTGCCAGTTTGTTTTTTACAAAACTGCAGACAAAACTGACAAAAAAAAAAGATTCTGCTTGTTATGCATTCTATTTTCATTACTGCATTAGTTCTTATCTATGAGACTTTTCTACATATATGTTAAACACCAAACCTCACATTAGACTGCCTCCTGACCCACACTTGCTCATCTCCAATACAATGTTGGACCTTCACTAGAACATCTGCAAAGCACCAAGTTGTCCACTTTATATGCTGGCCACCACAGCACTTTTTTGCTAATGATTTGCAAATTAATTTGATCTGAAGACCATAATTTTCACTTAACATACAGCTCATTCTTTTCAGAAGATAACTAAACACAAACATTTCTGACTGCTGCATTGTGCAGGTCAGCTCATGTATCTAACCTTATTTACTAACACTTGTGTTAAAGCTCTAAAGCCAAGTAAGGACTTTTTTCAAATATACAGCCTTTATTAAACAGTAATAAAAACAATTACTGTTTTCCTGGTATTGTCATAAACATCAATCAAGACCAAATTTTTCAGCCATTATAAACACGCAAGTTTCCAGATACTATCCCAAGTTCCACTTTTCCATATTCTTCATCTGTATAAAATGACCCACCCCATCCCTATCATCCCCCAAAATTGCACTACGAAATTCCAAACAATAGTTGACAACACAAATTAAGACCATTACTAACCTGTCTTTAAAAGGTCTTGGAGCATTATTTACAATATGAAGTATAGATTTCTTAAAAAATATATTTCTATAAACAAATTTCCATAGTACTATTTATAACAAGGTTAGCTCTTATGCGATATCACATTAAGATTATTTATTTTGTTTTCGGTTTCTCCAGAGTTCCTCATGATGAATTAATGAAAGTAAATCCTTTATACAGCTCTCTCCATGGGTAATACATGGTACTTAGAGAAAGAGATTATCTTCCCCTTAGTAATAATTTACTTGCAAATAAAATCTGGAACCTTCACTACTTTTCAGAAAATTGTCCAGTGTCATTGACATTTCTGCTGATCAATCCTTTGTAGAATCCATGTAGGATATGTATTAGGAATATGAATTAATTTAGTTTGCCAGTTTCCTGAAGGTTTTCTCTACATACTATAAAACTTAAAAATGATAAACAAATTGTACTTGCCCAGATTAATATAGCCCAGCCAATAGGAACTTGTGATGGGGCTAGACTTAAGAGTCAGAATCTGGAGTTTTCCCTGAATGGTAACTGCCTTCATGTTGCCCAACATAAAGCATATATCACAGCATCCCACAAATGTCTAGTGACTGGGCAGGACCAGCCACCATATGTAAATAATCCATGTCCACATCCTGACATCTCCAGCATGTAGAGGAAGTGACTCACTATTTGAATAATCTTAAATGGGAATGCTGTCATGTATGAATTCATGTAAACATAGTGAAATGCATCACTTCTGAGATATTTATACCTGTGTGGAGGATCATCTTGTTCTCCCATGCTTTTTATTTTATTGTAGTATGTAACACATTGGTCCATTCCACTATTGTTGTGTATAAATCTTTCTTTTACACAATGCTACCTTCTTTGTAGAAAAGACTTACATATTATTTGCAATTATACAGAGCTGAGTATATATTTTTTTGGTTATAGAGTTTAATTGTTACCTAGATATGTGTTGAAACTGTTGTCTCACTGTTCTGAGAGACTGATCAGCAAATATACAGAGCTGAGGATATTTTTTTGGTTTTAAAGTTTGTACTGTTAGTTTTTGCTTAGATCTCTGTTGATACTGTTTTGTCCCACCCACCCTCTGTATTTTTGGTTTGTAGTTTAAATTTGGTGGCTTTTGCAGTTGCCCGCCCCACTGTAGATTTGACACTCCCCCGTCCCATCTCTTTACCACATTCTACCTAATAAACTCTTTCTGCACTTGCTTTTAGTTCTTTTTAATTTAATTGCATTTTTTAAACTGTGTTTGGTCTAATATTGCTGCATACTCAAGTGTGCTAGCTTGCACTGCATGTGAATTGTTTTTTACTACTGTTTTTGATACTTTTCTGTAAAAAAAAAAAAAAAAAAAAAAAACTGTAAGCTTGTTTCCTACCTTTCCTGTAACTAGTGTTCCAGATACAGATTTGCTGTAGCCAGGACTGTATGTAAGCTTCTGAGTCCCCCAAGCCTTTCTGTGTTGGAGGGAAGCCTTCTAGCTTATCAGTAGGAGTGGTAAGCACTAGGTAACCTGTCTACCACATAAGTAGTGGTTCTGGCCCAGAATTTGTAGTTATTGGCCGTTTGGGCAATCTCTTCCATCTCTCTCAACTTTCTGATTTGAAAGCCTGTATTTGCACTTGTTTCTGTCCTGTAACTCATCTAGTGCAGATACAGATTCTTAGTTTTAGCACTTAAATTTGCTTGCTCATGCTCAGCACTTGTTCAGAACTTGTAAGCACTAAATAAGCTACTAATTACTATAGCACTCTATCTTCCTCATTACCTAGAGGAAAACAGTTTTTGTGCTTACTTTTCTCACTTGCTTAGAGAAAAACAGCTCTTGTACTCACTTTCCTCACTTATCTAGAGGAAAAACCCTGCAACTCTCTTTTTGCCCGGTCTTGCGCACAGAGCAGCGTCGGTTAGTTGGGGTATACTATTCCCAGCCCCACAAAGTCTGCACTGTAAATTTTCCCTTAGAACTAGGCAAGCCTCAAATCAGGTGCTTCAGATCAGCTGCTCTTATTGCAGCACTTGCAAAACAGAAATCAGCACTTGTCCTAATCTCCTAGACAGCACTATTATTCTTCAAATTTCCTAGACATCACTATTATAATATAGCATAAGACCCTCGATCGTCCACAGGACTTAAGTTCAATTTACTCTTCAAAGCATGTCCAGAGGTCCGCTTCAGGTGTACTCTCCAGTTCATCTGGTGGAATTGGGCATCCTGAGGCAATGTCACAACTGCCTCATGTATACAGACAACCCTCTCCTCTTACCTCTAGACACAAACTCTTGTGAGAGATGCAAATACACAGCCAGACTGGAGCTAAGTGCTCTCAACCCATGACTGTAACAGACAGTCAAGGGGATAAGGGACACACTTGCATCACACCACCTGTCACACATGAATCTACAAAACAAGCACCGGCAAAACATACGCATAAATACACAAAAACATATTCGGAGGCACTAGGTACCAATCTGAAAAAGAAACAGTGCCCTCCAAAGCAGACAAGCAAGCAACCTGCACCCCAAACACAAGCCAGAAAACACATTATTCACCTCAGCAGTGTGCCTCACAACAGCCCTTAAGGCAAAACACCATACCTAACACGCTAGTAATAGGAGACTCTATAGTAAGGCACACGGATGTTCCACTCACCAGGCTGAACAAGGAGAAAGGTTACTGTCAGCTGCCTGTTGGGTGCTCAGATCCGCCACATAACACAAGCACTTAGGTCACTCCAGAACAAGTACAAGTACGATGCTGTCATTGTACATGTTAGTGTGAATGATCTAAGACATACCTCCCTGGGCTACATGAAAAGAGACGTTGAGGAGCTCTCTGCTCATGTAGCCCAAGCTGGTATGACCCTGACCTTGAGTAGCATACTACCTTCACCTAGAATGATACCACAATACAAAGACAAAATGATCAATTTCAACAATTGGCTAAGCTTCTTCATAGGTTCATAGGTTCATACTAGGCTATCTGCCCTAGGGCATTTATAAGCCTAGCCAGAATGTGTTTGGCTTTCGCCACCCATTTTAAATTAATTTTGCTATGCCCTTTTTTGAGGTTAGTATACTGTGCCTCTGTCTAACAGTGACACAGAAGTGATACCCGTTGTAAACCTACGATCTCCCATCCACTCATCAAGATTCCTCTTGAAGAGAGTCAATGAGGGACTCTGCCTAACCTGGACTGGGATTTTATTCCAGAGTGAAGGGATCCTCTGGGTTATGAATCTGTCCCTCCAGCATGTCCTATTTATTTCAGTGCTGAGGTTCAAGTCTCTCGAGCATGTAGCTCGATAGGATATGGATTTTCTGAGGTGCAGCATGTCCATTAATTCCAGGTTGGACATGGCTTTATACGTCAGGCACAGATCACCTCTGAACAGGTGGTATGCCACTGAGTAGAGCTGGAGTTTCTTTAACCGGGCAGCATATGGCATCTGTTTGAGCCCTTTGATCCTCTTGGTGAGGTACTTTTGGGGTCTTTCCAGTTGCTGCAGGTGTCTGGTAAGGTACATCCCAAAAGGGGCATTGTACTCAATTATGGGCCTGATGAGGGATGAGTAAAGAGGCACAATGACCTCCCCTGATCTAGATATAAATCCCTTCATGATTAGGTGGGCTATATAAAATGTTTTTATAACCACTTTGGCCACGTGGTTGTCAAATGAGAGATTGCTATCAACTTGGGTCCCCAGGTCCCTAATTACTTCTTCTGTACTTAATGGATTACCACCTATGTGGTAATTTGTGGGCACTTTGTTTTTGCCAAAGGGGATGACTATACACTTTTTGGCATTTAGCTTGAGGCCATGACTCTGGCACCAGTTGTCTGTTTCTATGAGGCCCTTTTGGAGGATGCTTGTGTCAGCTGGAGAGTCGATTATGGTGCCCAGTTTGCAGTCATCTGCGAACTTGGTCAGCCACAGTTCTTCCATGTTGGTCTGTACCTCCGAGAAATATATACCGAACAAGAGAGGTCCCAGGACTGAGCCTTGTGGGATGCCACTTGTAACTGGTTTGGAGTCTGACATGGCTCCAGCAAATCTAACCATGTGGGTTCTGTCCTTGAGCCAGTTTGCAACCCATCTAGTGACATAGGGGTTTATATTTAAGCTGGTGAGATTATCTATAATGCCTGAGTGGGGTATTGTATTGAAGGCTTTTGCGAGGTCCAGGTAGGCTGTGTGGACCACCTTCCCCTCGTCAATGGCCTTGGTGACTGTTTCAAAGAAATCAACCAGGTTTAAGAGGCAGGATCTGCCCTTAACAAAACCGAACTGGGTAGGATCCAGTGTCTGTAGGTCCCCAATATCTTTATTTATGAGGTCCATGATGATCCTTTCCATAGCTTTGCAGACCAAGCTAGTCAGGCTTATGGGGCGATAGTTTCCAGGATCCGTTGAGGCACCACCTTTGTGGAGAGGGACAACAGTTGCTGTACGCCACTCTTTGGGTACATATCCTGTAGTAAGGCTGATATTGAACAGTAGTGTTATGTTTGGGTTTAGCTCTTCTTGGAGTTCATGTAGGACGCAGCCCGGGACACCGTCTGGTCCCATTGATGCTGTGTTTTTTGCTTTGGAGAGGGTGGCTCTTACCTGAGCATCTGAGATGTCAGAGGGGAAGCACTCTGCTAGGATAGATATTTGCCCTTTTGGTGGGGAGGGGGGGGAGAAGTTTGCGCTGAACCTGTCAGCTAGGATGTTGGCAATGTCTGTGGGTTTGGTGTATTTTTTGTCATTTTGGACTAATTCTGAGCATATCTGGGAATTACCACACAGGTTCCCAACATAACTAAAGAAAGCCTTGTAATTATCCTTAGTGTCCTGTGCAATTTTTCTCTCGAAGCTGGCCTTAGACGATTTTATGAGTGCCCGTAGTTTGCTAATACTGATCAGAGATGCCTTCCCTTTTTGGAATTTTGCTCTATCATTTAGTAGCTTCCTCCTTCTGTTGTATAGTTTGTTTATGGCTGGGGTCCACCAGACAGGACGTCTGCCTTTGGAGGATTGGGTCTTGGTTTTATTTGGGATCGCATGATCCATGCATTCCTGAAGGTGTTCATAGAATGCGTTTTATAAAGGATTCTGCAGTCTGGGCCGTATTTTCCACAGGCTCGGGGGCTTTGAAGGATTCCACCTCAGTTTTGAGGTGTGTGAAATTTGCTTTAGAGAAGTTTTTCACTGTGGTTTTCTGGACAGGGGGTGGTGTCGGGATGTGAATATCCAGTAAGATTAGTTTATGGTCTGATCTTACCAGTGAGGGATACACTTCTGGTCTGGAGCATAGAGTCCCCATGTTGGTGATGATCAGGTCCAGTATGTTTTCTCCTCTTGTGGGAGTGGTAACAAGTTCTTCCATAGCATTTGAGTTTATAAATTCTAGGAACATTTGGGCTAGGGTGTTGGAGCTAGAGTAATGCTCCCAGTCTATGTTTGGGTAGTTGAAGTCACCCAATATAATGGTGTTTGGAGAGACCTTCATATTTTCCAGTGTTCTCAGGAAGGCTGAGTGGGGTTCCTGGGTTAGGGAGGGTGGTCTGTAGCACTCTATAAACTGGAAGGCAGTTTTACTCACTGTTAGTTGCACATGGATAGTCTCTGATGCTTCGTGCTGTGCCACCAACCTGGAGGTGTGGGTATCTTTGACTAATATTGATACTCCCCCTTATTTTGTGGGTCAGTCCAAGTTTTGGGGCCGTAAAGCATGGTATGAGGTATAACCTGGTAGTGCTGGGGTGCTCTTGGGAGCCTTGAACCAGGTTTCTGTTACTGCACAGATATCAGTGTTCTCCATGCTAAGGAGAGTTTCAAGTGCATGCATCTTGAGGTTTAGACTTCTTGCATTGAGTAGCATTACTCTTAGTTTCTTATCCCTTGTGATACCTATGAAGGTGGGTTTGGAGCCTTGCCTAAAAAAGGCACTATGGGGGTAGCAAGAGCCTTTGCCAATATCCGAAAGCCCAGGGGTGGCAGGTGCAAGCCGTCCCTAGCGAAGCATCGTGGCTTGTTGAGCATGTCATCCCAGGCTGACAGGCATTGGATCCTCTTTGAATGACACCAATACTTAAGCCAATTGTTGAAATTGATCATCTTGTCTTCATATTGAGGCATCATTCTTGGTGAGGGTAAGATGCTACTCAAGGTCAGGGTCATACCGGCCTGGGCCACATGCTCAGAGAGCTCCTCTATGTCTCTTTTCATGTAGTCCAGGGAGGTACATCTCAGGTCATTCACACCAGCATGGACAATGACTGAGTCATATTTGTACTTGCCTTGGAGTGACCTGAGTGCTTGTGTTATGTGGCGGATCCTAGCGCCTGACAGGCAGCTCACCATGACCTTCTCCTTGTTCAGCCTGGTGAGCGGGACGTCAGTGTGCCTGACGATAGAGTCACCTATTACAAGTGTATCAGGTGTGTTGTTTAGCCTTAAGGGCTGTGACTGTTCGGCACACTGGCTTTGTGAGCTATGTGATGCACGTGTTTTGTTTTGGGGTAGTGGTTGCTTGGGTGTCTGCTTTGGAGGTCTCTGCTGCTTAGGCAGATTTTTATTTATAGCCTCCGAGTATGTTTTTGTGTGTTTATGTGTTTGGTTTGCTGTCGTGGTACGTCTATGTGAGACTGGAATTGTACTGAGTGTGGTTTCCTTCTCCTCCTGACTGGTTACGCCAGTACTGAGTTGAGAGAGCTTAGCCTCCAGTTTGGCTATATGGATGCATCTCTAACATGTGTTGGAATTTGTTGGGAGGAGGAGAGGGTTGTCTGTGTACATGAGGCAGTTGTAACATTCTCTCAAGATTCTCATATTCACCAGCTGGACCGGAGAGAAGATTGACAACTGACCTTTGGACATGCTAGAATAGTATTGGGAATTCCTTTATAATTGAAAAAAAAAGGGCCAATGAGGAACAAGGTACTCAAGAGGACTTTATGAGAGTGTAGTGCTTTTAATTTTTTAGTGCTGACTTATATAATTGCTTTAGTGAGCAAGTGCCTTTAGTGAGCAAGTGCCAGGTAACTTAAATGCAATGTGTTACAGGTAACTTAAATGCAAAAACGACAAACAGTAACTTTCTTTTAAGTGAAACAAGGAAATGAGTACAGTAAGCAATGCAGATATCACTAGGTATCCACAAAAGCACTGAAAAGCCGCGTTTTAGGTGGTATTAGCGTTTCAGGGAAATAACAAGCAAACAAACAACAAGCATACAAACAGAGCTAGATTCAGCAGACCTGGATCTAGTCTATGCTACAGCAAATAAGGTGTACCAATTTCAGTAAGAAACAGTTGAAATATGCAGGCACTATAAGCCTTTAACCAGAAATTCCCAGCTCAGAAGGGCAGAGTCCAGCCACTCCTCCCACAAGAGTGCAGACCACGAACCTTCTTAATGTAAAATAACTGGCCTGAAGCCCAAGTGCTTAAACCAGAACTAATACACTTTTAGAATAACAGACACTGAGCCCTCAATCAGCAGTTCCCAACTTAGAAGAATGTAAGCTACCTGTCCTGCCACCACAGTGCAGGCCACAAACCTTCCTAATGTAAAACAACTGGTCTGAAGCCCAAGTGCTTAATCCAAAAGACTTAGAATGATAGCTACACTTTAATCAAGTTACTACCAAGCAGTAATAAATACAATTGAATACTTTGAAGAATGCCTGGATTAGTGCTCAAGTTATACAAACAAAGCTAGATTCAGCAGGTCTGGATCTAGTCTACGCTACAGCAAACAAGGTCTGAAGCCCAAGTGCTTAAACTAAAAGGCTTAGAATGAGTTACACCAAGAAGTAATAAATACAACTGAGTACTTTTAAGATGATGCAAAAGGAAAATAAATTAGGAAGAAACACTGACTTCTGGACTTCTGGTGTCATACTAAGGGGATCCAGTGTCTGTCTGCCTGGGATGACATGATAGACAAGCCTTGCTGTTTTGCCAGAGATGGGTTGCACCTGTCACACCAAGGTTTTCGAATACTGGCCAAGGCTCTTGCCATCCCCATAGTGCCTTTTTAGGCAAGGATCAAAGGACAAACCAACCACCGTAACCAGCACAGGTAACCAAAAACTAAGGGCAATGCTACTCAATGCCAGAAGTCTCAACCTCAAAATGCACACACTCGAGGCTCTCCTCAGCATGGAGAAAATCAATGTTTGTGCAGTGATGGAAACCTGGTTCAAGGCTCAAGAGAGCACCCCCAGCACTGCCAGGTTACAATTCATATCATACCTTCCGGCCTCAGTTACCGGATCGCAGTACAAAGGGCGGAGGTGTATCCATATTCATCAAGGATATCCATATCTCCAGGTTAGTAGCGCAGCATGATGCCCCAGAAATCATCCACGTGCAACTGTCAAAAGGCAAAACTACATTTCAAGTCATAGCCGGTTATAGATCGCACACCATGTCCCAAGATGCTCACTCTGCATTCCTTGAGACATTGGAAAATATAAAGGTCCTACCCAACACTATAATCTTGGGTGATTTCAACTACCCTGGTATAGACAGGGTGAACTACCAATGTTCCAGCTCCTATGCTCAGCGATTCATAGAATTTATAAATTCAAATGCCCTTGAACAACTAGTATGTTCCCCCAGTAGAGGGGACAACCTATTGGATTTAATCATCACAAATATGGGTGCCCACTGTACCACACCCATTATAACTCCCTCCTTGGTCAGATCCGACTACAAACTGATAACCCTGGACATCCTCACCCTTCCACCTCCCCCAGTCAAAAAAACCATAGTCAAAAACCTTTCCAAAGCAAACTTCAAACTACTTGCATCCAAAGTGGAAAGCTTCACTATTCCCTTGCAGAAGGATAATGATATCCAGGATGCGGAATCCTACACCAAGGCACTCTATATTCATCTTCAGGATTGCATGAACCATGCTATTCCAAATAAAACCAAGACTCCTTCCTCAGGCAAGAAGAAACCAGTCTGGTGGACCCCGGCCATAAGCAAACTTTACAATAAAAGGAGGAGACTTATACAAAAAAAGTCAAATCTCCAGTAGAAAAATCATCCCTGATCAGCATTAGTAAGAAATTGAGGGCCCTCATCAATTCAACTAAAGCTAGTTTTTAAAAGAAAGTTGCCAAGGATGCCAAGGATAACCATATGGCCTTCTATGGCTAGGTCAAAAATGTAAATGGTCTGTTCTGAGCTAGTACAAAATGGAACAAAATACACTGACCCTTCTGACATTGCCAACATCTTGGCTGACAGGTTCAGTGCAAATCCCCCCCCCCCCTTCACCACCTACAGGGCCTATTACCATTCCAAGGGATTGTGTAAGTCCAATTATTACTGATACGTTGGTTAACAAGGCTCTATCTAAAGCTAAAACCACTGCCTCCATGGGACCAGATGGTGTCCCAGGCTGTGTCATATGCAAGCTCCAAAAGGAATTAACCCCGCATCTTAATACCCTGTTCAGTCTCAGCCTCTCCACAGGATATGTGCCCAGAGAATGGCGCACGGCAATGGTGGTCCTGCTACACAAGGCTGGGGCCACAACTGACCCTGGGAACTACCGACCAATAAGCCTGACCAGTCTGATCTGTAAGGCTATGGAGCGAATCATTATGGAACTCATAAATGGAGAGATTGGGAACCTCCAGTCACTGGACCCCACACACTTCGGCTTCGTCAAGGGCAGATCATGCCTCCTGAACCTGGCGGATTTCTTTGAGACAGTTACTCAGGCTATAGATAAGGGAAAGGAGGTACACACAGCTTACCTTGACCTTGCTAAAGCATTTGACATCATTCCCCATTCGGGTATTATTGATAAGCTCACCAGCCTGGGCATAAACCCTTACGTCACAAGATGGATCGCAAACTGGCTCTCAGACAGATCCCATAAAGTAAGAGTAGCGGGATCTATGTTTGAATCCAGACCAGTAATGAGTGGTGTGCCTCAGGGTTCTGTCCTGGGGCCCCTCCTGTTTGGCATATACTTCTCAGAAGTACAGGCAAGCACGGAAGGGCTGTGGCTGACTAAGTTTGCAGACGACTGCAAACTGGGTGCTATAATAAAGTCTCCGGCTGACATGGAGATCCTCCAGAAGGGCCTAAATGAGACTGATGCATGGTGTCAAAGCCATGGTCTCAAGCTAAATGCAAAAAAATGCGTAGTAATCCCCTTTGGAAAAAACAGAGTACCCGCAAACTACAACATAGGAGGTAATCCCCTGAAATCTGAAGAAGAAATAAGGGATCTAGGGACCCAAGTAGATAGCCAGCTTTCCTTTGATAACCATGTTGCCAAAGTGGTTAGAAAATCCTTCTATGTGACCCATCTGATCATGAAAGGGTTTGCAACAAAATCTAAGGATGTAATGGTGCCCCTCTACTCTTCCCTCATCAGACCCATTATTGAGTACAATGCACCACTTGGAATGTACCTAGCTAGACATCTCCAGTAGCTGGAGAGACCACAGAGGTACCTAACCAAGAGAATTACTGGCCTCAAACAGTTGCCCTATGCAGACTGTTCTCTGTTGCATACCGCTTTCTCAGAGGCGATCTCTGTCTAACGTACAGAGCCATGTCCAACCCAGTATTGTTGAACATGCTCCATCTTAGCAAAACCAAATCTACTTGAGCTACACGCTCTACGGATATAAACCTCAACACAACAATGAATAGAACATGCTGGAGGGATAGATTCCCTATGCAGAGACTTCCCTTACCATGGAACAGGGTCCCGATCTACATAAGACAGCCCCTCACTATCACTCTTCAAAAGGAATTTTGATGAGTGGATGGGTAACAGAAAGTTCACACCGGGGATCACACCAACAGCACTACTAGATAGGGGCCAAGGGTACTAGCTGCTAGTACAAGGGTCTAGGGAACTACTAAAGGGGCAGTGAATACCGCACAATGTGGCTGGGCTAATATATGCCTTCGGGCAGATAGCTCAGTACCAACCTATGAACCTATAACCCCTGCCTCTTACTTGTACTTCTAGTTAGAATTATACTTCTCTGCATACAGTGAAGTATCTGATCTTTTCATATATTATTCTGTATTTTGTTTATTTGTAATTCATCCATAATTTGCAGATATTACCATCACCTAAATTTATGATCTTGCATGTCAGATCTCAAGGAGATGAAATCTTCTGTTGTATCCTTTTCTAAATTCAACACATCCCATAAAAAAATGGTACTTTTCTGTTATCGGGGCAACATTTGCAATGTGAAGTATGTACTATCCCTTTGGGCCCAGCTAATACTTTCTTGCACTTTATCCCATACAGGTATCAGTTTATTACATCTCCATGTTATATAAAACTTAGCATTATTTCTGTTTACACATATATTTTACAATTTTTCACAGAAAATACATATTAATGCAACTCCTTTCAAGCCATCAATTTTTCAAAGGAATCCTGACAATATTTTGAAAGTGTCCCTGATATGGTGTATTTACCTCTGATTATTTTATGACGTTGCACTCGATTTATAGAAGAGAAAAAGGTTTGTTCATTTAATGTGACTCGATTGATATGGTGTATTTATGGAAGAGTACCAAAAGGGCTGTTAGTAGGTGTTCCACATTTTTCCCATTTGTTCCACATTATTAGAGGCAATGTTCCTGATTTTTTAGATGGAAGGTTGATTGCTATGAACCAGTATCTGAATTCTTGATCGCGATTTACAGATGGTCCTAACTATTCCATTATTGCCAAAAAGAATTAGCATACGCACAGAATGTATTTTTGTATGGGACTTATACATTTCTAATTAACTATTTATGGGCATTTTCTCCCCGTGTCTCTACTGGGAAGCTGTCACTTTTCTGCACAAGTTGGACTTGCCCAATAAACACATTCTGAATGCACTGAAAAATATTTTCACTTGTACTCATCACCTGTCTCATTTTCCTTACTATTAACCGCGTGTACTGCGCTTCAGCACACACCTTTCAGATTTTCTGTCTGTTCCTCATTAAATCTGTTTTCTTTCAAATGCAATGTCAGCTTTGCTGACATGTATCTTCTAATGTTATCGTCATTGCCCTGATAACAGAAAAGTACCAAAAAAAGTTACTTTTTTACGCCCATCCTGGCCAAAAAATATGAGTGCCCTTCTATGTCTACAGAGGCAGGATCCCCATGGTTGCCTCCAATAAATCCTTTCCATATCTACTACTTTCCAATGCCAAACACTAGTTTAACCATTTTTTTCTCAGCCTTCTAGATCCAAGACCTTGATATCATTAGATCTTTGATTACAGCCCCATAGTTCCTTTAAAATGAGATTTTCTAACACCACCCAGTATGGTATGTGAAGTACTCTTGCTCTAATGTATAGATATTTGGCTACCACTTATTGTTACTTTTTAAAGTCTGTGAGTCCAGAGAATTTCTTCTTTTTCTGTGTCACAACTTTATCTCTCAAATCATTATGTACCAGTTTAGCATTAGTGTTGGTTCATACATGATGATTGCCACAAGTAGATGCAGTTAAATATCAGATTTTTCCTTTAGTTCATCCTGAAAAGTCACCAATGAAGTATTTCTGCACAATATAAAGGGAATATATATGTGGTTTATGTGCATTTTTACTCATTAAACAATTTCCACATTCTTTAAACTAGCCAGTGATACCTGATCCCTCACAAAGAGGATTACTGGCCTCAAACAGATGCCCTATGCACACCATCTCAAAAAACTCCAGCTTTACTCCACTGCATATCGCCTACTCAGAGGTGATCTCTGCCTAACATATAAAGCTATGTCAAACTCAGGGCTGTTGGACATGCTCCATTTAAAGAAATCCCAATCCCTCTGAGCTACATGCTTTAGGGTCCTAAACCCTGTCACCACAATAAACAAAACATGCTGGAGGGATAGATTCCTTTCTCAGAGACTTCCCATACTCTGGAACAAACTACCTGTCTATAGCAAATATATTATCACTCTTCAAGAAACATCTTGATGACTGGATGGGAAATAGGAAAGTCACCCTGGGGATCACTTCTATGGCTCTGCTCAACAGGGGCACAGGAAAATAATTTTCTTGGGTGGCAAAAGCCAGGGTACCTTTTTGGCTAGGCTTATATAGACCCTAGGGCCAATAGCCTAGTACCTACCTATGAACCTATGATATTCAAATGGGATACCCATCAGACTCAGTCATTGGAGAAACAAGTAGAAACTCCTCTAGATGGGATAACCATAGAACACAGACATCAGTGAACAAAGTGGAGAAAGAGTCCTCATAATAGGATGGAATTCCCAAATGCAAAATCAGTGTATTTAAGAATTGTATAAAGAATTCTGTATCTGTAATGTATATGAGAAGGGATAGAGGGCATCCCTACTTCAAGCCCCTGGTTAGTACTACTATGTTCAACAAATGTCCATTTGGAGTCCATTGCTTTGGGATTATTAAATAAGAATTAGGATTGTGAGATTAATACTTTTTGGAAAGTTCATAAATTCTTAAACAAACTCCCTATAAATGACAATTCAAACAAATCAACAACTATTTTGAAGTAATTTATTACTGTCTATCCATTTTGGTTCTTAAATAAACATTCAACCAAATTGTGATAAGATTTGGCCCCTGTTCCATGTTTTATCAATCCCTGCTGTTGGTGCTATATTAAGTCTATTGGTGGGTGCATTTAGTATTCCATTTGCTAATATATAAGAATATATTTTAAAACTAGCTGAGGCACAGATAGAGGCACATAATTGCTCAGTAGGATTTTGCCCTTATTTGGTTTGGACAACACTGACCCCTTAGTTGCATTGGAGTTCCCTGAAATAACTTCCCTTTTTTGCATTCTATAAAAAGAGCTTACAGCAGCGATGCCCAACCCAGTCTATATTCCTTAAAAAAAAATGAATTATTAGCCTATCCAATTCCAGTGCTTTGCTCTAGGTCAGTCCTTCAATGGCTGCTATTATTTCCCTCTTTGTTATTTCTTTGGACAATTTTTCTGCTTCTTCTGCAATAATTTTTGGTAAGGTTTGTTGTTTTGCCACATTAATAAGTTATTTCTTGTTCATTTTATTTAAGCTAAACCTAACTCTGTATTTTTCAGCAGATTGTTTATCTGGATCGGATGTGTTGCCCATTTCCATCCACTGTCCCTGAGGACTGATCTTGTCATCTCATTAATTAGTTCATTCCCATGACTTGTGTGTTAGAATCATTTGTGATGCAATTTGCCTTGTTGAAAAACATTTAATACCTATCCCATTCTTCAAAAATGATCTTGTAATGTACATTTCTTAATATTTTTCCTCTGAGCTAATTTTAATTAACATCTCCTTATTTCTAGATCTTTGAATCACATATCCATCTTCATTTGCATCACTCATCCTTCTGCTTCCCTTATTTTTGTCGATCTCGTTTTTTTATAACAATTACCAAAGACTGTGTCAAACCAATATTTAAAGAATTCCAGTCCTGCCAGGAATAGCATCCCAATATGATTATACACCTCAAAGGTCTCTATATTGACTAGATTTCATTACTGGGGAGGGATCCAAACTTCAGGTAGGTGAAGGGATTATCATTTTGTAATTCACTGATGTAAAATTAACTGATGTACAATCTGGCTGCATGGAAGGAAGGATTGTTATTTGATTAACATATGTACTAAGGCTGCTGAAAATAAGTCATAGATCAGCAAGGCTAATCATGACAAGCTTTGATGCATCATTCCTGGCCCATCTACTAGCTCTAAATCCTCCATAAGAATTGTTTTAACATAGATGTCACTGTCTTATTCATGCTTCTACCTTATGGTAATATATCCATTGAGGGCTCAATCACCGAGTTAAATTTTCCTGATAATGATTCTGTGTACATTTATTGTATTGCACTCTATCCTCTTATGAATAGGTAGGACTGTGTCATCAAACATTTCCTGTTTATAGTGTTTAATGCAAGGTCTTAATTCTCAGTAAAATATACCTACTGTCCTTGTTGGTCACTTTCTTGACTTTAGTCCTCACCAAAGCAGTATATACAAGAACTGCTACATCTCTTTTTGCTGAGGCACTACTGCTTATAGAACCCTATCATTTCCATTATTTACAAAATCTAGAGTGTCTATTTTTCATCATTTCCAACATCCAGGTCGGTCATTTGACTTCAGTCAGTTCAGTTTCTCTTTAAGCAAACTAAAGGTGCCGTACTGTTGTATAGATAGCTAAAAATTCATGTATTTTCTAAGTAACTGAGATACTTGATACATTTAGTATTAGTACCCTAACAGATACTTGCTTCCCCGAACTGACTTAATTTGCCTAACCATTCTGAGACAAAAATGGGAGTTGCCTGATATCCAAGCATGGCCAACTACAGGTATTACAGTATCCCTGGATGATCAGTCTGTAATTTGATCCTGTTGCCTATTATTATGAATCTGCTTATTGTACATCATGCCACCCTTCAAAGGATCGTCTAAGTTTGTCTTGTCTAAGGATTCCATCAGGTCTCCTACGGCCTGGTTCTTGCTCCTCTCCCTCTCACAGTAACTTAGGTTATGGCTCTCAACCCTGATTCATTTTTACCCATTCCCATGATTCTGTGGGGTTAATACAGTCTTGACTTCAGGTTTGTCTAGGCATTAACCATAGAACACTTCTAAATAAGTCCCTCACCTAATATTTGGCTATAATGAATACAACACATTCTACTTTCAAGTCTATCAATCTACTACCAATTATGCAGATTTTTAGAAGCAACTAAAAGTACCTGTAATCCTTCACAGATAAGTATATTTTACATTTATATGAACGTGTTTGCATTCAGTAAAATTTATACCTGGACATCCATCCAGTAGCATTTGTCCAATTAATGACTTAAATTCATAATATGCTCACTATGTTTGTATTTGCAACAAAAATGGAATGTAAATATGGATTATCATAATCCAAGCTTTGCAGCCTACTTTGTGCATTTAAGTTTAGAGTCCCAGATATCTAGTTAGTGACTCCTATGTGTTTGGCAGCAAAGTCACTAAATTTGTTCCCAGTGGAGTACTAATCTGAGCATTTGCAGGTTCTCTTCATGATGCTTTAATGGACTGTATTTCTGCAACTTCAATTTCTGGTCCTTGGAAGTCTAAGCCTTTCTGCTGGTCATCCTTGTCCAAGCTGGGCAGTATAGACAGGCAGTCTGATTTGTAGTATACATGCCATTCGGCAGAATATAATCCTACTTTGTTACTGAAGGTCTGCATGTGCAATGCATCACTTTTCCCTTCTGAGTCTCTGCTATCTTTGATGTGGAAGGAGTCATTGGTGTTTTCCTTATTTTGAATAATGCTCTGAATAAAGCACCACAGTTCCTGTATTTGTTAAGGCCTCAGAAAACAGTTTCTTCTTCAAAACCAGATTAGCTGTGAAATATGTTTCTAACTCATCTGCTGAGGTAAACGTATGGAAAAGGTTACTTCTTAATACATACAGATGTAATGAAAATCTTAATTGAACTGAGTAGCCTTTTCCTTTAAAGAATCTTAGATATGGAGCCAAAGTCTTTCTTTATAGAAAGTACACTGTACTGTAGTTTGGTACCAGTCTCTGCATATCTCCCTAGTTTAAGATAATTCCCCAGCATTTTTGCTTTTAGCATGATCATTTCCTTATGAGCATAACTTAGGCATTTGAAAATAACCCACCTACAGTATCTCCTTTCTTCTCTCTAGGTGCTATGTTGTGTTCATCCTCTATCACAGGAACAATATCCACTCCTAATATACATTTCAATTTAGCAGCTTTAAAGGCTTTTGGGT
>NC_056733.1:1882149413-1882174413 GCF_019279795.1 Protopterus annectens | reverse complement strand
ATATATATATATATATATATATGCATATATATATATATATATATATATATATATCTGTATGAATGTATGTGTGTATGTGTTGTTTATATCTACCTACATGTATAAATACACACACACACACACACACACACACACACATATATATATATATATATATATATATATATATATATATATATATACAGGGATCAACCTGATAACACAGACACACTAAAACACCGACAACGAAATAACCGACACGACAAAACTGAAAGTTCAAAAACACGAAACTTCACATGCCCGACAAACCAAAATCCCGACAATCAACGAAACAAATAACTTTCCCGAAAAACACACACAAACACAAGCACACCAAAAACTTTACAAACCTACACTAAATCTTACATACACAACTATATATACACTAACCTTAACCCAAACCCTAACCCTAAAGTCCGTCACTATCACACACTTACCTTACCCGCACCCTAACTCTAACTCACATAATCCGCCCCTAACCCTTAAGTCTGTCACTATCGCACACTTACCTTACCTGCACCCTAACCCTAACTCACTTAACCCACCCCCTAAACCTAAAGTCCATCACTATCGCACACTTACCTCACCTGCACCCTACCCTAACATCCGTCACTATCACACACTTACCTTGCTCACACCCTGACCCTAACGTCTGTCCCTATCGCACACTTACCTTAGCATGTCGGTGTTCTCAGCGTTGGGATTCTCAACTGTTGGTCTTCTCTGTTGTCGATCTTCCGGTGTCGGTTATCTCGCTGTCGGTCATTTGCAGTTTCAGTTAATTCAGGTAGACCCAGATACAGACATGCATAAGACTCTTGTCTTCTTGTTGATATTGACATTTTTGGACAATATATTTGTGCATAAAACATTATTTTTCCTGGGAAGGGATATGTAAATTGTGAGTAGCTTTACTGATACAGGCATTAGCAGAACCTTCATTAATATATCACATATGTGATACTAAAATAAATTGTCTGATTTGGCAAAAGTGTAGGAGGCAGCCTACAAAGCATTCAACAGAATCTAATTTGGAGCATTTTATTTATAAATATTATAGTAGTTAACCTATACATATAGAGCATGTTTGCTGATACAGTGAGACACCAGTTTCTCTATCATAAACCAAATGTAAAGTATTTGGAAATTCCTGAAAAGTGCTGTAACACAGCTGTTCTAAAGAATATTAGAGATAATACAGGCAAACACCACTTCTTACTTTTTAGTATGACATATAAGACAGTATTGGGAATTACCTGACACTTCACTGAAAGGCAATTATTCAGTGGAATATTAAACTTAGATCTGTCTCAATGACAATTTAACAGTTTTACTTTTTCTTTCAGCTATTACTTGTAAGGGACAGCTTTGTGTGAAAGCAGCAAAAAAAAAAAAAAACTCCAAAAACTCAGAAGATATTCACTGCTACAACAGCACTGGAGGAGATATTTAAAGGAAATGACTGCTTTCATCAAACAACCAGTGAAGGAGTATTTAGGTTCATACGCAAGTACTAGGTAAACTGTCCTTTTGGGACTTTTTTAAACCTAGCCAATTTCCATTGGTGAGAATTAAACCATGATGCACCTCTAATATATGAGGTAAACATCTTAATCATTATGCTAACCCCCAACAAAAGTACTGAAACTAACAATGGATAATAACTGGGAATCAGATTGAAGACTATTGTAAGCCTAGCCCAATAACTTAATGTCAGGATAAAACCCTGTACCTTGTATCTATGAGATGCAGACCTTAACCATTATACCAAACCCACCCTCATTTGTAACCTTTGATACCAGTGGTGCATATAAGGCAGACTGCATGAAAAGAAGATTTGTGGCAATTTCCGAACTCCATGCTGTATTTCATGTTAGCACAGATACTGATTCGCTACAAGTTGTTATTCCCTGTGAGGTTACTGTACTCACCTCTGTAATGTGGTCACTGTAATCAGCTAAGGTTAGCACAAGCACACACTTAACAGTAGTGTGTCAATGGCTTATGTATACTAGAAACAATGCATCTACATAGCATACGAGTTTACCCCCACCACCCAGGTTAGAGGCAACATTTAGTCATAACCAGCAGACAGCAGTACTGGAGGAGACACAGAATTTAAGCAAGAGGATTTATCAGAAGAACTACTAATTTCCTTGCATGTGGATTTTTCTTTAAGTACTAATTTGTAAGCCACATAGAAATGTGATGACACCAGACTAACATCAAGACACAACAATATTTGTTCACAAACAGTCTTAGTAGTAACTGTGATTTTCCTCATCTTCATTACAATATTCAGACATTTTTTTTTCAGGAGAATGAAGTGGATGACAGTTAAGGTGTTATGCTAGTAATGTGTTGTAAAGTTAATGTGAGCACTGCACAGGTATTAAACATTGAAAATGTATTGCATATTCAGAGCTATGCATATTCCTCTTTCATTCATGTTAGCTATATTAATCAAGCTATTACAATTTCAGGCCTGTTGGCCCTCTGTCCTACTTTTTACCTCACCATTCTTTCCCTAACTCGTAATGAGAGATAATTTCCTGCACATGCTGTAATTTGTAGTCTTCTGAAATAGTCACACTTCTGATTATTTTCCAGAATAAAAATAAATATATAATTCCAGCCACACATTTCTTTAAAAAAAAAAAAAACTCTGCACTAAAATTTCATATTGACATATGTAAGCCATTTGTCCTATTCAGTCTTCTTTTACATAAAAGATATGCACATATTTTACACAAGATTTATAATATGGTAGATGCTATAGATATAGAGGTTCCTAACTACAAACTTACCAAGGCTTTTATATACAGACATATATATTACACCAGGCACCATCTGCATAGGAAGTAATAGTTAATGCTACCCTTACTGAGATCTGCACTCTCACTTCTGCTGATGCACTGCACGCCTTTGTGATGCATTGAAGCTCTAATAACTAGGATTGCATAAGACTTCATCTCTATTTAACACAGTGTTGAGACTTGCCTAAAAATTGGGGAAAAACCTAGAAGGTTTGATTTAAATTAGATAAAATAATGTTAGCTTTTTTGTGATATATACATATATATATATATATATATATATATATATATATATATATATATATATATATATATATATACTATTAAGCAAACAACAAATTCCAGAAGAGGTGAGCATTGTTGGAAAAATAATGGACCACCCAGGGAGCCTGTGCAACCCTGGAAGATCTATTAATTACCCTGCAATGCCCACCCTGGAGAGCATTATTGTCCTTAGACAATGGGCTATTAGTTAAATTGTTTCATTTCCTAAATTAGTATGTGCATTTTATGTAAAATAATTCCTTCAACTAACATTTCAAAGTTGCTATAACATGTAATTGTTGTTGAAGTATTGTTTATGCACACAGACACACATGCATGTATGTACACACAAGTTCACAGCCATATAATAGCATTTCATTTCCTTATCTTTTTTCCACCTTGCTAAATATGGCTGTTTAAGCATGCTTAGTAATGGAAACTAAAACTGCACACTAATATATATATATATATATATATATATATATATATATATATATATATATATATATTATATACACACACATACATACAGAAACACACACATGCCCACAGACACACACTCAGACATGTGTGAGCATGCATGCACTCACATGCACAAACATGCATGAGCACACACACACACACACACACACTCACACAGACATGCATGAGCGCACACACACACTCCCTGTCACATAATACCATTTATTTTCCTTAAATTTTCCACCTTGCTAAATTCTACTTTTTAAGCCATGTCAGTGACAGGAAGTAAAATTTTAAATCCTTGTAACTGCTGCTACAGTTACTTTCATTAGCTGAGTTTTTCCATTTTATGTTTTTTACTTTACACTCACTAAAAAGAAAATGTATGTTAGCTAGATTAACGGAGGCAGTGCTTTGCTTTTTGAAGTGCTTACTTGTTTTTTTTATGAGGCAATATCTGTACATTAATACCATTTTGGAGAATGTCAGTCCTCCAGTAGGATATTAATGTATGTTTCACCCTTTCAAAGGATAATTAAGCAAAGTTAAAATAAATGACTATATGTAAATAATTATGTTGAGGATAGCTACTTTTATGCATTATCAGCATATATAAAATGTGTACAGTATTGCTGACCACACTGTATGTACATATACAGATACAGCAAGGATTTTGTCAGGATTAAGAGTGCTGAGTGTGTAGTAAGCTTGACAATAATGTATTCCAGAAGCAACAATCTAAAGCCTATCGTTGTGTGAATAATATTGGAAATTATGGGATAATTTACTCAATGTATTCAAACCTAATGGATTTTGGTACAGGTCAGCCCTATTGCTCAGAATATAAATAGTATGTGGCTTTGTTGTTAAGCATTGCAAATAGCTTAAACAAGTCAGGCTTGGGATCATGTAATACATTCTGTTCAAAATGTTTCAAATTGCCATAAAGCCCTGCAAACCCTTACAAAAAGTTGTGATAACAACAGCAGTGAAGGATAATTTTAAATCCTTACTACCTGTGCAAGAAATTCCATTTCCTTGGACATAACAGAGCAAAAAGTGTCAGTCTGTTTGCATTGAACCAGTGTTGTGAGTTTTAAACCACAATATAAATAACCTATGGCAATAAAACAGAGGAAATAGTAACTCATTTGCTGCTTCTAATGCTGGGAATAACTATGTTATGTTTATGTAATAGTTCTTATCCAGTCCTAGACTTGTCTACCATATCCATAAACTATGAACATCATTTTGTAAATGATAAACTTGCCAAGCAGAGGACTATATTGAGCTTCCTAGTTCGACGAGGTAAGTTTGGATATTTGCGGTAGCATTTCCCTTATTACTGAGAACTGCCAAAACACGAATGCTGTAACGTGCTATACCAGCCCCTGCCAAAGAAAAATTGTTTATATGCTTAACCACATATCTAGGGTTGTAGTGAGGATATAGCACAAAATATAGTTACAGTTTGACTTATACATCGGATTCTTTCATCTAATATACCCCTGTAACACAGGTGCCATATGTGTGAGAGATCAGATGCTCAAAAACTGAGTAAAGTTGAGAGATAAAGAAATATTTCAAAAATGTATTTTTGAACTGCCAGTATCATGGAGTAGAGGGATAAAGCCTTGACTATGATATGATGCCCTGGTTTGATTAGGGATTCAGGCACCTGAGCAGCTGGCAGGGAAGAAGGAAAGGCCATGTGCATTGGGGCACACATAGTAGTTTGATTTTCCTGGCAGAAACTGTGGCAAAACATCTACAAAGTGCTGTCTAAGGGTGGGTGGGGCATTATGCTAACATCATCCCTTTGTGGAAGTAAGCAGAGGTCCAGCACCGATGCCCATTGCACATTCTACCCTCAGGGTCTTATGAATGTGTACTTGGGAAGGAAAATAAAAATCAAGGAAAAATACTTCCATAGCAGTAATCATCATACTGTCCCAGGATATCAGTCTCATTTCTGTGCTCCCTAGTCCAGGATAGTGAAGAGGGGTAGGCACAGTTGTCAGTCGAGGACAGATATGGGATCATATGACAGTCAGCTGTGCCAGGCACAGTTGTCAGTCGAGGACAGATATGGGATCATATGACAGTCAGCTGCGCCGGAGGAAAAAATGTATTTCTGCCTGTTGATATACTTGTTGTTTGTCTTTCGGCTTTTTCCCGGTAAGGGTTCATCACAGCGGAACTCCAGTCCGCTAATGATTGGCAGTTGATTTTTATGAAACGCCGAGGTGACAGCTCGACGCCCAACCTTCAGTGAAGGCATGCCCATTTACGCATACATGTCTTTCGAATGCTACCCAACTGCGGGGAGGACATGCAGACTCCACACAGAAGACACGCCGAGAATTGAACGGGATAACCTCTTGCTGTGAGGTAACAACGCTACCGCCGTACCACCATGGCATAACCCTGTTGATATACTTGTATGCATCTAACTTGGGCATGTTTGTATTCATTAAATTTCTGATCACCAACAACATGGCTTCCTTATACAGGTTGTAGAAGGGTATAGTGAAATTGGCTGAGCAGATAGAAGCATTTCATTATTGTGAGTGCAGGTGTCATCTGTCCAGCACAAAAAATAATTGACTTTAGTTTTTGGTTAAGTATTTACCAGCAAAACTGCCAGCAACTTCTCCATCAGAGTGGTATCCAGAGATGTATTGCATGCCAAACCTAGGTCACTCCTCAGCACTCAGTAGCTGACAAAGTCTAGGGATAGGGCTTTGAGGCAAACTACACAGAACATGTTAACTCCCTGTATTCTTTTTGTGAGGAACCTCTCTGGATATTCCACTTGTTGCATGTACCTGTACAAGTACATACTGAAGGGGGGACTCTACTCAATAATGGGCCTGATGAGGGCTGAATACTGTGGAGTTATGACTTCCTTGGACCTAGATGCCATACCCTTACTTATAAGTTGAATTATTTCCTTTCTGCCTTAGACATGTTGCTTGAGAGTTAGCATCAAGTTCCTAACTAATGAGTCTAGTCTTAGAAATGTGTTATCAATCAGGTAGTTTTCTAGGGCAGTATTATGAATTTCTTGGTATTGAGTTTTAAACCTAATCCATTGGTACCTGCCATTTGTCTGTGTTAGACCTTCTTGGAGGATATTTGTATCTTGGGGGGATTCTATGACTGCTCCTAGTTTGCAATCATCTGCAAACTTCATCAGCCAAAACCCTTGATATTGATCTTGAACTCTATGAAGTAGATGCCAAAAAGGAGTGGACCAAGCACAGAGTGCTGAGGGACTCAGCTAATGACCTGCCTCTTTGTGGAAGTGGATTCCCCTTTTCTAAATTCTTGGGTCCTATCAGTGAGCCACCTGGCCATCAAGTGGGTGATGTAGAGGTTTATACCTAATTTAGTGAGCTTGTCTACAATGCCTGAGTTGTGTCTTGTGTCAAATGCTTTGGCCAGGTCAAGGTAGGCAGCATGCTTTGCCTTTATCCGTTGCTTTTGTGACTCAATCAAAGAAGTCCATGAGGTAAAGTAGGCATGACCTGCCCTTGACGAAACCAAATGGCAGCGGATCAAGCATCTGAATATTTCCTTTATTACGCCTATTCATTTCCTCTAAGAGTAGTTCCTGACAGCAATCTCAACTTTGTGGAATGGTGTTCTGTGGTTGCTGTCTGTGTAACACAGTTGACCTCTTCTTTATTGTGCATAATGTGTGTTATTTTTGCACACTTCCTATTTTCCAGAATATGTTCTGTAGTTATAATAGATCAGTAGGTTTGTCCTCTCATAGCCTTCATCTGGAAATGTGAAAATTCCATAGCTAATGCTCTTAATGTTTTCTTTATACAGGCCTGCATTCTTACATGGTCTTTCTATCTCACACACACACACACACACACACACACACACACACACACACACACACACACACACACACACACACACACACACACAAAGTATAAACAATCTTTTTAGATATAGCCGTGCTTTGTTCTGGCATAAATTCACTTCCCAAGGAACTGACTATAGTGAAAATATAGAATGCACTGAAGTATTATAGTATAATACAGTAAAAGCAAAATACGAAAGTATGTGCATTGTCTAGTTCATAAATGCAGCAAAAACAGAAAACTGCATACACCAACTAGGAACTCAACCACCTGATCATTTTCTACATTCATTTAGTTTAAAGGATATAAATGTAGTGAAGTATTTGCTTTTGAGTCAAAAGGCTAGTAGTGTTGACTGACATGTTTCATGATCAATATTTCTCTGCATCCAGAGTACCTCTCAACTTTCCTTCATCAGAATGCGTGACATGACATGTGACAAGTGGGCTAAATGTGTGGCATATAATCTGAGCAGAAACCAGACTTTCAAAATAGGTTGTAGTCAAGTGCATTGATGTATATAATGTTTTTGAACTTTAGAACATCATGCATTATTATGAAATCGTGTTTCAGAATGTCACTGGAGAATATAGAATATTGTCCTGTACCCATGGTACAGTGGATATTTAAAAGCTTAAACAAATAATGTAACTCGTAGTGTGTCTCAGTCAAGGGATATTGCCTAGGATTTACTCAGTAAACAGCTGAGTTCCTATATCTTTGCAGATAATTTTTATTAAAAAAACATTCACCAGACGATTGCTGTTATACAGCTGAAAAATGCTTTCTGTTTGACAAGGTAATCCTTGACTGTACATATATTTTTTAATGTCACAGTGGTATTAAATATTTTGTAAATGATCTTTTGCTTTCTCAGCAATAGTCATGGACTGGGGATATTGTAAGACGGTATTTGATTGACAAGCTTATACTGCAAGGAGCATGACTCTTGCTAGATCTATAATGAAACTGACATTCTGCCAAGAATAAACAAAAAAAATGTGGTAAAAAAGCAATGACGCCTGACATGTCTTGGTGTGCAAGGTCAAAAAGTAGCAACTAGGGCTGCAAAGCACAGAAAAGTTGTGTATTTTCAAATATATTATATTTCCAAAATATACTGATACATACCATCAATTTTACTAAACCATTGATTTAAATAGGTCCAAGGAAGTTACTGGAAGAAGCCAATAAGACTGTTTTTTATAAAGGCTTCTTGACTCAACCTGTTGCAATCTACTTTGCAAATATTTTACTTTCACATGCCTCAGGATCATAGGACATTACTAGGCTATTGGCCCTGAGGCCCTTACAAGCCAAGCCAAGAATTTAGCCCATGTTCTGACAAGTCAGCACCCAATGCTCCTGTCCAGCAGGGACACAGCATGTGGAACAGAGTGAGATCAGAACCCCTACATAACTAGTGTTCCACACTACAGGTGACTATTTGCAGCACATACCATGGCTCAGCTTAACACTTCTATGCATGCAGTTTCAAGTTGTTACCTCACAGCAAGAGGTTTTCCCGTTCGAGTCTCGGCTGGGCTTGGGAGTGCCATCTGTGTGGAGTCTGCATGTCCTCCCCACGGTTGGGTAGCATTTGAAAGACATGCGTGCATAAATGGGCATGCCTTCATTGAAGGTTGAGCGTCAAGCTGGCACCTTGGCGTTTCATAAAAATCTACTGCCAATCATTAGTGGACCGGAGTTCTGCTGTGGTGACCCCTTACCGGGAAAAGCCGAAAGACAATCAACATTATTTGTACTATGAATTCATTAGAGAAGCCTGTGGTTTAGGGCCGTCTTAAAATTCTTTGCAAAGATCTTTGATATAATTGAGTCCTGTGCACTATATAATTCAAATATACTCTGCCACCTATCTAATTACTTGTTTTCTTTTGGTTATATATAATGTAGCTGTCAAGTCTATATTCCATAACACCATTATAAGCTATAAACCACTTTTTTTCATACTGTGTCAAAGGTATTTCTCCCTACAAAGTATTCCCTGCTTTTCTACATATAAATAACATGTGATTAAGCCTTGTTTCATTTCCTGTGGCATTTCTGTGTTGCATATGTTTTTTAATGCCTTCTATAGTAAATCATGCATTCATTTTGTTTAGAAATGTCTTTCAATAGCTCATATTACTTACTATCAATTACATTTCCCATGTTTCATACAGAAAAAGCCATCTAAGTTAGGTATTGGCAGCTCTACATTCTTTTTCTCCCATTAAAGCAATGAAATAAGTATTAGCTAGATCAAATGGCATAAAAACTACTACTGTGTAAACAGTGTAGTTTTCCAGACTACCATGCTGTCACTAGAAGAAAAAGGAGTGCAACCTGACAGCAAGATTTGAATGGAGAACTCATCATTGCATCTAAAAAATTCTCATACTTTGATGGCGCAGTGGTGCAGTCGTAGCATTGTCACCTCATAGCAAGAGTTTCTCCAGTTTGATTCTTAGCTGGAGTGCCTTCTGTGTGGAGTCTGCATGTCCTCCCTGTGTTCGTGTGGGTTTCTCCAGGTGCTCTGCTTTCCTCCCATGTGACAAAGACATGCATCTGGAGCATTTCTCCCAGGGCCTCCCCTGAAAATTAACTTTGTTCCAAGTTGGACTTTCCCAGTAAACAAATGTTAAATAAATATATGTATATGGGTGTAGTGCACTGTATCAAATGGACACTCAATAGGTCAAAGTCACCAATATTAACACATTCTGCACATGCTTTGGAGATGACCTCAGAGTGGACTAAACTAACAGCAAGTGTTTTTGCAGGAGGGGCAATCCCCGCTGCACCCCCACTATCCCTGCTAATTATATATATTAACTCCAAGATCTCACAATCCCCCAATATTAATAAAGGTTGGTCATTTTATGCCAAGACAGTGTGGTGGTGTTTTTTTCTGGGGGATCTGGGCAAACAGATGCATATTTAAAAAGAAAATTGCACAATTTTTTATGAACACTATATACAGTAGTACAAAGCTGGAAGGTGTACACAGTAGGTGCAAACATAAGACATGAAGTTGACTGAAGAAGGAAGGAACACCCAGTGGGTATAAAGTTTGGAAGAAAAGAAAATTAGGAGGAGAGTCAAGGGTAGGGAGACATCATTAGAGCTAGATAAGTAAGATGGAAGGTGTGAGAGGGGTTAGGTGATGTGTCGGGACAATACACATCTACCTGACTTTGTTTTAGGAGATAAGCAGCCAATCAACCAGCTGTATGCTTCTATGTGTTGTAGAAACTATGCAGCCCAGCCTGTCTTACCATCCATAGAGCTTTATCACAGAATGTGAGAATGCTGCTGACTTCTTTGGTAACAAAGCTGCCTTCATCAGATCTGCTGTTCCTCTAGCTGACCCCAAGGGCAGTACAGTAATGCCAGCCTTCACCTTAACCATGTATAGACTGGAGTTCAATATCCCAATTTCAACGAGTTCACTTGTCATCTCTAGTATCTGGCTATCAACTTACAGGCTCGATGCCTGTTTGTCAAGGCTGGTGATGTCCAGTTTTGATGCAATGGGTCCAGTAATTTACCAGATTTTGGTTATAGTATTGAGTGATGGGATATTTTCTTTGTCCTTGGAAGAGGATGTGGTTATCCTGACCCTCAAAAAATATCTTTGGACCTGAATAATTTGACAACTACAGCCCAATCTTTAACTACCCTTTCTTGGGGATAGCCAGTGGAGAGGTTGTCTGTAACTATAGACCTCTGTTAGAGTTAGTGGGCTAACAGAGCTCTTTCACTCAGTTTTTCTTACTCACCACAACACTGCAGCTGCTCTCACTGGAATGGTTAATCATCTCCTTATGTCAGTATTCCAGATCCTAGACAGATCTACCTGCTTCATTTGACATTATAGGCAGAAAGCTTGCATACTTGCTCTGGTAGTTCTGCTATGGCCCTTGAACTGTGTACCTCACACCTGTCTAGCTGTACTGATATGGTCTGCTTAGGATTCAACACTTCCTCTCTTTATCATCTTGTTTGCAGAGTACCACAGATGTCTTACTTAGACCCATTGCTGTCCAAAGTATATATACAATATGTTTACTTTAGGATGGTGTGAGACCATACCTCATGGTGAACCACAATCCTGCTAAAATGGAACACTACCAAGATGGAGGCCTTGGCAAATGATGTAACCAAGACAGACTCTTCTGCCTTGCTATTACCCAATTATATTATGTACTTTGGTAATACGCTGGAATTTATTAGCAAAGTGCAAACTCTTGGTATTTTTCTTGTTGACTTGCAGCTAATAAAATTGGCACCAGATGTCAGCTGTAGTGAAGTATTTTTGTTTCCATTAGCAAATGTTTTCCAAGATTAAGCACCTAATATCTTGGGTTGTTTTCTGAGTTGCTATTTATGCCTTGGCATCTTCCACACCTGATTATTGCAATGTTCTCTAACTGAGACTAACTAACAAGGGGCTCTATCATTTACATAGGTTCATAGGTTCATAGGTAGATACTAGGCTATCTGCCCTATGGCATTTATAAGCCTAGCCACAGTGTGTTTGGCTTTCACCTCCCTTTTAGATTAGTTAACTGTGCCTCTATATAGTAGGTCACAGAAGATAGCCCTTTAAGGTTAGTTTACTGTGTCTCTGTCTAGCAGGGATGCAGAAGATATCCCAGGGGTAAACTTATGATCTCCCATCCACTCATCAAGATTTCTCTTGAAGAGGGTCAGTGAGGGGCTCTGCCTAACATGAATTGGGATTCTGTTCCAGAGTGAGAGGAACCTCTGGGATATGAATCTGTCCCTCCAGCATGTCCTATTTATTGCTGTGCTGAGGTTTAAGTCCCTGGAGCATGTAGCTCTAAGGTATTTGGATTTCCTGAGGTGGAGCATGTCCATTAATTCTGGGTTAGACACCGCGTCAGGCATAGATCGCCTCTGAGTAGGCGGTAAGCAACTGAGTAGAGCGGGAGTTTCTTTAGTCGAACTGCATAGGGCATCTGTTTGAGGCCCGTGATCCTCTTGGTGAGGTACTTTTGGGGTCTCTCCAGTTGCTGCAGGTGTTGGGTAAGGTACATCCCAAACTGGGCATTGTATTCAATTATGGGCCTGATGAGTGATGAGTAGAGGTGCACAATGACCTCTCTTGATCTAGATGTGAACCCTTTCGTGATAAGGTGGGCTATATAGAAGGTCTTTCTAACCACTTTGGCAACATGATTGTCAAAGGAGAAATTACTATCTACTTGGGTCCCCAAATCCCTAATTACTTCTTCTGTACTTAATGGATTACCACCTATGTGGTAATTTGTGGGCACTTTGTTTTTCCCAAAGGGGATGACTATGCACTTTTTGGCTTTTAGCTTGAGGCCGTGGCTCTGGCACCAGGTATCCGTCTCAGTGAGACCCTTTTGGAGGATGCTTGTGTCAGCCGGAGAGTCGATTGTGGCTCCACTTTGTAGTCATCTGCAAACTTGCTCAGGCATAGTCCTCCCATGTTAGCCTGTACCTCAGGGAAGTATATACCGAACAAGAGAGGTCCCAGGACTGAGCCTTGTGGGATGCCGCTTGTAACTGGTTTAGAGTCTGACATGGCACCTGCAATTCTGACCATGTGGGTTCTATCCCTGAGCCAGTTTGCAACCCATCTTGTGACATAGGGGTTGATATTTAAGCTGGTAAGCTTATTTATGATGCCCGAGTGGGGTATTGTGTCGAAGGCTTTTGCGAGGTCCAGGTAGGCTGTGTGGACTACCTTCCCCTTATCTATGGTGTTGGTAACTGTTTCAAAGAAGTCAACTAGGTTTAAGAGGCAAAATCTGCCCTTAACAAAGCCGAATTGGGGTAGGGTCCAGTGTCTGGAGATTCCCAATGTCTTTGTTTATGAGTTCCATGATACGCTCCATAGCTTTGGAGACCAGACTAGTCAGGCTTATAGGGCGATAGTTCCCGGGGTCCATTGTGGCACCACCTTTGTGGAGTGGGACCACTGTTGCTGTACGCCATTCTTTGGGTACATATCCTGTAGTAAGGCTGAGTTTGAACAGTGACTTTATGTGAGGGTTCAGATCTTCTTGTAGCTCATGTAAGACGCAGCCCAAGACACCGTCCGGTCCCTTTGATGCTGTGTTTTTTGCTTTGGAGAGGGCATCTTTCACCTGTGCATCTGTGATGTCTGGGAGGCTACATTCTGTTGGGATAGTCATTTGCTCTTTTAGGGGGGGAGGGGGGGAGAAGTTTGCACTGAAACTGTCTGCCAGGATGTTGGCAATGTCTGTGGGTTCAGTGTATTTTTTGCCATTTTGCACTAACTCAGAGCATATCTGGGAGTTGCCACCCAGATTCCTAACATAACTAAAGAAGGCCTTGTAATTATCTTTAGCATCTTGGGCAGTTTTTTTTCGAAGCTGGCCTTTCATGATTTTATGAGGGATTGTAGTTTCTTGCTAGTACTGATCAGAGATGCCTTCCCTTTTTGGGATTTTGCTCTATCATGTAGTAGCTTTTTCCTTCTGTTGTATAGCTTATTTATAGCCGGGTCCACCAAACAGATCTCCTGCTTTTGGAGGAGTGAGTCTTGGTTTTATTTGGGATAGCACGATCCATGCATTCCTGTAGGTGCTCATAGAATGTGTTTGTAAAGGATTCTGCAGTTCGGGCAGTATTTTCCACTGGCCTGGGGGCTTTGAAAGATTCCACCTCGGTTTTGAGAAGTGTGAAGTTTGCTTTTGAGAAATTTTTCACAGTGGTTTCCTTGGCTGGGGGTGGGGATGGGATATGGATTCCAGTGAGATTAGTTTATGGTCTGATCTTACCAATGAGGGGTTTACCTCTGGTGTGGAACATAGAGTCCCCATGTTGGTGATTACCAGGTCCAATATGTTGTCCCCTCTTGTGGGAGTGTTGACCAGTTGTTCAGGTAGGCTACTTATTGCTACATAACATTATGTTACATCACATTATCAACATACTATGCCTGTTTTGTACAAGTAGGCTACTTATTGGTACATAACATTACGTTACATCACATTATCAACATACTATGCCTCTTTTGTACAGCCATCATTAGGTTCTGGCTCATTACAGGATTATCTATAAGATTCTGTTATTAGTTTGTCTCCTAATGACCCAGATATTTGTTACCTGAATGAGTTTGCTGAGCCTTGTTTCCATTCATGGGATTTATGCTTTGATTCTGAGGGACTGCTAGCATTTCCATGGGCCAGTGCTGACAGTTTAGGTTATCACACATTTTTCTACAAAGCCCCAACCTGTGGAACTTGCTACCACAGTGGTTTTGAAAGTACTCATCTTTGGCTGACTTCAGACAGATACTTAAAACTTCTATTTGATATGGCTTTTGATGGTGTGGGATGAATATAAATGAACATAACTGATTAATTTGTTACCAATTGAATGCCATATATTCCTTTGTTTAGTTAATGTAACCAGCACTTTCTTATGTCATCAGTGTTCAGTATAAAAATACCTTAACAAATTTGAAATTAAAGACTTAAATTGTGTTTACAATTTGGCGTAAGGAGAGAACTATATTAGGCAGGGGGGGAAGAGAGTACCAGAGTTTAGCTGTTAGAAAAAGGAAGCTATGGGGGCTTATTAGATGAGACCTGATTTGAACTGACTTATCAGAGTGAGTGAAGGTTTAATCCCTAGGTTCCAAAAGTAAGATGATCAAAAAAAAAAACAAACTAAATCTAAGGTTAATGCTGCTCAATGCTAGAAGTCTAAACCTCAAAATGCTTTCACTAGAGGCACTCCTAAATAAGGAGAACATCGACATCTGTGCAGTGACAGAGACCTGGTTCAAGGCTCCAGAGAGCACCGCTGCATTACCAGGCTACAATTCTTACCACACCTTTCGGCAACCTAACCTGGACCAAAACACTAAAGGGGTAGGTGTTTCCATATTCATAGAAGATATTCACACCTCCAGGCTAGTTGCTCAACATAATGCATCCAAAATTATCCAAGTGCAACTAACACTGGGCAAGACTGCAATCCAGGTTGTAGCTTGTTACAGATCTCCCGCCATGCCCTAGAATGCCCACTGTATGTTTCTCAATATACTGGACAATATTAAGGTACAGCCCAACACCCTAATAATGGGAGATTTCAACTACTCGACCATCAACTGGGAAAACTACTCATGTACTAACTAATCTGCTCAACGTTTTCTGGAATTCATAAATTCCAATGCCCTGGATCAGCTTGTCCATTCCCCCACCAGGGGCAGCAATATCCTGGACCTGGTCATTACCAGTATGGGAGCAGATACTCCAAGCCAGAGGTCAACTCCTCACTGGTCGGATCCAACCATAAGCTAATCACCCTAGGCATCCATATCCCACTCCCACCCCCCATTAAGGAAACCACTGTAAAAAACTTCTCCAAAGCCAACTTTATGCTCCTTAAGACAGAAGTGGCTAACTTCATAACACCCATACAGAATGAAAGTAGAGGTACAACTGCTGAATCCTATATACATTCACTGTATAAGCACATACATGAGTGCATGGACCGTGCTATCCCCAACAGAACCAAGATGCTAAAAAAGGAAGCCAATCTGGTGGACCCCTGCCATAAACAAACTCTATAACAGAAGGAAGAAACTGTTGCAAAAAAGAGTAAAATCCCAAGATTACAGGAACTCCCTGGCCAGCCTCAGTAAAAAGCTGAGATCCCTCATAAAATCCTTCAAAGCTAGTTATGAAAATAAAATTGCCACTGATTCTAAAGACAACCACAAAATATTATACAGCTATGTCAAGAATCTCAATGGCAACACTCAGATATGCTCTGAGCTACAGCACACAAAGGTGCTAGATATATTGAACCAACTGATATTGCCAACATCCTGGCAGACAGGTTCAGTGCAAACTTTACACCCCCACCCCCAAAAGGGCCCATCTTCATACTGGAATATTACAAAGCCTCTGTAATCATGGACGTACAAGTAAAGACTGTACTCTCCAAAGCCAAAAACACATCATCCATGGGACCAGACAACATCCCTGGCTGTGTTCTGCAAGAACTACAGAATGAACTGGCACCCCACCTAAGTACCATGTTCAACAATAGCCTCACTTCTGGCTTTGTGCCTATGGAATGGTGCACAGCGAAAGTTATTCCACTCCACAAAGGGGGTGCTACCATGGACCCTGGGAACTACTGTCCCATTCGCCTGATAAGCCTGGTCTGCAAGACCATGGAACGCATCATCCTGGAACTTATAAACAAAGACATAGGTAACCTCCAAATCCTGGACCCCACTCAGTTTGGGTTTGTAAAAGGCAGATTATGCCTCCTAAACCTGACTGACTTCTTTGAAGCAGTAGCCGTGGACGAGGGTAAGGTGGTGCACACAGCCTATCTTGACCTTGCCAAGGCTTTTGACACCATCCCACACTCTGGTATTATAGATAAACTCACTGGACTGGGCATAAATAACTATTTCACAAGATGGGTGGCCAACTGACTCACTGACAGAGCTCACATAGTGAAGGTAGCCGACTCCAAATCTGACTTCATACGAGTGACAGGTGGAGTACCACAGGGTTCGGTCCTGGGTCCTCTCCTGTTCAGTATCTATTTTTTTAGAAATCCAGGCAAATAGAGCTGATCTCTGGATAATGAAGTTTACAAATGACTGTAAACTAGGAGCCATAATAGAATCACCTAAGGATGTGGAAATCCTACAAAGAGGCCTCACTGAGACTGATGCTTGGTGTCAGAGTCATGACCTAAAGCTCAACACCAAGAAGTGCATTGTCATCCCTTTGAGAAAAACACCATACCCATGAACTACCACATAGGTGCTAGCCTACTAAGCATCGAAAGTGTGATAAGAGACCTTGGGACACAGGCAGACAGTAGTTTCTCCTTTGATAATCACGTCACCACAGTAGTCAGGAAACATTTTTACATGGCACACCTCATCACTAAGGGTTTTTTCTCCAGAAAAAGAGAGGTAATTGTTCATCTCTACTCATCCCTCATCAGACCCATTATAGAGTACAATACCACATTTGGAATGTACCTCGCAAGGCATCTACAACAACTTGAAAGGCCACAGAAATACCTTACTAAGTGGATTACTGTCCTTAAACAGATGCCTTACTCAGACCATCTCAAAAAAACTCTAGCTCTACTCTGTCGCAAATCGCCTGCCTAAAATGCAAAGCCATGTCTAACCCAGATCTGATGGACATCTCCATCATGGAGCATCCACACTCCTCTGTGCTGGTCCTGTGGTTTAGGCTGCTTGTTTTTGCCTACCACAATCCATCCCAGGTGCTCCCTCCCTGCTTCAAATGCAAAAGGAATACCTTCAGCCATCACCTGAAGACACCCTGAATTGGCCAGCTTGCCTGGTACTTAGAAAAATACTACTGAGAAGACCCCCCCAACAAGATTGTGTAAATTAATCCATCCTGGGTGCTCCCTCCCTGCTTTAAATGCAAAAGGAATACCTTCGGCCATCACCTGAAGACACCCTGAATTGGCCAGCTTGCCTGATACTTAGAAAAATACTACTGAGAAGACCCCCCCCCAACAAGATTGTGTAAATGTATGTTGCTTAACACTAATTAAATGTAGACTTGATGTACTATTTATAGAGTTAGTATGCCCTCCTGTGTGTGCATTCTAGCAGCCTATCGAGACCGTTTGCCCTCTCCCCCTCCTGTTATAACTACCCTAGAATATATTTAAAGCTAAGACTGGTCCAACTATCCCTGCTCTTTGCTATCTCCTACCATTATGTGGCAGTATCTACCAATATAAATCCTAGATATTCTTTATAATCCCAACAAGTTTTATTTTTTCACAAACAGTTGGTTGTGAGTTAATATCCTTAGACTGTAAATATCTTCTCCCCCCTGCTAAACCACCCTCTGTAAAGGCAGCCTTCATTTTCTGGCTGGAAATATTTAGCTCATACCTTCCAACTACAGCCTTTAAACTGTTCTTTGCTGATACTTTTTCTGCCATACACACCACTAGTGTTCTTTCCCACTCTGTTCGCCCTACGGGCTCATTCTACTCCCCTTACCCCAATTTCCACCCACCCCCAGTACTCCTAGCTTTATTCCTATCTTACCCCACCCTCTCAGCCTAATTACCCAATACCAGCTCCCCCCTCATTACTCCTCCAACCTATAGCCATCCTTCTTAAACTCTGTAATCTGTACTCCACCCAATAATTATAGTCCCCTCCTCTTTCCTTAAATCTCTAGAATACCTCCATCACTTTTTAAACCCTTTCTTCTTCATAGCCTTCTCTATTTTCCTAACCACTCATACCACTCTCTCTTTGCTCCAACATGCTCTCCTCAAGTTATTACACACTCTAGTCCCCCAGCCTCCTCTTTCTGTTCCTACTTCCCTTATACTATGCTACCTCATATTCCACCTATGCTTGCCCAATACCACCTACAAAGACAACTACCATACAAACCGACATTCTCCCTTACTTACTCCCATTTCCACTCTATCTCCTCTTCTCTCATTCAGCCCAACCCTCTGCACCTGTTTCACCCTAAACTCTTCTCCTCTAAAGTCAAGACACTGTCACCTGCTCCAATCTACAATCTACCAAAATTCATGCCTGGCAGACCAATATGGCTAAAGAATATCTCCTTCAACAACTAGTCCAAGCTGGTGATATCCATCCTAACCCATCTTTTATTAACAACACTCAACCCTTACCCTCTTTCTCCTATCTCAACACCCTAAAGATTTTTACAATTAATGCACAAAGTTTAAACAACAAAGTACACAAATTTCAAGCTTGGTTAAGCCATAACCAACCAGATATCTTAGCCATTTCCGAAACCTGGCTCAAGCCCTTCATCTCTGACTCTGAGATTCTGCTCCCAGGACTTCATTGTCTCAGAAATGACCGACTAAATTAAAAGGTAGAGGCTCTGCCCTAGTCTACTCCAAACTTTCTTACCGTAATTCCTCTCCAAATTCAAATTCCTCAATTCCAGAACACTGAACTAACTGCTGGAATTCTAAAACTAAATAAATATAAAAATATCTGCATCATTCCCCTCTATATCTCACCTGGTAACATCTCTACACTCAAAAATATTCTCCTATGGGCCTGTATTGAAATGAACTATGAAACTTATATCCTTGGTGATGTGAATATTGACTGGAATAAAATCAACTACCCCTCTCCCTCCCTATCCATTAACCTCTATAACTTCACTCAAATAATCCTCTCCATCACTTGACCTAACAAAGTAAACCCTCCTGGATCCACTATAGATTGGATCCTAGTCTCAGACCCAAATAAAATAACCAATTCTGGCACAATTCCTGATATTTTAATGACCACCTCCCAGCCTTCATGCATCGCTCCACTAGTTCCTCCCCACACCAGCATCAATACATTCAAACTCGTAACCTCAGTAGCTTCAACCTAACTACTTTCTCAAATACTTTCAAACAAATGAACTGGCAAATTCTAAACATCCTTCCTCTTGACAAGGCTATAGAATACTCCAACTCTGTCTTCCTTGACACTTTAAACTCACTAGCCCCACTAAGAAACAAAAGGATAAAAACTAAGTGCTCCTCGGCTATCCTGAGACAAAACAGATTATGCACCACAGAGACAAACTATGGAAGCTTTACCAAAACAATAAACTGGCCAATACCTTGCTCCAATATAAACAGCTCCATAACCATGCAAAATGACTAATCACTAATGACAAAAAACCCTACTATATCAAACTTCACTTCAATAACAATAAAACCCCCCAAAAATTCTGGAACTCAATAAACTCACTTCTCAATCCAGGCTCCAAGAATAATCCCTGTCCTTACCCACGTAAATTTGACCTCGAACTAGGCTCTGAATTTAACTCATTTTTCATAGACACTATTACTACCCTCACCAAGACATTTCCCAGTAATAACCCAACTGCTCTACACTCTCCCCCCTTCTAACTCACCTCATCTCTTTGAACTCAAACCCATCTCCACTAACTTTATAAAAAAATTTTGTCCAAACTTAAACCTTGCTCTAACACTCCCGACAATATTCCCTCTTCCTCCCTAAATGCGCTGCTGATGACATTGCTCTCCCAATCAAAATCATTATCATCCGTTCCATAAAAGAAACATACATCACGAAACTCTGGTGCTCAGCTTATATTCTTCCTCTTCATAAAAGAAGCAAAAATACCAGTATCTCAAACTTTTGCCCCATTGCTTTGCTCTCACCAATCTCCAAAATCCTAGAAAAATGCATCCACCTCCAACTTATGCCTTTCCTGACCCAAAACAATCTTCTCACTCCTACCCAGCATGGATTCCATCCAGGCCATAGCACAATAACCACTCTACTCTCTTTCCTAGAAACTGTCAATCAAGCCTGAGATTCAGGAGACTTAATTTCTACTGTTTTACTGGATCTGTCTAAAGCCTTTGATACTGTTTCCCACAAGCACCTTCTGTGTCATCTCTCAAACCTTAATCTCTCACATAATGCTTTATCCTGGTTATCCAGCTGTCTATCAGACAGATCACAGGAAGTCAAATGGAAGAACTCCATCTCTTCCTTCCTACCTACACCAGATGGCGTACCACAGGGATCCATCCTTGGGCCAATGCTTTTTAACATCTTCATCAATATCTTTCACACTACTATTCCTGATGTTAAAATGATTCAATACGAAGATGATTCAACCTTAGTCTGCTCTGCCTCAAACCTCTCTGAATTGCTGACTAAAACTCAAACTGCCTTCTCAGCAACTGAAAACTGGATGCACCAAAACCACCTCTCTCTCAATGCAAATAACTCAAAGATTCTACTATTCCCTCCCACAAAGACCTCCTCCTATGATAAAAACAACTTCAAAGTCTATAGTCAAACCAACTCATCTATAAAAGTAGTCCCCTTTGCCAAACTACTTGGCATTACTGTAGATGAACACCTCAAGTTTGATATTAATATTCAACAAAATATTAAGAAAACCCACCAAAGACTAGGTATGCTATATAGGAATAATTGCTTTCTCTCCAACTCTACCAGACAAACTCTGGCCTCGACTTATCTTCTTCCTTCCTTATTATAAGGAGCCCCTCTCCTAACCAACCTGTCCTCCACTATCACCTCTAAATTAGAAAACTGTTACAATAAAATCTCTAAATTTGCCTCTAAATCTAAAAATACCACCCATCACTGCTTAACCCTACAATCCCTGAATTGGCTTGAACTCCCAAACTAGCTAGACTATCTCCAACTCACTACTGCACATAGACTCATATTTCACCCAACAAAATGTCCCGCTCTAAGTAACATCCTTCTCCCTTATACACCCAACAGAGCTCTTAGATCTGAAAATCAGAACTTAATTACTATCCGTAAACCTAAATGTCCTGCTGGCCAACTTCTCCTATTTTTTTTCACTAGGAAAAAAATAGAATTCCCTTCCCTCCTCACTAACCACTGTACCAAACTCAGAAAACTACAAAACCCAACTATTCAAACACCTGTCCACTAAATGGAAATGTACCTGCCTTCACCCAACCTAATCCAAGGGGGTTCTCGCTCTGGTTCCCAAGCTCTACAACTCTGATAGTTATCTTCCTATGAGCCTATTTAAGCTTTCAACAATTTCTATAGCTTCTCTCTAAGCTCTCAACAACTCATACAGCTACCCTCACACAGCCCAACCTTGTAAATAGTATTCTACTGTTGATGTGTGCATGTAAAGCGTATTTACATTTTCTTAAAAGGTTTGTATGTAAACTGTTTCCACACCTAACACATCTGTTTTCCTCAAATTAAACTGTATGATCCCTACCTTCAAGCTGAATGCATTTAACTATGCATGAATGCATTTATGAGTAACTATTCTACATAATATTATCTTTAATATTAACTATCAGTTGTATCTAAATTGTATAATGCATCTTGGAGCTTTTGTCCCCGGGCCTCCACTGAAAATGGGTCAGTTTGGCCCAGTGGACTTCTCCGGTAATCAAACTGCAAACAAACATGTTACACTTAAAGAAATCCCAATCTCTTCGAGCCACATGCTCCAGGGACCTAAACCTTGTCACCACAATAAACAGAACATTCTGGAGGGATAGAGTCCTGTCCCAGAGACTTCCCCTGCTCTGGAATAGACTGCCCATTCATATGAAGCAAAGCTCCTCATTGGATCCTCTTTAAGAAAAATCTTGATAATTGGATGGGAAACAGGAAATTCACCCCCCAGATCACTTCTGTAGCTCTGCTCGACAGGGGTGCAGGAAAATAATTTTCTTGGGTGGCGAAAGTCAGGGAACCTCCTTTGGCTAGGCTTATATAGGCTCTAGGGCCAATAACCTAGTATTTACCTATGAACCTATGAACAATCTTTGTTATTACTCTGTTGTGGGAACACTCTTGGATAGGATGATGTATTTATGTAATGGTGATGATGAGGGAAATTCTCTGAAAATGAATGCTATTGACATCTTTCCTATATTCTTTTATGGCTGTGAAGGCTCACACTGCATGCCTAACTGTTTTCCTATGGATACACAGATGACTCATTTATTTATAAGTTAGTGGTATTTTGAGTGTGTTTACCACAAAGGTTCTAGAAGCAAAACCTTTTTTAATTTACCTGTTGGCACAGATATCATTGCCAATCATAGTTTTTCAGCAATTAGGTAGCATTAGTAGAGTCTTAGTACATTAACTTTTGTTAGGTCGATTATAATTCAGCATATTCATGCAAATGTTACTAGACATATAACTGATAGTGATTTAATACAGATGATTAAGCTTGCTTGTTTTATTTTGTCCTCCATTACATGCTGATCATTGTATCAGTTCAAGAACAATTTTTGTACCCAGAGTTATATATTTGTATTGTTAGTTTGTACTTTGGTTACTTCATATTGGTTAACTTGGTATAGTAGGCAATATTGTAGCTCAAACTGCTTTTAAGGTGTAAAAGTAGTTTAGATACTAATGCTAAATACTTGCCTAGTAGAGCAGAAGGCATTCTGCATGTTATACTGATTTCATCATGCACACCAAACAGTAAGTACTGGATATACTTTCATTTTTGGGGTGTGTGCTACTGTGATGAGTGGAACAATTATGTTCACAGTTTACAAGTTTCCAGGCAGCAGTTTTAATAGTTGTTAAGTTTATGTTGTATGAGGTAGCTATCCTTTTTCAGGATTAGCATAGTTGTAGTAAGAAATTGTTTTTATTGATAGCCTGCAGTTTTGCTAAATTACTCTTCATATGATATAGGAATGAAAAAAACATGCAGCTGTTCTATGCTGTTTACCTTTGGTCTAATTAGGAATATTTTAGGCATAGCATACATTATTTTGTCTTTTACGATTGTTATGTGTGAGATGGCTGAACTAAACTATTGTGTTCTGAAATTTGCAATATGAAAGAGAGAATACATTAAGAACAAGACACATGTTCACATTAGTCTGATACATAAAAGAAGAAATGGTATTATATATACTGATGTGAGGTTGGAGATGTTACTAGTGGGGGGCAGAGGGGAAAGCTACATCTGGTTCCAGCTGTCAGGGGCAGGATTATCAGGTGGCAATGGTGCTGGAGTGTACTAGCATTACTGATATATAAATACAGAAGGATGTCATGGGAGATACTATATATATTTATATTAGTTTAGTACTTATGTATTTTATTTCAGTGTGAGGTGAGTGCATGGTAGTAATTGTAGCAAGCCGATTCTTATAGGAGTGTAAAACAGCCTTTTTTCCTTTGAGAATTTTTCCCTAAATGTCAAGTTGAAGATTGTCAGTTTGGTGATCTGCATAGGGTGTTAAATAAGTTAGCTTTGGTTCTGCTTCTGGTAACTCAACAAGTAGTTCTGGATTTGCCATCTTGGTTAAAAGATGTTTACTATTTAACTATTTACAAATCAAGGATGATAGCTAAGGTAAGTCTATTATAAAGGAAGGTCTCAGCCTACTCTTTCTGCTTCCTTTAGTGTTGACTTTATCATATGCCCCATGCTATGACAGAACCAGCTTCATTGTTCAAGATTTCCAGGTTTTATCTAGTTTCAATATTCATATTTTCTTTTTGGTAGGAAATGGACTTTAGCTCTTATCTTTTTCCTACAAAAGAATAATTTGTTGCCTCATAATAGTGGCATTCAAATATTTAGCATATGTTATGAATACTTATCTTTTTAATCCTTGTCTTACTTTATAAGCACTGGGGAAGTTCCCTTTAATCCCCACACAGATCCTCATCAAGGATTGATTATTTATGTTTAGGAGGTTTCAGAGATATAACCTTCCATAAAATGTATTTATTTAATACTATTTGGTCACCAGGTGGGTAGGCTGGACAATTTACTGTTTTCAGCCATGATCCAGGCTCAGTGAGCAGCCATGTACATATCTTATAAAGTACAAAATAAACATAATTTAGAGCCATTATCATTTTGGTCCTTTTTTAATAAACCTACAAATTGCTGCTTATTGGAAATGCAAAGGTAATATAAGTTGAATGTTAAAGTCATTGCTACTACAAAATATGGA
>NC_056733.1:1882116913-1882139413 GCF_019279795.1 Protopterus annectens | reverse complement strand
CAAAGACGCCGTTGGGAATGTATGGAGAGTGAGTAGTCTAAAAGCATTACTCTGTACCCAGGCAGCTGGAAATACACACACACACACACACACACACACACACAGACACACACATACTTGGCAGGCCTGGGAGTCGAACATACACCTAACTACCTTATCACACTACAGCATTACGCAATTACAGAACACACTACCGAGATTACTGGAGCACAGCACTCCCAGAGGCGTACTTTTAGGTGGATGACATCATCAGCAAAGGTAAAGAAGCCGATAGGGAATGTATGGAGAGTGAGCAGTCTAAAAGCATATTACTGTCCCAAGGTAGATGGAGACAAACACACAGCAGTGGTGTGAGCGGGACAACTGCCTATCTACGGAGCACTATTACAACACTACATAAATACGAGATGCGCCATAGACAGTACACCTTTCAAGAAGTCAACCAGTGTGTTCAATGTAGGAATCCATCCTGACGTGGGGTATGGACATCTGTTTCCCGGATGACCACTATCGCTATACAGGATTTCAATGGTCATGCCCATACACAGAGGCACATAACCAACACAAGGTGTCACTGGGCCTGCTCACACACTTAGTAGTACATGTTTGTTTGGAACATACTGTGTGTCCATCTACACAACGGCGTGCTAGGCATGCTCACACACTTAATAGTAGCGAAGGGCTGTCTTGTATGCACATGGATTCTAAACACAGAAAGGCACAGTGTGTCGATATTGAACATTGTTATCACGAATGCTGCACTACATATATCTGACACCGGTCGTCAGTGCTAGATGTGTAGCATTCATAATCACAGCTGACAATCCAGATCCAACAATGGGGAATACGGACATCTCTGCAGTGAGGAACACCTGGCATATGGCACAGTTGTGCACAATAGCACTACCATCATATACCTCAGATACAGACATGTGGGCCATAAGACCGTGACGGACCACTCCAGGTGTTAGTGTCCCCACATACATGAAGGCCACTCACATGTACTGACCAGTACACACACAAGAGCCATCACAGATGTCTCAGGTGCAGATCACAGTGGTAAATGCCGTATTCTACTATGTAGCCCTAAGACATCAACATGTCCTTGGACCAGCAATGCACATCCATACATTACTACAACACCATGTTACTCATGACCAGTGGACTGTACATAGGTCTACAGTAACTGTGCAGACTACACATGTACTGACAGGGTTCCATCATGTGTTATGCAATGCAATGATACCACTGTTCATAACCAGGTCAGCTCTACACATATCAGGGGCCCTGGGTCTTATACAGCTGTAACAGATGACTGTTGCTGTACACCAAAAAACACTAATTTTTGGATATGACATACATGTAATTTCCATGAATATGTGCATGGCCCACACACACACAGAACAGATATGTACATGTCATAGTTTTTGCTGTCCTCCATGCAGACAAGTGGCTACAGCAATCACATGCATGCACATGGAAGGTAGGTCCATGGCTTTTGAATGCTAACAGTACATAAGGTAGCAATGTTGACTGATGTAACATTCCCTCTGTACTAGTTACCCATGACAACTATCATATCATACAACAGTCCATGTGTCTTGTATGTCATCACACATATCCACCAATTGCAATGCATACAAACATGGCTACATGACAGGAATGTAGGACCAACACACATGTACATGTAGTGGTGTGCATTCAGCTAACATGCATGTGCAGTAGCTGATGTATGCAGTTCATCTGTGTCTAACTACAACATGTAGTTGCAATGCAGCCCCATCATTGACACCTGTATATGGTGAAATACTGACAGTACGGTAGGATGTACATTAGGTATGGAGGATGTGTACATAAAGTGGTTGTCCACCTTTGCAGATGGATGTTTGCTGAAGACAGCTCACAGGTGTGTCACAAGCCATCCTACCATGACATGTGCAAACAGTAAGCTATGTTACTGTTACTTGAAGGTGAAGATATACAACCTACACAGCGGTCAGGGTGTTACTGACTGTAAATCACTTGACACCTGTAACACTTACGTCCTCCCATGTGCATATAGCAGCACAATTGCCGAAGGTAGTGTCAGTACACATAATGCGGCCAATACTGCTGCATGTCTGTCAGACGTATCATCATATAGCAGGTGTATGATTCACAGTACTGCCATGGGTGTTTGCTTGTGTAACCATATATGCCACGTATGGTGGGGAATACATCCAATTGTTACACACCCATGTACATTGTTGTAGAAATCTGTACATACTGCAGTGTAGAAAGCATGACATAGGCGGGGTGGTGTGTGTATCACACACATGTCAGCTATCTGTATGTGAATGACATTTCTGGACTCCACAGTGTGTGTATGTGTATGTATGTATGTATGTATGGCTGTCTGGTGCATGGAGTGAGGGTGTATGCTACCATACAGAACAGACAGGATCCCTAACCCCTCATGGTGGTGCAATCTACTACCCTGTTGATGCCGTCGGTCTCAGCCTCACTGGTTACCTGTACATGTTCATTCTCTGTGTTGCATCATGTGGGTGCACAGTACTGTGAAGGTGATTACCACATAGGCAGGGGTCCTCTCCTCAGCACTATCGAGTGTGAGTTATAGTGTCATTGACCCCGTGAGTGTGGGCATGTTACTGTGTGTTTCTGTGTCTGTGCGTGTTCTCATCCTGTAATGTGACAGTGTATTACTGCTACACAGTAAGGCCTCATGCTGTCAACTGGCCTCTACCCTTGACATCAGCCAGACTGCTGTGTAAACCCCCCCGCACCATGTCACTGTACCTGTGATGTGACCCGGTATGGATGTCATGTCTCTAGCCACTGTAGCCTATTAAACAGCTCACATGCTTCTGGATCAGTAGATGTGTGGACATCTGTGGAATGGTAGCCTTTCTAACAGTGAGGTTGAGGCTATGTATAGCATTCTGGTATTGGCTATGTATAGCATTCCGGTATTGCCATACATGCCTGTGAGTACTCCACATTTATACATGGGAAACTGCAAACACTGCTACTTACTAGCACATGCAATTAGACCTTAAGGAGGGAAGCAGGGCATCATTACCAACATGCTATTACTGTTGTTACCAAGACACATACTGTGAACATACAACAATGCACTCTAACTGCAAACACTGTAACATAATGGCGCATGCAATTAGACCCAAGGTGTTACTCCTACAGTCTCCCATCGTTGAAATCTGAAAGGTGGAAAATGTACAGTAGATATCGCGGTAGCATGACCCAGTGGACAGCTGCGTTAACAAAATAACATTCACATGTAAGCATTGCAGAGTATTGGTTTCCATGAATAAGGCAGATGGGAGCAGATCATTATGAGGAAAACGCATATAATATGATCATGTCACTGGACAGGCCGCAGAGTCCGTACAGTCGAGCGCCTCGTCACCAAATGGTTAGACATACCCGATACTGTAGTCATGTAGTCCAATGTAATACGCATCACAAGGGGATCGCACACACCCAGTGTGAATGACAAATGTAAGCACAAATTTGGCGGCGAGTGGGTGTGTGTTTGTCTACCAGTATGCCAGTAGTGCACTGTCAAAGAAATGTGGAGTCTGAACAGGTATAAGGTGCTGTAACCAGAGGTCAGCAGTGCTTAACACTGTGCAAACCCATGCACAACTGCTCACACCTGCTGGAATGTGCCTTACCCACTCCGTATCAAAGGCATCGTTCTGTCCCAAACAAAGAACCATCCTATTCACGTGTTGGTAGCAGTACCCTGTGCACATAGCTCATGTGAATTAACAATACACCATGGCATATGTACAAACAATGGACCATACACACACCATACAGCACAGTCATCCAACAGTATAGCAATGTACTGGCAGATATGGCCGTCCTGTGTATCAGTGGGTGAGCATGCCCAGTATGACTGTTACGCATGTTGTCGACCGACATTACCATCATACCGTCATGTGTGTGAGCATGCCAAGAATGGTCAACTGCATCGCATGTGTCACATGTCCAAATAATACTGTGTTGCCGACCCCACTGTTTTACACACAGGTGTCATGTTGTGTCTGCAGGGTAGCTAATGGTCATGTGGCATTGACAGTTGCTACATTTCTGCATAGTGTGGGGGGACATCCAACCGCATCCACAGTCCTGCACAGCACTGGGGGTGGCGCACATGACTTTCACATGTGTACGTTGGACAGGGGGCACAGCTGACAGTTGCACACATCTGCTACTACTGTGCTGGTATGCCAGGTATTCCATGTCAGAGTGTGGACCTATTGAAATTGCTGTTTGGAGGGATACCAGTGTACGTCAGATCCCAGCTTTAAATACCAGCATAGTGGTGTTGGGACGTCCTAGCTTTCACAACCTACATCAAACTGCCTTGCCTGCTGTAGTCTGTGTGTGTCTCTGGGGGTTGGGGTCATTCATTGGGCATATCCATAGGCCATTTTATATAATTTGTCTGTATTGGTCCACACCTGTCCAGCTGCATGGAAATTGTGTGGGCTGTATGGACACACATGATGTTCAGCCCATAATCTGCAGTGGGTTAGGACACCCTGTGTACTACTGGCTACCATTGTGACCCCTTATGTGCTACAGATGTCATGGTGCCACTATGGACGTGTACTGTCTGCTGCCCTAACATTCGCCACCGAAGTCTCTTGTATGCTCAGATACATACCAGAGCAACGGGTAAAGACACATTCTAATACAACTGGCAATTGTTAGGTCAATAGATGTACCCTGGGGTGTTCCAGACCTGAGGACAGTGCTGGAGGGCTGCCTATGTCAGTTGCACACAGTGCCCTCCTATACATGGCCGTGCACAGGTAGTGTAATGTTTGGCATCCATTGTGTGCGGTCAGAGAGGGTGAAATCCTGGGTACCTACTGTGTCAGTGCATATGCCTTGTGTTGCCTCTTTACCAGGGCAGATCATACTGTGCGGCCCTGTTGCCAACTCGGCCCTGCTCAGGTAGTTCCTTCGCCAAGTCACACTGTGCCTGTCCAGGCCTTGGCAGTGGTGTTGGGCCATGTGGCCCTGCCCCATGCTGTTCCTGCTGCAACTGTTACTGCAGGATCAGATTGTGTAGCATAGCAAATACCATAACAATTTGTGTGCATGTAGCTAGTGAATACTGCTGGGCACCACCAGAAGTGTCCAGATACCAGAACTGTGACCTGAGCATTCCAAACACATGCTCAATTATATGTCTTGCCTGTGCATCTGCCTCATTATGGTGTGAATGTTCAGGTGTGTGTGCATTGCTGATGGGTGTCATCAGCCATGACACCAGTGATTACCCAGCATCCCCCACTAGGAGACTGTAGGGGATGTCCATATTGGCAAAGGTGTGGTACAGCTGTGTCAGACTCCATATATCGGAATCATCATAGCTTCCAGGGCAGACAGCACACACATTCAATCTAATGCCCTGACCATTGCATATGGCCTTGCTGTTGGAGGGTATGCCCCTGCAGTGAATGTAGGACCTACCCGCTCACCGGGTGTTGCTTTGATCTGTATGTGTGTGCAGGCTATAGCACCCAGTACCCCAGGGTAGTCAGCCATGTGGTTGAAGAGATGTATATCGCTGGTCTACTAATCATGTGTGTTGAGGGCATGTATGCGTGCTCACTAGCATGTGTTGACATGGCGCCTGTGAACTGGTGCAATACTCTGGATGCAGATGCCTGTGAGATCCCCATGATATCCCCAGTTGTGCTGTGGGAGGTACCTGTGGCTAGTATACCTAGGCCAACACATACCGTGGTATCCACTGTGATGGGTTTCCCTCAGCCTGTTTGTGTCAGGTGTGGCAGGTACAGGTCAACAAGCCGCTGTAGGAGGTCTCTGTCCACCCCATAGTGCTCCACTATCCCCAGCTCATGTAGCCCCTGGTAAGTCACCCTGGGTCTATAAAGTCTTATGTCACCCCAGTAAGGGTTGTTCGGCAGCATACACATCCTCACTGCCCTCAGCCTCCTGCACATGTTGGTCTATGTTGTCTGCTGCAGCCCTTCTCATTTGGTTGGACTGTGTTGTGAAATGTCCCCGCAGGTATACACCGGTGGTGTAGAGTGTGGAAGAAACCTGTGTGTATGCTTGCTCACATTACCGTACTGTTCAGGTGTGGGCTGGTCATGTAATCTGCTGATTGTGCTGATCATCACCTGTTTGTGCAGCCTGTTCACCCTGACTACCCCACTACTGCTTTTATCCCTCCCAATGTCACCAGGCAGGTATAGACACACCCCTAGCTTAAACATGCTAAGGCAGGAGCACTCCCGAGGCACAGGTGTGCAATGTCATGCACAGTATGCCTGACCCCATCCCATGCTGTCAACTATATTCGAGCCCTGCACCCAGCTATCTACACACATACACTCCAGGGATCAGTATCACACCCTGGGGATAAATGGGATACACTATTGTCAACCTCATCTGCATAGTATAGTCTTCTAATGAATAGTTATATGACCCATACCAAACCTCCAAATTAATAACCACTGCTTAGTGTCACTCAGATCCATACATCCTTACTATCACAGTATTTGATGTCCCATGGTCTTCCCAGCAACAAAATAACTGGTGTCTACACAACTACAACCCAGGATCCTGCACACAACAGACGATGTGCATTACCACTATGCCATGGCAGATATACAAACATCTGAGGTTATCACGTACAGATCATCCGGCACAAACATTCAGTAGTGCTGATGTCCCCAGACATATATGTATATATCTATGTCTATCTCTCTATCTACATATATCATATATATTATATGTATACATATATACATAGATGTGTATGTGTATATATATATATATATATATATATATATATATATATATATATATATATATATATATATATATAGATATATATATATAGATATATAGGTGTGTGTGTGTGTGTGTGTGTGTGTGTGTGTGTGTGCATATATATATATATATACATATATATATATATATATATATATATATATATATATACACATATACATACACATACATACACACATACATACACACATATGTAGATATTGCATTTATATCACAACAGCGGACCACATGAGAGCAAAGCATTAGACAGGAATGAAAAGGAAACTACATGTGCCACCTGCATCATGTAGTGTTGTTACTATCAGAGCATGTGTGTTTTGTTGTGTCACACGGGTCAGACTGTATTAAGGGTAAGAGTAGGGCTGCTGACATTTACTCACCAGACCTATTGGCGAATGTATGTGTTGACAACCCAGTGTCTTGGCAGAATATGCGGGCTGTGGACACTATATAGGTCAGCAACAAAACACACTGAACACATCCTGCAGCTAGTCACCCACAGATACCAACACATAGGGTATAACTGCCAAATACACACCTGCCATGCCTTGGAATCGAGCACCTGCCTGTCTATTTAACCACACTACAGCATTACACAGTAACAGAATGTGCTACCGAGTTTCAGCACCACCGCACTCACAGAGGCATACTTCTGGGTGGGTGACATCATCAGCAAAGGCAAAGACGCCGATAGGGAGTGTATGGAGAGTGAGCTGTCTAAAAACATTAATCTGAGCCCAGGCAGCTGGAACCACACACTTGGCAGGGCTGGTAGTCGAACATACACCTAACTACCTTATCACACTATAGCATTACACAGTTACAGAACACGCTACCAAGATTACTGGAAAACAGCACTCCCAGAGGAATACTTCTAGGTGGATGACATCATCAGCAAAGGCATAGACGCTGATAGGGAATGCATGGGGAGTGAGCAGTCTAAAAGCATTACTCTGTCGCCAGGCAGCTGGAAACACACACAGACACATGCACACTTGGCAGGACTGGGAGTCGAACATACACTGGAATACCTTATCACACTACAGCATTATGCAGTTACAGAACGCGCTACCGAGATTATTGGAGCACAGCACTCCCAGAGGCATACTTCTAGGTGGATGACATCATCAGCAAAGACAAAGACGCCATTAGGGAATGTATGGAGAGGGAGCAGTCTAAAAGCATTACTCTGTCCCTAGGCAGCTGGGGACACACACACACACTTGGCAGGGCTGGGAGTCGAACATACACCTAACTACCTTATCACACTACAGCATTATGCAGTTACAGAAAGCGCTACCGAGATTACTGGAACACAGGACTCCTAGAGGCATACTTCTAGGTGGATGACATCATCAGCAAAAGCAAAGACACCGTTAGGGAATATACGGAGAGTGAGCAGTCTAAAAGCATTACTCTGTCCCCAGGCAGCTGGAAACACACAGACACACACACACTTGGCAGGGATGGGATTCAAACATACACCTAACTACCTTATCACACTACAGCATTAAACAGTTACAGACCGCAGTACTGAGATTACTGGAACACAGCACTCCCAGAGGCATACTTCTAGGTGGATGACATCATCAGCAAAGGCAAAGACGCCGTTGGGAATGTATGGAGAGTGAGTAGTCTAAAAGCATTACTCTGTACCCAGGCAGCTGGAAACACACACACACACACACACACACACACACACACACACACACACATACTTGGCAGGCCTGGGAGTCGAACATACACCTAACTACCTTATCACACTACAGCATTACGCAATTACAGAACACACTACCGAGATTACTGGAGCACAGCACTCCCAGAGGCGTACTTTTAGGTGGATGACATCATCAGCAAAGGTAAAGAAGCCGATAGGGAATGTATGGAGAGTGAGCAGTCTAAAAGCATATTACTGTCCCAAGGTAGATGGAGACAAACACACAGCAGTGGTGTGAGCGGGACAACTGCCTATCTACGGAGCACTATTACAACACTACATAAATACGAGACGCGCCATAGACAGTACACCTTTCAAGAAGTCAACCAGTGTGTTCAATGTAGGAATCCATCCTGACGTGGGGTATGGACATCTGTTTCCTGGATGACCACTATCGCTATACAGGATTTCAATGGTCATGCCCATACACAGAGGCACATAACCAACACAAGGTGTCACTGGGCATGCTCACACACTTAGTAGCACACGTCCGTTTGGAATGTACTGTGTGTCCATCTACACAACGGCGTACTGGGCATGCTCACACACTTAGTAGTAGCGAAGGGCTGTCTTGTATGCACATGGATTCTAAACACAGAAAGGCACAGTGTGTCGATATTGAACATTGTTATCACGAATGCTGCACTACATATATCTGACACCGGTCGTCAGTGCTAGATGTGTAGCATTCATAATCACAGCTGACAATCCAGATCCAACAATGGGGAATACGGACATCTCTGCAGTGAGGAACACCTGGCATATGGCACAGTTGTGCACAATAGCCCTACCATCATATACCTCAGATACAGACATGTGGGCCATAACACCGTGACGGACCACTCCAGGTGTTAGTGTCCCCACATACATGAAGGCCACTCACATGTACTGACCAGTACACACACAAGAGCCATCACAGATGTCTCAGGTGCAGATCACAGTGGTAAATGCCGTATTCTACTATGTAGCCCTAAGACATCAACATGTCCTTGGATCAGCAATGCACATCCATACATTACTACAACACCATGTTACTCATGACCAGTGGACTGTACATAGGTCTACAGTAACTGTGCAGACTACACATGTACTGACAGGGTTCCATCATGTGTTATGCAATGCAATGATACCACTGTTCATAACCAGGTCAGCTCTACACATATCAGGGGCCCTGGGTCTTATACAGCTGTAACAGATGACTGTTGCTGTACACCAAAAAACACTCATTTTTGGATATGACATACATGTAATTTCCATGAATATGTGCATGGCCCACACACACACAGAACAGATATGTACATATCATAGTTTTTGCTGTCCTCCATGCAGACAAGTGGCTACAGCAATCACATGCATGCACATGGAAGGTAGGTCCATGGCTTTTGAATGCTAACAGTACATAAGGTAGCAATGTTGACTGATGTAACATTCCCTCTGTACTAGTTACCCATGACAACTATCATATCATACAACAGTCCATGTGTCTTGTATGTCATCACACATATCCACCAATTGCAATGCATACAAACATGGCTACATGACAGGAATGTAGGACCAACACACATGCACATGTAGTGGTGTGCATTCAGCTAACATGCATGTGCAGTAGCTGATGTATGCAGTTCATCTGTGTCTAACTACAACATGTAGTTGCAATGCAGCCCCATCATTGACACCTGTATATGGTGGAATACTGACAGTACGGTAGGATGTACATTAGGTATGGAGGATGTGTACATAAAGTGGTTGCCCACCTTTGCAGATGGATGTTTGCTGAAGACAGCTCACAGGTGTGTCACAAGCCATCCTACCATGACATGTGCAAACAGTAAGCTATGTTACTGTTACTTGAAGGTGAAGATATACAACCTACACAGCGGTCAGGGTGTTACTGACTGTAAATCACTTGACACCTGTAACACTTACGTCCTCCCATGTGCATATAGCAGCACAGTTGCCGAAGGTAGTGTCAGTACACATAATGCGGCCAATACTGCTGCATGTCTGTCAGACGTATCATCATATAGCAGGTGTATGATTCACAGTACTGCCATGGGTGTTTGCTTGTGTAACCATATATGCCACGTATGGTGGGGAATACATCCCAATTGTTACACACCCATGTACATTGTTGTAGAAATCTGTACATACTGCAGTGTAGAAAGCATGACATAGGCGGGGTGGTGTGTGTATCACACACATGTCAGCTATCTGTATGTGAATGACATTTCTGGACTCCACAGTGTGTGTGTGTATGTATGTATGTATGTATGGCTGTCTGGTGCATGGAGTGAGGGTGTATGCTACCATACAGAACAGACAGGATCCCTAACCCCTCATGGTGGTGCAATCTACTACCCTGTTGATGCCGTCGGTCTCAGCCTCACTGGTTACCTGTACATGTTCATTCTCTGTGTTGCATCATGTGGGTGCACAGTACTGTGAAGGTGATTACCACATAGGCAGGGGTCCTCTCCTCAGCACTATCGAGTGTGAGTTATAGTGTCATTGACCCCGTGAGTGTGGGCATGTTACTGTGTGTTTCTGTGTATGTCTGTGCGTGTTCTCATCCTGTAATGTGACAGTGTATTACTGCTACACAGTAAGGCCTCATGCTGTCAACTGGCCTCTACCCTTGACATCAGCCAGACTGCTGTGTAAACCCCCCGCACCATGTCACTGTACCTGTGATGTGACCCGGTATGGATGTCATGTCTCTAGCCACTGTAGCCTATTAAACAGCTCACATGCTTCTGGATCAGTAGATGTGTGGACATCTGTGGAATGGTAGCCTTTCTAACAGTGAGGTTGAGGCTATGTATAGCATTCTGGTATTGGCTATGTATAGCATTCCGGTATTGCCATACATGCCTGTGAGTACTCCACATTTATACATGGGAAACTGCAAACACTGCTACTTACTAGCACATGCAATTAGACCTTAAGGAGGGAAGCAGGGCATCATTACCAACATGCTATTACTGTTGTTACCAAGACACATACTGTGAACATACAACAATGCACTCTAACTGCAAACACTGTAACATAATGGCGCATGCAATTAGACCTTAAGGAGGGAAGCAGGGCATAAGTACCAACATGCTGTTACCATTGTTACCAAGACACATACTGTGAACATATAACAATGCATTCTAAACCTGTACTACTTGGTATGTCTGGTGTTTGACAACAGTACACAACAAATGTAATGTACACTTATCTCAATATTCTGTTCACCCTGTGCACCAGACCATATGAGCATGTCCCTGCATCGATGGTGTGGATGACAGGGATGTGGCACAGGCATCATCATATGCACAGGGTGATAATGTTTGCCAGGGGTATAGGCTGCACCAGTGGATGACATCATGTGTGTGGGTTAGGGCCAGTGATCTGATTGGACATGTGTGGTTGTTATGCATGTGGGTGTTGCAGTGCCCTACAGATGCTTCTGCTGTGTGCGTGTATGTGCGCACACAGTTCTGTCATGTGTCCGGCCTACACAGGGGTATTATTGACAGCTCCAGATTGTACAGACCAGGATGTATAGCTCACTGTGTCCGGCCATGGCCACATGACCTGTTCCTGCCAGGGGTTGCACGGGCACTACCAGGCAGAGGTACAGATTGGCTACTGTCCGATGACACATGTCCACTGGAACTGTGTCCCCCCTGGAAATGTCCAGGGCCACGTCCACATGGCCTACTGTGTCCTGGTGTGGACAGCGCAGCACCAGCTGCACTGCTACTGCTACTGGCACTGTGGGAGCGGGCATGTGAGGTAGCTCATTCACATTGATCTGCACCAGGTAGTGTAGCTGGCTTACGTCCACGTGACCTATGCCTCACTCCTACCAGATGTTCCAGCACAGACAGCTCACGCTCGCGGATTGCCATGCAATGGACAAGGATTCCAACCATGTCACCCAATTGCCTGTCCAGAATGTCAGCAATCTGCTGTTGAGCATTTGCCAATGCCTGGATGTTGTCATTTAAAAAATGGATAGCAGCCCTCTGAAGCCACTGCCCTTCTCTGTTCTGCCATTCAGCATGTGCCTGTGCCACCATTACAGTCTGAAACATGCATCTGGTGACACCAGCTGCTGCACTCTGTCCTGCAGGTGCATGTCTGCCAGAGGTCCTCCTACGAGCAGCACTGGCCACATGCCTGTGTGGCACATCTGCAGTCATTACACTGACACCATGATGTGAAGGCACGCCTTCTGTAGCCACCACACGTTCCTGTTCCAAGCTAACACATGCTGACTGTCCTTCCTCTATGGCCACTGGTGATGGGGTATGTGTTGGCATGAGAACTGTGTGCTGGGAAGAGGGGGATATAGCTGGGATGGCAACCATTGGCACAGATTCAGCCCCTGACAACCCTGCCTGTACCTCATGCATATGTTCATCACTGCTAGAGTCTGTAGGGGCACTAACATCAGATGGACCGCAGGAGGGTAACGCACCTACATCACCTATGTATGCAAAGAAAGACTCTACATTACAATAGAGACACAGGCACACAGACAGACACAGAGACACAGACACACAGACAGAGACACAGACACACAGACAGAGACACACAGACAGACACACAGACAGAGACACAGACAGAGACACAGACACACACAGACAGAGACACAGACACACACACAGACACAGACACACAGACAGACACACACAGACACAGACAGACACAGACACACACAGAGACAGACCATGCATGTGATTTGACAGAAGGCATGCAGCATGCATGTGATACAGCAGACAACATGCAGCTCAGACATTAATAGTGGTAGTTAGCATACATCCCTGGGTTGCACACAACAGCAAGCAGGTGTCATATCAGAAGCCATGCAGTTCATACAATCATGGTAGTAAGCATGCATCCCTGTGATACACCATGTGGACCAGCACAGGTTAACAGTACACATGGCTGATGTGACCTTGACATTAACATGTAGTATCACATGTAATCTGCTGACGTGTGCATTGACATGCATACATGTCTGACACAATGGTGTCCTGACACATGTACATCAGTGTAATGGGTATCACATTGCAGTGTTGTCTGTATGCCCTACAGATAGAATGCACTTTTAGCAGATGTGCATGAGCATTGAAGGGTAGTATGAGGCGTCTACATTGCTATACAGTGTGAAGTACAGACACTGTGCCATTGCATGGCATTATGAGGCATCTATATTGCTATACAGTGTGGAATACACACACAGTGCATAGCCATGACTGCGTGCATACACATTCCATAACTACTGTGGATTGTGACCCACGTCGCTGAGGTGTATACACACTAAACCGTGCTGTGTCATGTGACAGGTCACTGGAAGACCTACAGATGACCCCCCTGCACAACTACTAAAATGTCTTAGCTGCCTGGCAACCGTGTCCACACATGGCAGACTTGTCAATACACCATGTCCCACATGACATTTATGTACCACACACGGCTGACAGTGATGTCCAGCAGCAGCAAGGGGAATGTATGGTATCTGTGGAAGCTGTACAGGTGACTACTGTCATGTTGTGACACAGTCATGATGTTCAACACATCTTATATGGTCGAATTAAGTGACACCTCCACAAGCTGTGCACAGGCTTTTAGGATGTCCAGTGTTCCACATCAACTATATAACCATTCAACAAAGGCTATAGTTGGGCCATGTGTGGACAATGTGCAACAGGGTGTATAAACATCACATCTACTGTGTGTTGCTACATGACTCTGCCCATCCTCCATGGCCATGTGTGAACATGTGTTGGCCAAATGTTTGTGATGGCCATCTATCTCACATGTCTGTGTTGTCCCATATGACATACACCCATAGATGTCAGATACATCACTGTCCACAGGGATATGCAGACAAAGGGTTGTATGTTTGGTATGTGGGGTATGTATTATGGGATTGTGAGACAATGTTGCAGCCGGAACACTACATGTCTGGGACATGTCAAATGGCGCATCACAATGTGGCACCCATTGCAGGGGCATATTCCACAGTGGTGAATCCTGTGGGCTGCCCATATCCCAACTCACTGTGTGGTACTGTTTGCGTACCACACATGTGTTGTTCCAATGTATAGTACATATTCCTACATTGAACAACACCTCCACTGTTGCATGCACAGCTGTCCACACATCTAGCAATGACAGATATTGTGGTTTCATGTCAGTGTTTCATTTAGTTTGTATATATTGCACATGGGTAGCCAGTGTGATTGACAGATGTGACCTGTATATTGTGACTGGACCATACATTATGTGTACATGTGTTAACTGGCACATGGTGAATAGATCCATGCATTAACATGCCTGATACTGATAACTATCTCACCTGCAATGGACTGATGTCTGTGCGGCACAACAGAGGTACCTGTATAGGGGTGACACAGCAGTTTGAACATTACCCATAACTGTATGACAGCAAGAGGGTGTACTGTGCATGTTAACACATTCGCTTGTACAATAGCATATAGTATGCACATGTGTGCATACACAGGGTAACATACTATAGTATGTGGCATGTGTAAACATACCTTGCATATGATGTTACATTACATATTGTACAGTGACACATGCAACTAAATGGGATATAATAGTTATATGTGCAGTAGTGACTTACCAGGCAACTCCAGGCTCGGTGGTTGGGAGACACCCACCTCCACGATAGCAGCTAGTGTTTGTGGATGCTGTTCTGAGGGTGTCCCCAGGATGGCCAGTAGCTCCTCGGTAGGTGTGAGTGGGGGCTGGGTTGGTGGCCCACCACCTGTTCTATCTTGTTCCCTAGCAATTGCATTGGCACTCAGTTTTGCATGTCATATCAGGTCCGTGCAGTGTCTGCGCACCTGCTGGTAGGTGCGGTTATGGCCACACACATCATTAACCCTCCTGCGAAGTTCCTGCCACAGGTCATCACGATGCTGGGCATGCTGTGGCACATGGCTGAACAATACCTCATAGTTTTCATAGAGGTACGGTATGAGGGCATCATCCTTCAGGTGGCTATATGCTGGCAGGCATGAACGAGGCATTATCTGGAAGACATAATGATGGAGACAGGTCACAGTATCACAGAGATGTACAGAGATACAGCTGCACATACATTTGTATTAAATCTAGTGCATATGAACAGTTATCTTTGCAAATCGTCATGACACTGACGCAACTGACATGTTTGTGTCACACACATGTAACACCTGTTGTGCATTGGATATCATCACCATATATGTGTGTCACCTCATTACATTGCTCATACTCCATGTGAATGCTCTCTTGATGTGGGCATGTCTGTTTGCCTGTACTGGTGTTCTTGCCTATCAGCACATGCCTGGATGTGTCCACAGTAATGCTGTTGACCTTGATGCTGTGTATATGTCAGATATCAACACATACACTGCTTTAATGGACATGAGCAGTGACAATGCAGACATGCACACAGACACCTTTACATGCATGTGTTTTGCCATATACATCTACACGGCACTGTACAGCAGTTCAACATCCTGCCAAGTATCGCCTGTGTTGCACATGTGATACACATGGGACAATAGATAGCCGGACGTTATTCGCAGGGATGGTTATCAACTATAGCATGTACGGGCAAGGTCATGCAGTAGTGTGTATGCCCTGGGCCATGTATGGACAAAGGATGTGAGGTTTTCTAGCTGTATCTGACAGCCATTTTGCCAGCGCCAGGTGCATCAGTACCACATTACTGATCCAGACAGTTAATGATACATCTACCATGCGGTCATCACACCATGTATGACAGATTACATGTACAGCTTTGATGGACAGGGTTGCATGGTATGGCAGGAGTATTTAACATGTATGGCACAGGGATCTGTCAAGCATGTGGTGATCCTTGTAGTAGGAAGGTGGCTGTCCATGATGTATGTCTTTCAGATCAGGATATGTACGTGTAGCATGTCCAACATCACAGTGTTGCACATGTCTTTATGCAAGGTAGCCAGCATGCTGCATAGTGGAGGTGAGGATTTTGAAGGCTGGTGTCATCCATCCACGCATGGCCAATACCCCTTAAAGGTGATATGTGATCTGATATTGGTCACCCGAGTGCTGAGTATGCCTGTCCAATGATCTCCATGCTCATGGGTGGCACCCTGTCATGACTTGGGTGCCTCATATGACTACCTAATAGGCCTGGAGACGCCACCAGCTCAGGGAGGTAAACTGCACAGCACCATCCCTTACACAGTGTCCATAATGTTGAACGCTGCCTAGGTGGTAGTTAATGGGTACAGGGTTATTCACCTAGCAGTGACAATGCTATTAGCAGCTGTCAGATTGTGCACATATGTCATGCACCTCACCCACAAAGCCCATTCTGTATGTTGTACACAAAACTGAGACAGCTATTGCTCCTAGGTCATAGCCATTCACATCCTTACATACGCAGATGCCTCCCATTTGTCTGTGTGGTATGGGCTACAATGAGGGGGGAGTACAAAACATTAACCATATTTTACTGTAGCTGCCACTGGTGTGACATGCACATGTCACTCAGACACCTTTTGTAGTGTTGCTTCTGTCAACAGGCCACTGGTAGAACACTCCTGTGACATACAAAGGTACATCTAGTATACTCAGTTTAGCTGGAACACAGTATGGGTGATGATGTCCCATGACCTGTCACAGTGTGAAATCATCCGTACTGTCATCTACATCTGTACTGCTAACATCTACATTGATAAAGGTTCATGGACTTTCAGACCATACTCAGCAGGGTAATAGTGCAGTGCCTCCCATTATGACTGGCGTCTCCACTTGTGGGTTGCAGTGGGTTTATATTATCCAACACCCTATCTGTATTGCATATTCATGCTCAGCACTTGTTCAGAACATGTAAGCACTTCATGAGCTACTAATTACTATAGCACCCATTCCAACTCATTTCCTACAAGTACACTGTTTGTCCTTACATTTCCTACTTGCTTACAGTACAACAGCTGTTGTACAAACGTACCTCACATATCTTGTGAAACATGGTTGAATATACAGGCATGTCCAAGCATCAATTACCAGTGTTATTGCCTGTCTATATGATGAATATGGCAAACATGAGGCAATAGAGCAATTGTTTCATGTACACAGTCAATGCTCACTTCCCAACATACGACACTACAGCCTGTGGGATATGCTCATATGTAGCCATGCTGAGGGTAATGCTCTCTCCAACCCAGACTGAGCCTGACATTCATGTGGGGATGTTAAACATTTGCAACACACCCCACTCATCACATAGTCTCACTAGATCTCCACCACCACAGGCCACACATAGTATGACTACGACATTTGCAGAACCTCTCCATACTCTCTGTGTAGGCAACAGAGGCAGCCCCCATCACCAAACACAACACCAATTACTTATAGCTCACAGACTCATGTGTGCCCATCAACTACAGCCAATAGGGTGTTATAACATACCCAACACACCAGTCATAGGTGACTCTAGGCGGTCACACTGATGTCCCACTCAGCAGGCTACACAAGGCGATAGTCGCTTACATCTGGCTGTCGGTTAACAGGATCCACAACATAACATATGCACCCATGCATAACCTCTCCAGGTACAATTTGGCTGTCATTCTTCATGTTAGTGTGACTGCCCTGAGATGTAACTTCCTGGACTACATGTACAGGGACATGCAATAGCTCTCTGGTCTTGTATCCCAGGAAGGTATTGCCCAAGCCCTGAGAAGCATTCTGCATTCATCCAGACTGATACCACTGTACAATGACTGAATGTTTCACTTCAACAGTTGCCTATGCTTCTGCTATCATTCCACAGGCATCCAGTATCTGTCTGCTTTGAATAACATGGTCAACAAAACACGATACTTTGGCACAGATGACCTGCACCTGTCAGCCCTGGGATTACAGATAACATGTAAGGCTCTTGCTGCTCTTATACTGCCTGTCTTGGACAATTTCCAATAACATATTCCCCACCAGAACAGGAACAGGCAAGCAAAACCTGGGGTAATGTTACTCAATGCTTGACATCTTCATCTCTAACGCACTCAGGCGAGGCACTCCTTATAATGGACCACTTCGATATCTCTGCAGTGACTGGGACCTGCCTCTAGGCCCCGAAGAGCACACCTGCACTGACAGGATATACGCAGACCACACCTTTCAGTCATGTAACCAGGACCGGAACACCCACGGTGGAGGTGTGTCCATATTTCACAAGGATGTACACACCTCCAGGCTGGTTACTTAGCACAATGCATCAGAGGTAATCCACGTGCAACTAACTGTGGCCAGAACTGCTATACACATTGCAACTTGCTATGGATTCCACACCATACCCCATGGTTACCGGCCCTCATTTCTTGGTGTACTGGACAGTAGGGTTCAGACAGGAGCTACTGATGTGAGACTGACACTACCCCACACTTAACTGGGATACCTACTCATGTACCGACACATTAGGCCAATGCTTTCTGGGATTTATAACCTCCAATCGGCTGGATCAACCCATACACACCACCACCAAGGCCAACAATATCCTAGACATGGACATTACCAACATGTGACTGGTGTTCCACACCTGGGGTTATCTCCTCGTTGGTAGTTTCTGAACGTATGCTAATCACCCTTGTTATCCACATCCCGGCACCACACCCTTCATGGAATACACAGTACAAGATTTCTACAAGGCCTACTTCAGACGTCTTATGACAGTGGTAGTAAATGTCATGACACCCTTGCAGATGGACAATGTACTTACAAACGCTGAAACATAAACCACTGCACTTCATTAACACTTAATCGACTGCATGGATCATGCTATCCCAAACAGAGCCATGATGGTACCCACCAGATAATGGATGCCACTCTGGGCACATAATGTACAACAAAAGGTGGAGGCTGTTGCAAAGTAGAGTACAATCCCATGGGTGGAGTAGCTCACTGGTCAGCCTCAGTAGGAATCCGGGATCCCTTATCACGTCCTCCAAAGCTAGCTACATAAACATTACTGTGACACATTCCAAGGACTACCACAAAGCATTATGGAGGTATGTCAGTAATTGATGGCAATACCTACATCTGCTCTGACATACGACAGTTAGGCAGGAACATTACAGAACCGACTGATATTGGCAACATCCTGGCAGATAGGTTCAATGCTAACTTTACACCCTCTCACTCCCTACAGGGCCAAAATCTATACAGGAACAATGCTGAGTCCCTGCAGTCACAACCACGCAGTTCCAACCTGCACTCTCTAAGGCCTGGAACACAGACTCCATGTGACCATCCAACATCCCAGGCTGCGATTTACAAAAACCTCAGAACAACATGGCTCCCCACTTGGCCACAAGATTCACTAATAGCCTTGTATCAGACACTGTGGCCACTGAATGGTGCACAGCAACAGTTATCACACTCCACACAGGTGGGGCCACAATGAACCAGAGGGACTATTGCCCAATACACCTGACTGGACTGTTCTGCAAGGCTATGGGAGACATCATCACAGAAGTCATTCACAGAGACATTGCTGGGCTCCAGACCTTTGATGCCACCCAGGTTGGATTTGTTAGGGCCAGACCATGGCTCCTTCACCTGGTGGACTCGTTTGATACAGTTACCAGGGTAGTTGATGACGGTAAGGGGTCCACACAGCCTACCTTATCCTCTCATTGGCTTTCAGCACCATTCTCCATTCTGGTATTGACAACATACACATCCACCTGCACATCGACCCCTACGTCTTGAGATGTTATGCAAAGTGGCTCACGGACAGGACCCACACAGTGAGGGTAGCATACCGAACTATTTACTGTAATTCAGTTACACTTGGCATACCACAGTCCTCGGTCATAGGGCCCCTCATGTTCGGTATATGCTTCCCTGAGGTACAGGCTAGCACAGAGGGACTTTCCCTGAATAGGGTTTCCAGACGACTGCAAACTGTGACGGATACCTGGTGTCGATAACATGGCCTCAAGCTACATGACACAAGGTGCATAGACCCCTTTGGATTACACCAATCACCCACTGACTATCACATAGGTGGTAGTCCCCTACATACATGTGACATTATACGGGATCTTAGTACACATGTATATAGCACCCACTCCTTTGATAACCATATTGCCAGTGTGGTGTGGATATCCTTCTACATGACCACCCTTATCTGTAATGGGTTTGTAGCTGGAACAAAGGCACCCATTGTACCTCTCTACTCCTGACGTATGACACATGTTCAAGGGTACAACACCCCTTTTGGGGTGTACCTTACAGAACAGCAATGGCTTTACATACCACAACGTTAACACACCATGAGGATTATTGACCTCCGAAGGATGACATATGCAGCACTACAGACACCACAACTGTACACATTTGCATACTGCATACTCAGGGGTGACCTCTGCTGAACATACAGGGCCCATGTCCACAACAATATTGATGAATATACTCCACCTAAGCAACATAAGCAAAAGCCACTGAGAGCAACATGCTCATGGATATGTACACAAATGCAACGATGAGTGGGATTTGCTTGAGGGATACATTCCTGAACCAGACACTCACCATGCTTTGGAACATGATTCCTATGTACATCAAGCAGGGACCCTCACTAGCACTCTTCATGAGATACCTCGATGGGTAGATGGGAGACACACATGTATGGCAGGGATCACTGCAGTGGCTGTACTGTACACAGGTGCAGGTAACAAATGGCTCTGCTGTTCACAGACACAGGATACTTCCCTAGGGAGGTGCCGCCAGTGAAAACACTGTAGTTGGGCTTACAAATGGACTTGGCCAGACAGCATAGTACCTAACTATGAACCTGTGAAGCTATTACATGTCCTTTGTGCATGGATAATTGAGTAGCTCTTCCATTTCTATTAGATATCATGCTGTTGCAGTGTCCCATGACTACAAGCCATATGTATCCTGTTATTGTGTATTGTACATGCCAATAGACATACCTTTTATTTGCATGATATAACAGTTATGCTGTGTAAAATATCTGACATATCTACCTACAATACTGTACATTACACATATTTTAAACATTATCCCATAATGCAAAGCATACTTGCACAGCAGGACCACCTTAGGCATGTTATTTTCGTTATATGCCCATACACATGCCTACTGTGACAGTATATCAACATATACTATCCACTGCTATGGCACATGCTTGTTGGACAAACCCTACCACTGACAGCAGGAGGTGTGGAATTGTCATGGTTAAAGACCTCATGTAGCAACCCTTATGGTGTATGAGATGTTTTCCTTGTGGCCCACAGCAGGACACACAATTTCTACAAGTGTTACTATGCTCAACAAGACATCACTACATAATACCTTTTCCCACTTTATGCATTGCGTACACTTTAATACAAAACAGGCTCTACATACACTAACATACTGAGTGTTCTACATACCTTGTTAGTGTTCCGAGTCTTAGTAAATATCTATCTTACACCTTTCCTGTTTAAACGGTTCTATGGTATGAGCATACGGTTTGAATGTATGGCAAGGCATCCTTATATACATAGATACCTGTTACATGTGGTATCCTGCCGCCAATTGGTATTCCTGATTAAATTATTACATGCACATCAGCTGTGTAGCTACTCCATTCGCCAGTTATGTGGCAACAGTGGAGTATAATTGAATTCTCCACTTGGGCGTTGCCCTTTTGCCCTACCTTCGGGGAGACGGCCTGTATGTGTTTTGTTGTGAGGAATTGCAACTGCTATTTGGAGAGACACGGATATTTTGAATTCATGTCCCCCATGGATTGTGTGTGACGGCTAGAGTATGTGGTTCTACATATGAGAGTACCTGTCATCTCAACCGTCTGATAAGGGACTATTGCAAACAAAACCTGTAACATCGCCATC
>NC_056733.1:1882064413-1882111913 GCF_019279795.1 Protopterus annectens | reverse complement strand
TGGCAGCTCCCAACATGTACATTGTAATAAAAGTTCCCCGTCTGTTTATACCGATTGTGCAGTGTTTGGGAATACACAGGTGTGTGCGAGGTGCCTTCAGACTTTATACTATTGTGCTTTGAACACTGATGATCTCATAGGGTGTGTATGTACAATCAGAGCTACAGGGTATCTTATGTGTTTTACCACAGGTACTGCTATTGTGGTGCCTTTGGTGTTGAATTACATTTAGCTGCCATGGATTACCTCTTGCCCTTCCCTTAACATTTCTTAACGTTTCTCCTCTCATTTTCTGGCATGCATCCAGCAGCCTGCTTTCTTTTGTACTTTCCAAAACCTGCAAAACACAAAGTTCCGTAGTCCAAAGAAAGAACTGCTCCCAAAAAACCTTAACGCAAAAGTTTATTTACAAATGTAAGCAGCGTTTTCACTACTCTCAGTGGGTAGCTTCATCAGAGGTTAAAAAAAAAAAAGCGCGAAAACGGCGCTTTTTAAAATGCTACGCCCCTTTGCAAATGAGGCTCTGCCTCCACATATTTTTTACATACATCAATTAGTTACATAAAATGAAAGCTTTAAAACAGTATAATGGCAACTAAACACAGTGTAAATGCATGTAGTCACTTGCAAGACATAACCAGTAAGAAAAAGGCGACAAGTTCAATAAAAAATCGTAAACCACATATGATGAATTTTAAAGTATTATACAATAATAAAAAGAAGCATATTCAAGTTACTATAAAATCTAACTACCTTAAATCAAATTTAATATAGATATATTACCTGCAAATTGGAAAGTTGTAAGAGCATAAATAAAAAGCAAAAGCAACATCCTCATAAAAAGCCTTTCAAATCTATATAAAAAAAATATTAATAAAAATATGCCCAAAAATGGCTTATAACAAGGCAAAAAGTGCTGCGGTGTGAAAGCGAGGCGAAAATTAAATGTAAATTGGGCAAAAAATGTCCTGTTTCGTCTTACCATTCCACATCACAGGATCCTTACCAAAGTGCCTTTTACGAAAAACTCATTAAAAAACAACTAGGGCATCACCTCATATAAGACTTGAGTTTCAGAAAAGGGGCTATGTTGCAGCTTTCATTCAAGCCAGGTGCATTAAATGCGTCCATCTTGAGCTGCCATAATAGCTCTCGAGTTTCCAACAGAATAGAAGTGGGACCACCTCTAACAGAAGCTGGTAAATGGTCAATCCCCATGAACAGGAAGGAATGCTCGGGGTAGGAGTCAATATGTTTGGCCAATGCATTTTCACACTTCTTGTTCTTAATAGCATAAACATGCTGGTAAATCCTGTCTTTGAACCTTCTGTCGGTCTTCCCGACGTAGAAGGCAGGACAGCATGAACAAAATGCTATATAAATAATCAACTTGGTGTCACACTTTATTCTATGGCCAATAAAGTATTTTCTACCTGTTAGAAAAAATGTACTACCCGTTTTAATATGTGTACAAAAATTACATGCCCCACAAGTGAAAGACCCCTTTGTTCTAATACAGTGGTCAGTAAGTGGACCCATTTGCAAAAGATCCTTAATATTTCTCCCTCTCCTAAAAACTATAACAGGTTTTTCACCCAATTTGTTAAGCATCGACGCATTACTGGAGATAAAAGACCAGTTCTTAAACAAAATATCTTGAATAGCAAAAGAGTTCAAGGTATATGTCGAAATAAAACTACATGGGAACTCATTGGGTGGGATGGCTACTGGAAGTACATCAGCGTCCATAGAATTTAAGTTTACAGAAAGATCAGCTTTTAACTCCCGTCTGAAAGACGTAGTAGACAAAGGGGAAAGAAGTGGTTTATAAAAACCGCTAGTTCTTTTATGTGTGACTTCAACTGTTAGGTCCTCCACCAAGCGCTGCGGATATCCACAGTTGGTGAATAGGTCTCTCAAGGTCTCACACTCTAATATGAAGTCGTCAACATCACTACACATGCGTACCGCCCTCACGAGCTGACCTTTTACTATAGCTTTTTTCTGCTTCGAGGGGTGTGAGCTAGTGTAGTGAAGAAAAGAGTTTACATAAGTATCTTTTCTGAAAATTACAGATTTAAGTACCCCCGATGATCTGGCCCTAGATAGTTTGACATCCAAGTAATTCATCACTTCTATATCAAAATTGTAAGTGAATCTCAAAAAGGCAGTTGTGGAATTCAAAAAGTTGACAAATGAGTCTGCTAATCCAGCATCACCCTTAAAAAGGATGAAGATGTCGTCCAAAAAGCGGGTGTAAAATACTAATTTTTCTTTCCACTCCATATTAGTAAGAATGAACTTCCTTTCCCAATATGACATGAACAAGTTGGCCACGGCCACTCCACAAGGGGAGCCCATGGCCACACCTTGTCTCTGGATATATATATATCCCTCTCAAACATAAAAAAATTAGAGGACAAAATGATATCCAGTAATTCAGTAATATTATGAATTTCATTTTTAGGGGCCCCAAGCTCGTTCAAGAGTAATTCAATCCATTCAAGGGCCTCGTGATGTGGAATAGATGTGTACAAATCCACCACATCAATGGTCAAGAAGTTGGTTCCCTCCTCCATTACTATTTCGTTTAAATTGGACAAAAAGGACCATGAATCTTTGCATATACTGGGTATAAGTTCTACATACTTAGTGAGCAGTGAATCAATGTATTTAGAACAAGGGTAGGTGATGGACGACCTGCCATCGATGAGGGCTCTCATTGGGGGGTCCCCAAGGTTTTTATGAACCATCTCATTAGTATTTAATCCACCCCTTCACGTCACTTTAAAAATTTTTGAGAGTATATGTGAGTTGGACATTAGACATATGGCAAATTCTTGTAGGACCAGTACTAATCAGTTTAACATTTCAAAAGAGCAACTCTCTGCCCTTAACGCTTTGCGTTTTTCTGGGGTTAGAATCATTAAACCAGACAAGGGTGGGGGCCTGGCCATCTTTGAGCAGAATGATTATGTTGAAAGAATGCACAGGGTCTTGGATTCTAGCTCCTATGACATTTCTTCCACTAATGAGATGAATATGTGTTCAAATAGAATTAGGGGTTACTTCAGGGACCTTTTTATTAGTGGTAGAATAGATGAGGACACTTTGAAGTACATAGATATCTTGTACGCTAGGATCCCTGTGATGTTCGGTATACCCAAGGTTCATAAAAACCTTGGGGACCCCCCAATGAGAGCCCTCATCGATGGCAGGTCGTCCATCACCTACCCTTGTTCTAAATACATTGATTCACTGCTCACTAAGTATGTAGAACTTATACCCAGTATATGCAAAGATTCATGGTCCTTTTTGTCCAATTTAAACGAAATAGTAATGGAGGAGGGAACCAACTTCTTGACCATTGATGTGGTGGATTTGTACACATCTATTCCACATCAAGAGGCCCTTGAATGGATTGAATTACTCTTGAATGAGCTTGGGGCCCCTAAAAATGAAATTCATAATATTACTGAATTACTGGATATCATTTTGTCCTCTAATTTTTTTATGTTTGAGAGGGATATATATATCCAGAGACAAGGTGTGGCCATGGGCTCCCCTTGTGGAGCGGCCGTGGCCAACTTGTTCATGTCATATTGGGAAAGGAAGTTCGTTCTTACTAATATGGAGTGGAAAGAAAAATTAGTATTTTACACCCGCTTTTTGGACGACATCTTCATCCTTTTTAAGGGTGATGCTGGATTAGCAGACTCATTTGTCAACTTTTTGAATTCCACAACTGCCTTTTTGAGATTCACTTACAATTTTGATATAGAAGTGATGAATTACTTGGATGTCAAACTATCTAGGGCCAGATCATCGGGGGTACTTAAATCTGTAATTTTCAGAAAAGATACTTATGTAAACTCTTTTCTTCACTACACTAGCTCACACCCCTCGAAGCAGAAAAAAGCTATAGTAAAAGGTCAGCTCGTGAGGGCGGTACGCATGTGTAGTGATGTTGACGACTTCATATTAGAGTGTGAGACCTTGAGAGACCTATTCACCAACCGTGGATATCCGCAGCGCTTGGTGGAGGACCTAACAGTTGAAGTCACACATAAAAGAACTAGCGGTTTTTATAAACCACTCCTTTCCCCTTTGTCTACTACGTCTTTCAGATGGGAGTTAAAAGCTGATCTTTCTGTAAACTTAAATTCTATGGACCCTGATGTACTTCCAGTAGCCATCCCACCCAATGAGTTCCCATGTAGTTTTATTTCGACATATACCTTGAACTCTTTTGCTATTCAAGATATTTTGTTTAAGAACTGGTCTTTTATCTCCAGTAATGCGTCGATGCTTAACAAATTGGGTGAAAAACCTGTTATAGTTTTTAGGAGAGGGAGAAATATTAAGGATCTTTTGCAAATGGGTCCACTTACTGACCACTGTATTAGAACAAAGGGGTCTTTCACTTGTGGGGCATGTAATTTTTGTACACATATTAAAACGGGTAGTACATTTTTTCTAACAGGTAGAAAATACTTTATTGGCCATAGAATAAAGTGTGACACCAAGTCGATTATTTATATAGCATTTTGTTCATGCTGTCCTGCCTTCTACGTTGGGAAGACCGACAGAAGGTTCAAAGACAGGATTTACCAGCATGTTTATGCTATTAAGAACAAGAAGTGTGAAAATGCATTGGCCAAACATATTGACTCCTACCACGAGCATTCTTCCTGTTCATGGGGATTGACCATTTACCAGCTTCTGTTAGAGGTGGTCCCACTTCTATTCTGTTGGAAACTCGAGAGCTATTATGGCAGCTCAAGCTGGACGCATTTAATGCACCTGGCTTGAATGAAAGCTGCAACATAGCCCCTTTTCTGAAACTCAAGTCTTATATGAGGTGATGCCCTAGTTGTTGTTTAATGAGTTTTTCGTAAAAGGCACTTTGGTAAGGATCCTGTGATGTGGAATGGTAAGACGAAACAGGGCATTTTTTGCCCAATTTACGTTTAATTTTCACCTTGCTTTCACACCGCAGCACTTTTTGCCTTGTTATAAGCCATTTTTGGGCATATTTTTATTAATATATATTTTTATATAGATTTAAAAGGCTTTTTATGAGGATGTTGCTTTTGCTTTTTATTTATGCTCTTACAACTTTCCAATTTGAAGGTAATATATCTATATTAAATTTGATTTAAGGTAGTTAGATTTTATAGTAACTTGAATATGCTTCTTTTTATTATTGTATAATACTTTAAAATTCATCATATGTGGTTTACGTATTTTTATTGAACTTGTCGCTTCCCTTTCTTACTGGTTATGTCTTGCAAGTGACTACATGCATTTACACTGTGTTTAGTTGCCATTATACTGTTTTAAAGCTTTCACTTTATGTAACTAATTGATGTATGTAAAAAATATGTGGAGGCAGAGCCTCATTTGCAAAGGGGCGTAGCATTTTAAAAAGCGCCATTTTCGCGCTTTTTTTTAACCTCTGATGAAGCTACCTACTGAGAGTAGTGAAAATGCTGCTTACATTTGTAAATAAACTTTTGCGTTAAGGTTTTTTGGGAGCAGTTCTTTCTTTGGACTACGGAACTTTGTGTTTTGCCGGTTTGTTGTGTCTTTGAAGTTTACTTTCTAAAACCTGGCTTATCTTGTGAAATGTGTTCTATGGCCAATCTACTGCAGGTTTGCTTTGCTCTGCGGTGACAGTTCTCTTTTCTTTGCAATCTAACACCTCCCCTATCCTGTTCTGCAGGTTGCTCCGAGCAGACTTGTTAGCTACATCGATTGCCCATTAATAGGTGTTAATTGTTCAGTTGTACTCCAATTACCCTACTGTGGCATTTCCTTATTTTCTTCCCCTAACCTTCCTGTTTGAGCTATGGTGTGCAGCGCATGCGTCCGCTTACTGGGTTTTGGGCACTTTTTCATCCACGTACACATGTGCTTTCGGGCACCATATGTGCTCTCAGCTAAACAATGCTATACCTACATCCCCACCCCTATCCTGTGGCTTTGCTTAGCAATGGGCAGCCCAGATTTGCATTGCTCCAATGTGCTTACAGCTACGGTGGCACACCCCACTGCTGATGTCATGTATACGTCCAAACCACTCCTCAGTGTTGTAGCGCTGTGTCGTATTGTACATCCTTAGTCCGGCGGGACATTTGCGATTCACTATTACTTGCCTCATTTTCATAACATTGACTACTAAATCATAGGTACCGTGCCAAACACTGTCACAGACCCTTAAAAACCCTTGCAGCTTGGTTGTGGTGTACCATGCATACCATTGAGTAGTATGGTGAAATCATGATTTGTATTACATTGCGATTTTATGACATTTGTATATATTTTCCTTGTGTTCCCATTTGCGCACACATGCCCTGTGGTTGTACTTTGTGTTACTGTGGACATAACATTAAATGTTGTTGTGCATCATTTCTTATGCCATTGTATGTATATTTAGCCATTGGCATATGTTAACTTTGTAATACATGAGTCTGGTCTGGTTTCATAGCTCCGATGTTCTGTTTGGCAAAATGTAAACCGTTTTTTTTTTTTTTGGTTTACATTTCTGTAGGTTTACGCTATGCCTGCACCACTTAATGAATTGCTATGTACCTTCATTTGCATGATGCAATACTGCGCATGGGGTGATTAGCATATCTGAGCCGAGGGTTGCGCACATCTGGTGTATGTTGGTAGTGCACGTGGAATTGGATCATACCTGAATCGCTCGGTGGCCATATTTGACATTATACCGCCTACGCTACACCTGCGCCTGGTGCAAGCTTCATGAATCCCGGGGTGTGTCTTACTCTTGAATAGTTGGTTATTTTCACTGCGTAAGATTGGGGCATATTTAATATTAGATGGGCTGCCTTCAAATCCACTGTTAGAAGTCTATTGATTAGTAAGCCACATGTATCAAAAATACTGCTAAAGACATATTTTTACTCACAAAAAATGTATTTTATAGAAAAGGAGCTTCAACTGAACTTTATGTCAGAAAACATTAAAACATCAATGGCTGCAAAACATGAAGGTAACACATTGTACAGTATTATTATATTGTTTTTTAAATTTAAAATCCATGCACAAATATGCTGTATGGACAACACTAACATATTAAAATTAAATATAATTCCACAGCATCAATAATAAATGATAATCTTAACACACAACTGGAGGGTAGTCCCAATGCATTTGAATATATTTACAAAAAGATTTAATGATATAAAACCAGAAGAAAATTAATATTGATAGCTTCCTGGCTAGCTTTCCCCCACCTACCAAAATTCCATATTTTTAAGCAAGGTCTTATATAAAACAGGAAGGAGTTCTAGAGGTTGTATGTATGTTTTAATGCATCCCTTTAAGCAGATATCTACAATATTGGTAATACTATATAACTATATTAAAAAGAGAGGTTTCAGTGCTCAAAAATGAACTGGTCAAGACAGTTTCCTTTAACACAAAAATCAGATCCTCGGGTAATTAAAAATATCATCGAGTGTCACTGAATAATATATATTAAGATTTACGTAATGATACTAACTGATGTATTCCATTTTGTTACTAACAAAATAATCTTGAAATTTAAGTTCAAATTTATGCAATTTAAGCTAACCATGGATACCAATTTTATGTTCTAACCAATCCTGCATCATAACATAAGCTGTGAAAACTAACATGGAGTGTTTGCAATGCATCCAAGCAGTGCATTTGTTCATGTCTGTACCCTTTTTATCTGAAATGTGAAAGGAATGTGCTTAAATCTGTTACATTCTAGCTGTCAGTGTTTTATATGACTCAGCAGCCAGTTGTTTATCAGTAAATGAGAGGCTGTCTTCTTCTATAAATAATTCTCTTGGTGCTAGACAATAGTGTTCTTTGTCACCCTACCTTTTATCTCATCCATGAAAATAATGCTTTCACGCTTATCTGGGACCACAAATTAGTAGGAATTCATTAGCACAAATATTGGCCTCATTTCATTTACAATTGTGATCCTTTCATATTTTCAACATCTTGCTCAACATAGTCACCATATACTATGAGCAATCAAAGTCTGTGGCAAAGATTCATATTATAAGTTAAATCTTGAATAATCAACCATTTTCTTCTGTGGGATTCAAACAGAATGCATATTTTCATGTGTGTAATCTGAATGTATTTTTTCAATGAACTTGTATGTTTGGGAGTTAAATGTAGATACATAATTCATACTTTTACTGATGCAGGTTTTAGCTGGAATCAAAAAAATGAAGGTTGCAATGGATAGCTGGAACAAGCTTACATTTAGTCTGTCAGAGTATACTTTAATAAAATGAATGTCTTCCCAATCTTATTTTATTTTTATATTAATTTGATTTTGTGTATTTCAGACACATTTTTTAATAAGATAATCATGAAGTTTTTTTTTTTTTTTTTTATGGCGCAAAGGAAATTTCTGTGTCAGCCTCAAGAATCTTCAGGCCTATATTCAAAGGGTTGACTAAAGATTTCTAATCTGTCACTTTTCTCTACAGCCGTGACAGTAGTAAAACTTTTATGTAGATGGAAATTGTATCCTATTAACTAAAAACAAATTAGATATGTCTGTAAAATCTCCATGTTTTGAAAATAAAACTTCACATATATTGTCTAAGATTCCATTGCTTAATGAATAATAGTTGACTCATGTATTTTCTTTAAAAAAGTAGGGTTATTTAAAATATTTCATTTGTTCCATCCTCTGTTAGATAATCCCAAGATTATAGCCAATAATGAATCCCTCAAGTAGCTGCATTCTCCAATGCCAAAAGATTTCTGCCTAAACCATTGAATAACAGGTAATGTCTTAACATCAACAACAGAAGTGGCAAATTATGAATCCTTATAACTGATACTGTTCCACAATTAAATTTAATAAGAATTATAGTGCCAATTGTTCTAAGCTTTTAGTTGATAATCAATAAAATGTTGCTTCTTCCCGATGAGTTACATACAAAAAAGACAAACTGCTTCTCATTTATGCACAGTTGAATACTGAATTGTATTGTTGTCCTAAACGTTCTTCTAATTATTTGTTGCCTTTGCTTAAAACAATAAATGTTTTTTCCTGATGGATAAAGCATTCTGGTACAGCCTCTAAAAGACTGTACCTTTGCTTACATTTATATACCATCAGTTAATGTTCCTTCACAGTGACTAACTCCTTATAGTTAGCAGTAATGGGAAAAACTGGCATGCCAGACTATAATTTCAGGAGAAAACATTTTTATATTTTTGTCATAGGTTCATAGTGGTGTACTAGGCTAATGGCCCTGAAGCCTTTATAAGCCTAGCCCATAGGATTACCCTGGCATTGTGCCACCCGACCTTAGTTCCCAGTGCCTCTGTCAAGCAGCACCACTGGAGTGGTCCCTGTGGTGAATTTTGTATTTCCCATCCACTCATCAATATTTCTGTTGAAGAGGGCCAGTGAGGCACTCCACTTGACATGTATGGGAAGTCTATTCCATAGCATGGGCAGTCTGTGGGTTATGAACCTGTCCCTCCAGCATGTTCTGCTGTTTGCGGTAATGAGGATGAGGTCTCTGGAGCATGTAGTGCAGAGGGATTGGGATTTCTTTTGATGTAGCATTTCTAGCAGAGCTGAGTCAGACATGGCTTTGTAAGTCAAGCAGAGATCGCCTCTAAGTAGGTGATATGAGACAGAGAATAGTTGGAGTTTTTTGAGTCTGTCCATATAGGACAAGTGTTTAAGGCCTAGGATCTTCTTTGCAAGGTACTTTTCGGCCTCGCCAGTTGTTGCAGGTGTCTAGTGAGGTGCATTGTCAAATGGGGCATTGTACTCAATGATTGGCCTAATGAGAGAAGAGTAGAGGGAGACAATGACATCTTTCTTCCTGGATGCAAAGCCATTAGTAATGAAGTGTGCCACATAGAAGGACTTTCTGACCACAGTGGCAATCTTCTTCTTCTTTCGGCTTTTTCCCAGTTAGGGGTCGCCACAGCAGATCACCTGACCGCTCATGATTGGTAGTGGAGTTTTATGGTGTTGAGTTGCCAGCCCGGTGCTCAACCTTCCACAGAAGGCACACACACGCACACACTCACACCTAGGGCCAATTTAGAGTGTCCAATCCACCTACAGCATGTTTTTGGGATGTGGGAGGAAACCCACGCGACCACAGGGAGGACATGCAGACCCCACACAGAAGGCATCCCAGCCGAGGATCAAACCAGAGAACCTCTTGCTGTGAGGCAGCAACTCTAACCACTGCACCACCGTGGCCACCCCTCTGACCACAGTGGCAATATGGTGGTCAAAAGAGAGGTTGCTGTCAACCTGTGTCCCCAGATCTCTTATGGTGCCTTCTGTGTTTAGTGGACTACCATCAATGTGGTAATTCATGGGAACTGTGTTTTCCCCAAAGGGGATGCCGACATTTTTTAGCATTGAGCTTAAGGCCATGGTTCTGACACCAGTCATTGATCATGTAACTTTATCCTGCCTGTTTGGCTTTATTTGTTGAATAAGCTAAAAAAATCAATAATATATATTAAAAAACATAGTAATGAATAATATAATAGTTTTGTTTGATATTCCTATTTCATGTCATTCACTACACAATTCTTATTTAATTTGAATATCTGGGTTAAATTGTCTTATTTGGCCAACATTTGGAGAATGGGAGTGAAGTTCCTTAAAGTTTGGAATATCTTCATTAAACAAGCACTCTCTTCAAAAACATACTGACAAAATACATTCAGCCCATTATTAAATTCCGTGTTTGTAAATGAATTAAGTTTATCTAAAAAGTAGATATAGCTTTTCTTAATGTCATTTGATTATAACACAAACAGCTGGTGAAATCAACGGAAGGATGAAACCAGACAAAAAACTTAGCGCTGTTGTTCCTTTTAATAAATAAAACAGAACTTCTTCATTACTTTTTTATTTGTGTTTTCCCACAAGGATGTCTTTTATCATTTCCATCTTATAGACCTGTGAGTTTGTATTCTTTTGTTAATATTTTACTTTTAGTAAATTTGATTAATGTCCATTGGCCTAAAATCATAGCCATTTGCTGCCTTATATTTTATAAGGTTATAAATAACCATGCTTGTTTTTTGGTGTTGGCAGTGCTGTTTATTTACCTCTTGTGCTACATCTGCTGGCTTTGAATTGCTTTTGTGTTATATTTCTGCCCAGTTTATCTAAAATAAAATGATGATCATTAAAAATGCTAATTATTAAATCAGTAATATAATTCAGCCATTTTCCAAGGTGAGGTTGCATCCTTTATGTGTAGAACTATGCCCAAATTACAGCCAATTGTATTAATTTCAAAATCATAGATCAGAAGCTGAGAAAAAACTACTTGACTTTTCATTGAAACCAAGCTTTTCTCTTTTTTCTGAGCCTATGTAACATTTAAGTATAAATATAAATATTAGTGACTGTGGAGGGATGTTGCCCTCTTAATGGAGAAGGAGAAAATTAGGCCTAAAAACATTCATGCCATCCTGCACTTTTTTTGATAATTAAAATCAGTTTGCAAATATTCAACTATAAACATTATAAGCTTCAAAGCTTTCATTTACTCTTATACTTCCATGAAACATGACATCAATTTAAATGCTTAGTGAAAGTGTTTCTTTCTACAAATAACTGCACTGACTATATCCAATGCCTTGGATTACTTCAAATTCAATAATGTACATCAAAGTTCTAAGATACCAGTATCACAGGCCATTGTTACTGTTTCTAAAATTATTATACCTGTGTCATATGCCATTTGTATTTAACTTTATTTTTGTGTAAAAATGAAAGTGCTTTTTGAGTTACACTTGCTATTTCAGCTTTATTGCTGATATAATATGCGCGGGCCTGATGCAAGGCATGCCTACTAAGTGTTTCAGTGCATATTAGTAGTCTGAAGCTATCAATATTCAGTCTTTGTATTTTATCTGGATTTTTTCAGAATTTTGAATCTTTTGTTTCCTAATCTGATATGTGTTGATCTCTTAACTTATTTTGCTCTTCTGATTAGTAAATGTCTGTAGTTGTGGACCACAATTGCTTCCACAACTTCTTGTTGTTAGTCCAGTGTGAAGAATCAGTACTTCATAAGTGGTTATGATAAAGGAGACAGCTAAAGTAACCTTCAACAGGCTACACATGCTTTGCTAAGCATACATAAGATGCTAGGTGGGTCTGCTTCTACTTCACCTAATTTATGTTCTGCTTTGTTCCTGTTACCTGTGATACTGTCATGTCTTCAGCTACTTTGCATGATCCAAGGTATATAGTTATGGAAGCTTCATTCTTGCACCACTGATCTGTAAATAAATTAACTGCATGCCTTTTTTCTCTTGAGTTAATACAATCAAAGGTAGTATGCAAAAAAAAAAAAAAAACATGGAGTATGGGACAATGGGAAGCAGTGGTCACATCCCTTTCATAAAACCACTTTTAAAGTAGCTATTTAAACTGCTTTCCATGGCAGTCAGATGCAGTAGTGGGACAATGCAGATGGCAAATTAGACTTTAGGAAATTCATAGGAGGTAAGTTAATTTGGGTCAGTCAAGTATAATAAGATGGATCATACTGAGCCCCAACTCAAATAGCCCACTAAAAGTATATCATTCTATTATTATACTTTAGTTATTTGATTGCTTCTTAAGAGATCACATTTGTTTAGTCATTTAAACTTTTATATTCTTTAAATCATTTTGCTGTTTGTTTTGCTCCATAGTCTAAATGCATTTAATGAAGACAGTATAGTAGAGTGCTTGAGAAATTCTTTTGTTGGGGTGGGGTCCATTTATGGTACTATTTTTCAAAATTAATAAATGTTTGACTTTGTGTATTCTGTAGTGCTCTGTTATCTGCAGAGTCTTGTGTATCATAACAAGATAGTTTCTGTTCATGCAGACCCCATTGAGGTGACTAAGGATGGTTTTGCTCCATCATGAAGGTGGGGCCATTCTAGTTCTTTTAACATTTGAAGTAGAGTTGTTACCTGTAGTATAGCCTACAAAAAGAAGATAACAAATATGGCTACATGTGAGCTTATTCATCAGCTAGTTAAATATGTGAGCATCAAACCACTTATGGAATACCTCTTATTTTATTCAGCTTATTTGGCTAGTTGTTATATGTTATTACTGACGTAGCTGCTGAGAACACAGCATAATATGGTTATCAAGCACAAAGCAAGTTAAATTCTCTGAACTGCACCACCGCTTCTTCTCACAACAAAGGTTAATACAACATATTCAAAGTTTTTATCTGAAATTCAAGCTATGAGAATAATAAATCCTAATAGTAAGAAGGAACATAAAGGAATTATAATGTAAAACTCTATGAATTCCTTCTTTACTCCGTTGCATATCACCTACTCAGAGGGAATCTCTGCCTAACATACAAAGCTATGTCAAACCCAGAGCTGTTGGACATGCTCCACTTAAAGAAATCCCAATCACTCCGAGCTACATGCTCCTAAACCTTGTCACTGCAATAAACAGAACATGCTGAAGGGATAGATTCCTGTCCCAGAGACTTCCTATACTCTGGAAAAAACTACCTATCTATATCAGACAAAGCTCCTCATTAGCACTCATCAAGAAAAATCTTGATGACTGGATGGGAGATAGGAAATTCACCCCGGGGATCACTTCTGTAGCTCTGCCCGACAGGGGCACAGGAAAATAATTTTCTTGGGTGGCAAAAGCCAGGGTACCATTTGGCTAGGCTTATATAGGTCCTAAGGCCAAAAGACTAGTACCTACCTATGAATCTATGGATAATTTTAATGCATATGTTCATTGTAGATCGAATGCTATATAAAGCTGCATTTTGGCTTAAAATTGTTCTTACCATTTAACTTAGATCAGACATTTTGGCTACCAATTTACTTTTTGTTTTGGCTTGTGAAGAACATGCTCATCTACGGTGTGCTAGTTCACCTTCAACGGTACATGGCTGCATGTAATATAGCAAATGAAGCAAAACATTAGAAATATGGTAAGTAACAACAATCTTTAAGACATTGATAGCTAAAGTAGGTCCATGTTGATCAACAGAAAGTGTTTTCTGCTATCAATCAGCAGAATTAATTACCTGTATACAGAGACATTGCTGTCTGTGTAAATTACACTGGACAATAGTGCTAGTGTAGTGTTCATCTCATATCCAGCACTTTCTATGCACTCCTGGCTTATTACTGCCATATCACGCAGGGGAGAATTTGGGAAAGGTGAACAAAAGTCTTGCCACTTCACTTTAATTTAAAAGTGGGAAAGTGGCAGATTTGTATTGGAAGCAGGAAGTTCTTGTATTTCAGCAAACTCTGTCATCCTCTTGTTAATGTTTTTGTGGTAAAGGAGTGTTGCTGCATAGGAAACCAGGCTGAGAAAAATAAATTATTTTCCACAGCTAGAGCACTTCTTGCTACTTAGATGAGAAGGGATTAGCATACTTACTACAAAGGTCAGGCCAAGTGATGGGTGGTACATTTTGAGTTATAATTCCCCGTAGTGCCTTCTCCAGTTTTGTGATTGTGACAAAGGATACTGCACCATTTCATGAAGCATCTGAAGTCAGTATGTCCAGAGGCTTAAAGAGTACTTATTTGAAAAGGACAGCTGTTGGAACCTGGCTAATAATGTCTACAGTTTTGGTGGCCAGGCAAGATGTAATAGACAGGAAGAATGATCCTCTCATTGCACTACTGTATGCACAAAAATAACTCTTTATTACATTTTGTTGTGCTTGGTCTTGCATCAGTTAATGGAACTCTCCATGAGAAAAAATGCATAATGACAGGTATAGGTGAAAAAATAACACAGGAAAAGGAACTGTGAAATGAGACACAAATTAGTAAAACAACATGCAGTGACTAAGTTAGATAAATGAGGTTTGGTAACAAACCAGTTTGTCCAGGGACATCTTCAGGTGGGGGTTAGATAGATCGAAGTAGTAAGGGATTTTATGAGGGTAAAGGACTAAGCCAGTTGGAGGGAGGGGATGAAAGGGTTAAACAGGAAAGTAGGATGATTAGGAGGAAATGAGGTAGGTGTAGGGAGGGGCTTAATAAGTTATTTGAGTGTGTAACTGGGTGAGGAATTGCATTTTGGTATGAACTTGCTACCCTCCCTACCTGTTTGGAACATTGGGGATTGTGCAATTGTTGTACGTTTTGGAAGGCAGAGAAGAGGAGGGGCAAGCATGTCCTTCTGTTCCCCCTCTGGTGTTCAAGTTTGGAGTTTCATTTCAATGAGTTGGAAAATGCAAGTGAGCAGTTGGATGCTGCTTGACAAGTACAGTAAGCAAGCAGAGGTAAGGACACCGCTTATTTGGTTGAATGTTTATTTCAATGACTTGGGAAATTCAAGTGAGTGGCTGGACTCTGCTTGATAAGTAAGCTGACTTGGTCAAGGTGAGCGAGGTCACACTGCCCTAAGTTAACAGTTATATGGCTGTTTATGCTGTGATTAATGAAAATGTTAGTTGGTCAATAAAGTTATATTTAGGGAATTTCAATAAAGGTCATCAAATGTCATTTGGTGTAATGTGTTTATTGAAGGGGATTGGGACAGATTAATGATTTATGGTAAGAGAAATTTTTTAAATTATTTTTCCATTCCAGAGATTCATCCCAAACTTTATCAACATCATTATCATCATTGCTGTTGTAATAAGCCTTTTTTTACACATAGACTTGTGGTGGCAAGTCAACTGTTGCCACATTTCTTGATTTAATGCCAACCTCCCTACCTTTTTCACCAGTCATGCCCACCTGTCAAAGGTTTCATGTCATGCATTCCATCAATTCTCTTTTGCCTTCTTCCTGTCTCTTCCAAACCTGCTTGACCAAATGATGTTCTTTTTTTCTTCATGTCTCTCTCAAATGTGCTTTACAAAATTGTTTTCTGCTTTCCTACATATTTCACTGAGCTACCATTGTCCATTCTTTTTGACATTGTCTACAGTAGGGGTTACTTTGGCTTCTGCTTTCATGTCCACATATCTTCATCTGTCCCACAGTGTGCATCCTATTACTCTATCAGGCCTCTCATCTCCTTTGCCTCAGGCTTCTTCAGCTACTCTGCCTTCATTGCCCATCTTAATGAGCAATACAGAAGTACAGATTGTACCACTGCTTTATGCACTTTACTTTTTATATTTGGCACTCTTCTGTCAGACACACTACTCTTGACACATTGTGTCAGCTTGTTGTACTACCTCTGATTCTAGCTTTGAATTCCACATTTAGATTTTCCTTCCCCTGAACCAGAACTTTCAGATACTTAAAGCTGTTCAGTTGTTCCACTAGTATCCCATGGGTCTATATTAGAACATCGAACAAATGAAATATTGAATGACCTAAAGGCCAAAAATGCCAGACCTCGAACAAGCTATTGTGGGGGGCTGTGCCCCATCCTACCCCACCTCCGTTAAATATATATACCAACTCCGAGATCACACTACAGTGAGAAAAGTGCAAATATTCCAATCTTCTCCGTATTGCGTAAAGCATATCGAGGTCCGTCATTTTTGGCCTTTAGGCCATTCGATATTTACACTTTTCGATGTCGTGATAGAAACCCATATCCCATCCATCACAGTTTTCAACTTCTTATGATTTTCTACATTTCCTGCTACTAATACTATCTTTTCTATGTATAGTTTCATCCCACCCCCTTCCGTTTTGCATTGCAGTCCCCTACCATTTGCTAAAGTTCTTATTCAGTCTGGCTGTAGAGCCACATTGTTTGCCTACATTAGTTTTGCTAATCTGCCATCTCTTACCTGCTTGCTGATGAAGGCTATAAGCAGTATAAAGAGGAGTGAGATTAGAGATGAATCCCGATGTATACCAACTTCCAACTTTCCTTTTCTATTTGAGAAAATGTTAGGATCTGTAATGGCTGGCCAGGAATGAGGCATGTTTTAGCTTTTCTCTTCATTACCTTATATTGCATTGCATTGTAGAAGTTAGAGTAAGCTTTTAGTTTCAAGGGATTATTCCACAATTGTTTGCTATATGCAGAAGGCAGTACAGAGTTTCAAGATATATTTCCATTCATTTTTATTTATTTATTTATCTATATATAATTTGTTAACTGCGGAAGATAACTGATCCTATGGGATTAATTTTAGTCTCAGCCCAGACATTGTCTTCACAAACCTTAACTAAAGAAAATAATTTTAGTTTTTGTCCAGAGTTTCAGCAAGGATTCATTATTTTTTTAGAATTGCTAAACATCCTGATGGCCATTAAAAATGCAATTTTCTTTTTCAGAGTTCATTTAAAATTAAGTATACAGTGTATTATGTATCCAGTCTGGATAGCTAATGCAGTGAAAATGACTTGGTGAACCCGAACATTTTAATAAAATGGCATTTATATTACACTGGACTGGATATAAAGTGAAACAAATAGAAGCTGTGCTTTCACCCCCATGCATATGTGCATACACACACATATACATACATACATACAAACACCTCCACTCACAAACACACACACACTTGTATTTGATAGCAAATATGACCATGTCTGCCACTGTACTGCAGAGTGTCAGTTTGTGGGATTAATTCAATGGGACTCGCTAGTCAGAGGGAAGAAAAACTGGAAAAAATTTATAAAAAAAGTCCTATATCATCAAGATGAAATGAGGTGAAGTTATGGAGCTGCTACATTACTGCATTGTTTTATCATGAACAGAATTCTCAAAGTTGTGACTATAAGTTGTAAGATGCAAATTGGACATTCTAAATATTTTTGTAGATATGATTCAGTTATTCTTTATTTCAACACCATGAACCTTATTCATAATATATCAAAGTGAATTTGTTTACATATGCATTGAAAAGTGATTTTGTAGAATGATGCAGCATTTCTTTGTAGACTAATAAAGTGCACTGCTTCATTGTTCTGCTCCTACACCCATTTGCAAATAATCCTAAAGATGGTATCTGTAATCATACAAATAAAGAGAAATTTTACATTGTCTTTATTTTGCAGTTAGTTTTCACTGGTGTTGCCTACATAAATACCTAAAATTAGTTGGATCACTTCATTATCAGCTTGTTCTTAGTTAGCATATTCTTTCTCAGCAGGAACACCATTTTAACTACTGCAGAGAATGCCTGTCTACCACTTTTTATTCATAAGCTAGCAGCTCAGGTCTTACCATAATATGAAAGTAAATTGAAACAAATTAATGTTTCCAGTGAAATGCAAAACTGTTAAGCACTAAAGCAACAATGTTCCGGTCGTTGCATGCTTAGAAACTAGCAATACTGTTCACCCAGAATACTGTGCTTCTAATAATTTCATGTTTTAAGAGTAGACCTAACAGAAAATCACTGTATAGAATATGACACACTGTTCAGTGTCTTCATATGCTAAGAAGCACAATAAAAGCCTCACAATAGCAAGACTGTGAGACATTGACACAATAGGAAAAATATGCTGTCTATCACCTATAAACCTTGAGTAAAAATTATTTTGAATGTACAAAGAATTACTGTATTAATTAATTCCTTATAGCTACTTTTCTTAAAAGTATGCCTATTTTTCAATTTGTTGAACTTATCTTATATGTTTTTAGATTTTATTTTGTAATTCTCTTTTTTAAACTTTTTAAACTTTTATATTGTTTTAAAATAACTTTTTGTGAGATACCAGTGTTATTTTTTGCATGTACTGGAGCTTTTCTCCCCGGGCCTCTACTGTAAACGGATATATATCCAGTTGGACTAGCCCGGTCAACAAATGGAAAATAAAATAAAATAAATAAAATAAATAAATACTATGATCCTAGAAGCGCCTAAGCAGAGGGCTTTCTCTGTACTGATGTTTTTGTGTTTGTATTTGGACTTTGTTTACCAAGCTGGGAATTTCTATGATCCCCATGCTAAAAGATAAGGCTTTTAAGGTAAGTCTCAGAACTGTCAGTCCATAGGCTCTTGTTGGTCCAGTTGTATTGACACCGTCATGGTATGGTGCAGGTTTTGCGTTTGAATACCAGTTAAGAGCTAATATTATCCTTTGTCTTATATGATTCACCCAGCATCTAAGCAAAGACTTTGTGTGTGTGTGTGTGTGTGTGTGTGTGTGTGTGTGTGTGTGTGTGTGTGTGTGTGTGTATACACATGTGTTTGTTTGTAATTTGATCTTGATCTCCATACAAAGCAATTTTCTGTCTGAAAAGGTAAAAATCATAAGGGAAAACACAACTTCTTTCTGTCCACAGTCTGTTGTTGGTCTACCAGTAGTGAAATGCACATTGTATGCCAGACATCTTTGTTTCAAGTTCCATATGGGAGCTGATATTATCCTTTCACTTCTGTGTTTCTGTCACATGCATTATTATGTTACTATGACCATATTGTTTCATCCACTGTTTCATTATTTCAGTCCCAGTGCAAACATGTATTTGCAGATGTTTGTTTCATTATTGCAACAATTTTCACACTTACTAATGGATCTGGCCTGTATATACATATCACAAGTGCAAGCAACACTTGGATCATTTTTCTTCACTTTAGAAATGTAAACATGAATCAGTTCTATCTTAAATGTACATACTAGCTAAAGAAACTATTCTTCTGAAGTAGAAAAACATTAAAAGGGATGCAGCTTTTGAAAGGTTTTCTGGAGGCTTTGCAATGGTATCCTACCTTTATTTGATTAATCTGCCACTCACTCAAATACTTTCTAAAGTTGAGCATTTTATTTATTTATTTTATTTTTACTTTGTTGACTAGTTAGTCCCACTAAGCCAGTATCTTTTTTAAGGGAATCCCCGTGGTGGTATTCATAATGACCAGGGGAAATTGGTCAGGGTACTGGCAAACTTCCCTTACTCAGTTCTGACCACTAGGTGGCAATAGAGGGCTGCTACAGAGGCAAAGAATAATGCCAATTTGGAGCTGAGAATGAAGAATGCGTTTAGTGAAGATGAGTAAACTAATTTGAATATACAGATTGGAGATGTAAGAGAGGAGATTGTGGTAACTGAAATTGAAGGTGGTGGATTATCAACTCCAATTTTATTGGATTTATTTAAACACAATGAAACAAAAATAAAGAAGTGGGAGTGAGTCATGATCCATTAGATGGATTGAGCTGTAATTGTTTTAAAGAAAATGAATGAAAAAGAAAAGTCATTTGTAAAGTGATACATAAGTGGTTAAAGGAAAGTGTAAAAGTAGAAACGTGGTTGGATAATAAAATTTATATGGAGGAAAGATGAAACGGAAAGACTTCAGGAATTGGAGAGAAAACAGACTATACAGTTTTGTCTGAGAATAATTAAAAAAGTGCAAAATCTGTTGGTATTTGGTATTAAAGGTAAAGAAGTAAATCAATTTAAAATTATTAAAATACATTATTGATATGATGGTTACAGAAAATGAAGAATTATGGGTAATTTCATGATGTAGTGGAAGCTTTTGATAAAATAACTTATGAAGCCACATGGATGATTCTTGAGGCATATGGCATAAGTGAAAAAATAATTAGAGTATAAGAATATGTTATGAAAATTCTTGGTGAAGGTGATGGTAACTGAATGATTGGGGAAAAAGTTAAGATAAAAAGGGGAGGAAAGCAAAGCTGTCCACTAAGTATGTGTTTACTGTGTTAGTGATGAATTCAATAATTCAAACTATTACGTGTGACATAAAGAATTTTGGAAACTAGAGAAAAGGATTAGAATAGCAATATGTTTGCCATATGCTGACAATTTGGTTCTTTTAGCAAAATAAATAAATAAATAAATCAAGGATGGATGGATGACTGATCAGGTGGTAAGGATTGGCAAATTGTTCGGGAAAGCTGGATTAAAGTTAAAACAAAAAGTAAATGATTTGGAGAAATAAAAACAATAAATGGGATTTCTTTTTTTGAGTAATAAATAAGTTTATTAGGAATGAAATCTGGGTAATGTAAAAATTGTCCCCGGGATTCAGTAAACTGCTATGCAGGAATAGCTTATTCCTGCACGGAAGGGACCATTTCCATGCAGCACGGCAGCATGCCATGCATATTCATGAAGGCGTGCTGCCATGCTGCAAAATGGACACAGTTATGTGTACGAGTGCAGGGGGGGTGTTTGAGAGCAGTGCTCTCACAATACACACTCCCGCTGGACACCACAGTTGCCGTTCGGCAATTTAAAATGAGTGAGAATGCTTGTAACACCCCAATCCATCAGGTTAAGAAATCTGGTCAAAGCCATAAGCAACAATCGTCCCCTACCAAGGCAAAAGTTGATAGAATAACACATTTAGCATAAGCACATAGTGCACACTTCCCAACCTGTCAGAGTACGGAATGTGGACAAACCCATAAAGGCAATTGTCCCACAAAGCAGAAAGGTGATAGAATAACAGGTTCAGCATTAGCATGTATATTCTGAAGGGTACAAATAAATGCAACAAATACATTATTTTTACACATACAATAAAGTTTAAGCATAGCTGCATAGGTGTGGCCATTGCTTAGCTACGCTTAGTCCAGCTTAAACAGTAAAAGAAGTTAAACAGCAAGAGACATCCAACATAAACAGTACTGCAATAGTGTAATGGTTAGAATGTACACTTTACAAGCAGCTATTCCTGGTTTTAACCCCACTGTAACCAATCTGCATTTTACATGTGAAAGCAGTACATAAACATTTTTTTTTATAATTAGCTAGTAAATAATGTATATTTGTTAACCAGAGTACTGTATTAGATCCAGATGTGAGATGTTAATTTAATAAAGTTGTGAAACTCCCATATAAACACAAGTGCCCCATGCAGTATAGTTACACAGGAATAAATGTAATGAAAGCACATTGGAGGATGCCAGGGACAGTAAACAAATTTATAATATGTGATGAATGATGAATCAATCCCACACAGCAGATGATCTATAAAATAAAAAATAAGCAATGCTAAGCATAGCACAGCTCTGCTTACCAGGTGTAAGCATTGTGTAAATAGGACTGCTAAGCAATGAGTAGCCCAGCTAAGTGGATTTGCCCACTGGTAAGCAATGCTGAACCTGATCCTTTAAGCACTGCCAACCTTAGCAAAGCTGGTTTGCCTGTAGCTTAGTTTAGCTCAGCATATTCAGAACCATCCAATCATGGCAAAGGGTGGGAAATCAGGTGTATTTAAACCTTGCAGGTGGTAATACAGCTCATAACTGTTTGCAACTTCCCACTGTAGGCAGTATGGCAGGAGTTGTTGAAGGCATGTGCTTCCAGGCACAGTGCTGGGGCATACAGGAGTCCAAGGTCATGGTACAACTCCTGGCAAATAACCATGATGTCAGACTGCTGCAGGGCCAGTGCCAGGGCTCCCAAATATAAAGTGGAAGCCTTGGGACCATCTTACCCGTGATCTCACCAGTGCCATTGGTATCGCCCAGACTGGTGAGCAGGTCCAGCACCACTATGCTGACTTGAAGAGAAGGAAGAGGGCGCTCTTGGATGAGTGGGTCCAAGAAGCAAGTCAATGGGGTGATGTCCCAGCTGTGTGCAAGTATTCATATCAGTAACTGTTTACCAAAGTCCAGCCTGTGTATGTGATAGATAGGTATGGCTAAATATTTTTATATTCCCTTTACAGCTGTAGCTAAGTGGGCTGTGAATCATAAAGCCCATGCCAGTAGGTTGCAAAAGCTGCAACGTGAGGCTGGTGAGTAACAATCCTGCTTGTAGTAGTCATACCAAATAAATATAAAGTAGCAGAATGTCACCTGGCAATATAAAAACTGTGTATGGGTTGTACTGAATAAACCAGACAATATGTCAGTATTGGGCCCATAGAGGTGATATTTCAATAAAAATGTAACTGCCTGACAATAAAGTTCTAAATCCTGGACTGGTCGTGTTTATTCTGGTATTGTATGGCAATTACTGTTGCAGTCTCTGAATAGTAAAGTTGTGTTAACCACTGTTACCCATGCTGTGCTACATAAAAAACATGCCTAGGAATGTCTGTATAAGACTGTTGTAATTACAAGGTCTGATTGTACAACCAAGAGAAACTTTTACAGAAAACACGGAAGAACCAGACAGCAGTTTCTAAATAGCTCACTCTGATGAAACTCAAATTGTTGTATTTTTAGCACACACAGCCATGGTTCGAATCCTGTGAGTGGTAATAAGCTGTATGCATAATCATATCATTCAACTGTACAGATTTTCGCAGAATGTCCAGATAACTGGCTCATATTTTTGGCCTGTTCCTCTGTCTCCCTGGCAAATCACTGGGATGATCTCAGAATTGTAGTCACTAAATAATGACATACATTTGATTTTCAGACCTCAAATCCTCCTGAAAATGTATATTAAAAGAAATCCTGTTACTCTAGCAACTCTCCAAGTTTATGAGAGCAATATTCAAAATATGTCCCTATTTGTACCCCCATGTTGTCAAGCTTTGTCCAGAGTGTGTGCATTAATAGATTGAGAGGTATGTGCTTAATATTAACTAGGAATCAGGGAATATGTGTAGAAACAGTCAGGTAGTGTTAACCAACATTCCTCCCATAAGTCTTTCAGATACAAAAACTGTAACTGCCTGGAAATAAATTTTCAAACCCTGGACTGGTAGTGTTTACTCTGGTATTGTATGGCCTGACATGTAGCATTCACCAACATCTGATATCAGAATAGTACTGTTGTGTCAATCATTGTTTCTCACACTCTGCTACATAAAAATATGTCTAGGAATGTCTGTATAAGACTATTGTAATTACAAGGTCAGATTGTACAACCAAGACAGACTTAGAAAGAAAATACTGAAAAAAACAGACTGCAGTGTCTAAACTGCTCACACTGATGAAACAAAAATTGTTGTATTTTTAGTAGACACAGCCATGGTTCAAATCCTGGAGGTGGTAGTAAGCCGTATGCATATTCGTACCTCTCAACTGTACAGATTTTCCCAGAATGTCCAGATATTTGGCTCATATTTTGGCCTGTTCCTCTTTTTTCCTGGCAAATGAGTGGGATGATCTCAGGATTGTAGTCACCAAATAATGACATACATTTGAGTGTCAGACTTCATATCCTTCAGAAAATGTATATTAAAACAAATCCTGTTACTCTAGTAACTGTCTAAAAGCATATAAGAGCAATATTCAAAATATGTCCCTATTTGTACCCCATGTTGTCAAGCTTTGTCCAGATGTTGTACATTAAGAGATTGAGAGGTATGTGCATAATTACAACTAGGAATCTGGGAATATGTGTAGACACAATCAGGTAGTGTTAACATTCCTTCCACAGGTCTACCAGGTAAGAGAGGTAGAATTTAGCTATAAGACAGTTGAAGTATACACTGTGTACAAGCACACCACTGCCGAAACCAAGGCCATAGGGTATTGTAATAATGCCTGTAGAGTAATGATTAGAGCATTAAAGTTGTGAGTGCTGCAAGGATATATAAGTTAATTGACATCTCTCCCCCCACTCACGCTATCTGCAATAATAATCTAAACACACAATTCAATGGGTATGTTTACACCAAACCTACTGCTGGGACATATGTCCTATTGTTCAACAAATACTGAAATGTGTATCTATTAATGTTCCATGTTGAAATACTGTCATTGGTGGCCTGTTGCATTCAATGTAAACTGCATGCTGTTGTATTGGCCACTGTGTTTCCATATATGCATGTGTTCTGTTTGCTATGCATCTGTTCCAAATCTGGTGTTTTGGGTTAATGGGACTATCTATGCATGCTGTTATAACTAATCATGGATTATGTTGACTACTACTAACCCACATATGTTCTAAACTGCAACACCATAGCACGTTTGGGAATGCCAGTCCCAGCAGACCCACCTCTCCCACCTTATCTGGCAATGGCACCGGGCCCTAGCACCTCTGGGACCCAGCCTGGGACCTCTTTGTCCACTGGTCCTTCACCACCTTTGGGTGGAACCGCTTCAGGGGATGGGGCTCACCGAAGCCAGGTCTGTGGATTGGTGCATAGTGAGCTCCGAATGGAGTTTGGAGATCTGCTATGCCAGCTTGAGGGCCGTGTAGTGCAATAAGAGGGTCAGCCTGCCGCTCCTGCTCAGCCTCCAGCACAGCCACCTTCAGGTCTGTGAAGGTGCAGTGGTGACTGCCCATGGGTAGGGACCTCAGTCTCACTGTTTCCATTTGGGTCTCATGGGCTTTCAATTTCCAAACACCCCTCCCATCCAAGGTGTTTACCCCCCACATGTGTCATATACCACCCCTGTATGCTGTCTTGTCTGTCTTGCCTGTCTTCCTACCCAACCTACCTCCCCAAATATACCTACTATCCTTCCAGAACATCCCACTCTCACCTTAAAAAAGGGCAACCTGCCCTCCAGAATTTCATCTAATACATAGCTGTCCATTTGGCACATGTGTCCACTGGACACATAATCTGGTCTAACTGGCTTCACAACACATTATTGTTGTCCTCACCCCTCTATCAGGGGTTTGAGTGCCCAAATATACCATCAAATTCAGTATATATGCACAACTGTTGCTGTAGAAAAAATGGACAGCTATAGACCTTCCCTACACCTGTCCTGCAGATCCCTAGCTACTTTCCCTATTGTCTTTCCCTCTTTGTGCCCCCTTTTCACCACTTTCCTACCACCCCTTTTTTCTTTATTTTTAAAGAAATTAGCGCAGGGGTAAGGGGGAGGAAGCACTTTTAAGCAGTAGTAAGCAGGATTAAGCCTGTTTGGATGGTGCTAAGCAATACCTACACAGATTAAGCAGTTTTCAGGCTAACCGTCTATAAGCATGTTTAACCAGAAATTAGCATTGCTTACCACTGCGCAAATCTACACAAACCTGCTTACAACTGCTTAAAAGTGCCTTAATCACTCTCTATCCAACAGCCCTTGTTCTGCCCAGCAACAAAATAATCATCCCTGCCCAGTCTTGAACTCAGGATCCTGTACACCATAGTCAGAGCAATGTACCAGTACTCCATCAGAACTGCATTACTAAATGTTTTTTTAATATATCATTCAATACAGGTATAGAATACTATGGAACAAACACTGTGGAATCAGCATGATGTTCATCGTGCATACAGCTGCAGTCATAACAGATGGGTTCTCCTGCCATCAGGTGTGTCCTCGGTCGGCCGAATTCCAAAGTCTAGGTCCGGCGTCGGTTGTCGTCACTTCTTCCCTGACGTCAGTGCGACAGGGGTATAAAAGAACCAGCCGACGCCATTTTCTTCAGTCTTTCTTGCTGCGCGGTGCCCGAAGCAGAAGCAGTTCGCAAGTGCCGGTCGGCCAGCTCCTGAAATTACGAAAATTTTGCAACCGAAGTCTTCTTGAAAGCTTGGGGAAACTTTTCTTGCCTCAGACAGATGTCAGACAAAGTTAATAATTGTATTTCATGTGGGAAGCAAATACTGCATAAGGATTTTCATTCCCTCTGCATTCCTTGCTTAGGCCCAGACCACGACGTCTCGGTCTGTCATTTTTGTGCTACATTCAACAAACGCACCATTAAGCGTCGGGCGGAATTCGTCCAGCACTATTTTGGCAAAAAATTTAACTATATTATGTCGTCGGATACTCTGACTCCAGTTTTGTCTAAAAAACGCAAAGATAAGGACCGACACATGAGGTCCGCGGCCTCTACCGACACCATGCCAAAGCCGACTACAGGTGGTCCGGTTCTCAGCGAGGTGCCTACGCAGCCCTGCCTACCGACGACACTTCATTGGCGGTGTCTTCTGTGCCAGAGGTCGCAGGCTCCTCGGCCCACACCCCGACTACAGATACCGAAGCCACTCTTGGTGGTGAAACTCAAAATGTAGACAGGTCTGCCTCCTCTCTAGGTGTCTTCACACCTTCCTCTTCTTTTTCCATCAAGGCTTTCACTAAGTCTAAAGCAGCCATGCATTCTAAGAGACAAGCTACACAGGGCCCTTCTCCAGGCCCCATAGCTAAAAAACAGATGCTTAAAATGGCTGAGGATTTAATTACTCTAATCAGGGGTTCTCAACCCCCCCGGACAAAAGGCCCAGAGTGGAGGAAGAATCCCCCTCCTCTGACCAGGCCTCCATTATTTCAGAGCATTCTGATGAACTGGAACATTCTTACTCCCCTTTTGAAGATTCTGATGCAGAGGAGTCCATTCCCTCTGTCTCCTCCCCAGAGGATTACTCATTTGGGGAAACCTTGCATACCTTAAGGGAACACTTCCACTGGAAAGGCCAAGAGTACTCAGATTCCAAGAAAAGGCTTAGGGATTTTCTCTTGCTACCTCAGCACAGGCCTCTGGCTATACTTCCTGTCTTAGACATACTAGATGATGTGTATTCGGAGGCCTGCCTTAACCCGGATTCTTTGCCTCCAGCCTCAGTCAAGCCTGTCAGGTACTACCGGGTTCCTGACTCACACCAATTTCTATAGAAAAGCCATGCGGCTGACCCAGAAACTATCTCACAGGGCCCCAAAGGAATTAAGGCCTCCACTGCTAAAAATCCATTACCTTCCGAGAGAGATTTCAGATCTTTAGAAAGGTGGGGGAAAAAAGGTATACACCTTGGCCACCTTAACCATGAGGGCATTAAACTGCCAGTTCCATATGTTAAAGTACCAACAGTTTCTGTTATCACAGTTGAGAAGCAAAATGTCACAACCTGAACAACCAGACTTGAAGAAGTTGCAGGATTTGATGCATAGTACAGAACAAGTGGGTAAACATACCTTGCAATGTGGTTTTGACGCTCTAGAGGCCTCATGTAGAGCTGCTGTTACAGGATCAGTCATACGTAGACATGCCTGGCTCAAGGAGCAAACCTTACCAGATCATGTCAAAGCTAAATTACTAGATGCACCTCTACAAAAGGATGTATTATTTGTTGTTAAAGCTGAGGTGGTATTAAATGAAATAGGGGAAAAGGCTAAATCAATGCAAACAGTAAAAGATTTTCTACAGGTACAACCTCCACGTTTCAGTATAAATTGGCCTTCCAAAAATTGGTCCTTTCCAGCCACTGACAGACCCCAAAGAGGTAGATACAGGCGCCCGAGGGGCAGAGGGCAATCTCAAGGATCGTTCAGAGGCAGACAATGGCAAGCTCCTACACAAAGAGGTGGTGAGGATAGTTTGCAGCCATTCAGAAAGCAAGCCCAATGACTTTCCCCTTTGCATGCCAAGCAAGGCTGAAATGGCAGCACCCTTAGGTGGAAAACTGGCATTATTTTAAAAAAACTGGCATATTGTCACAAAAGACAAATGGATCCTGGACATTATAAACAGAGGCTACAGATTCCATTTTCACACCCTTCCAAAAATGAGAGGCATACCAAACCTGCCACTCAATCAAAGGGCAGAGGCACAAAGACAAATTTCAGATCTCATGGACATGAAAGCTATTCAAGAGGTACCTACTCAAGAACAAGGTCAAGGTTTTTATTGCAGACTATTCCTAGTACCAAGGAAGGGAAAAGATTGGAGACCTATTTTGGACCTATCCATCCTAAACACATTTTTACTCGTACCAAAATTCAAGATGCTCACATTACAGCAGCATCTTCCCATGCTGGGCAAGGAGTCTTGGCTGGTAACATTGGACCTCAAGGAGGCATACCTGCATGTCCCAATCAGACAAAATTGCAGAAGATACCTCAGATTTCTTGCAGGTTCAACCCATTATAAATTCTCTGCATTGCCCTTTGGCTTATCTACTGCACCCAGAGTATTCACGAAATGCCTGGCATCAGTAATTGCCTACTGCAGACTTCAAGGGATACAAATATACCCATATTTGGATGACTGCCTGATCCAAGCGGACAGCAAGCACATACTTCTGAAACATCTGGCTTTTGTAATAATGTTGTTGAATTCTCTGGGATACACAGTCAACAAACAGAAATCAAGGCTAATACCCTCTCAGAAAATAATTTTCCTGGGTGCCAACTTGGACGCAAACACCCAGATGGCCTACCTCACGCCAGAGAAACAGGGGCAACTAACTCAATACTTTCAGAAAACTAGCAAATTTCACCAGGCTGACTGCAAGGAAAATCCTGCAGGCTCTGGGATTCATGGCATCTTGCATCCTACTAATCCCATGTGCAAAGCTGCATATGAGGAAACTTCAATGGTACCTGAAAAACCTATGGTCTCAACACAGCCACAGTTTGGAAGCAATAATACCACTAATTCCATGTCTTCAAAAGGAATTTCTGTGGTGGGCTCAAGCATGCCAAACAAACACAGTTCTCCCATTCTGCAAGCCTCGAGCAAATCAAGTCATCACAACAGACGCCTCAGACTATGCCCGGGGGTCACACATGACAGATAGATGCATTCAGGGCAAATGGTCCCAAAAAGAAAAGCACCTTCACATCAATCAAAAGGAAATGCTAGCAGTAGTAAATGCTATTATAGCTTTCAAAGACATTCTGCATCCAGGTCAACTATTAATAAGGACAGACAACACCACAGTAATGTGGTACATAAACAAACAGGGAGGAACCCATTCATACCCCCTATGCAGGCTGGCCATGTCACTTTGAAACATGGCTCTGGAATTACAAATCGAACTTCAAGCACAGTACTTGCCAGGCAAGGAAAACACGCTGGCAGACAACCTAAGCAGAAATATGACAGATCCACACGAATGGAAGTTGCATCCTCAAGTTTTTACAGAGATAATTCAAGCATGGGGAAGACCAGACATAGATCTCTTTGCCTCCCACAAAAATCACCAATTGACAAAATTCTGCTCAAGGACTTTTCATCCACAGGCCTGGAGAGTGGACGCCTTCTTTCAGTTGGACAACAATGACAGTTTATGCCTTTCCGCCTCTTTCTCTGCTGCCCAAAGTTCTATTAAAAACCAGAGCAGACAGACCAAAGATGATTCTCATTGCTCCAGACTGGCCAAGACAGCACTGGTACCCACTCCTGAGGAGCCTGACGCATTCCCTACAATGGACCCTACCTCTAATGCCTCTTCTTCTGACTCAGCACAGCTTCAAAACTCTTCACAGTCAGCTGAAAACACTCAATCTGGCTGCATGGAAGATTCCTTAACATCACAACAGACCCTACTCTCCAAGGAGGTGCAGGATGTCATTTTGGAGGCCAGAAGGCTGTCTACTAGAAAAGCTTATTCCGCAAAATGGAAACGGTTTTGTGCTTGGAATGAGAAAAAGGGCCAGAATCCTGGAAAACTGAATTTACCTCAAATATTACAGTATCTAGCTGAGCTGCTAAGCAGTGGACTTTCATTCTCCTCCATCAAAATCCATGCCTCAGCCATTTTTGCAGAATACAACACTGATCCACCTTTATTCTCTCACCCCCTCTTAAGACAGTTCCTCAGAGGGGCTAAGAATATAAAACCCCCAAGGAAACAACCAATACCTGCTTGGGACCTCAATTTCATTCTAGAAAAGCTGACCTTGCCTCCTTTTGAGCCAGTCGCCTCAACAGATTTGCAATATTTGTCCTGGAAAACAGCTTTCTTTCTGGCTATCACCTCAGCTCGCAGGGTATCAGAACTACAAGCCCTCATGGCTGTGCAGCCTTTTATCATCTTCCATCAAGACAGAGTTTCCTTATGAACCAACCTATCCTTTATGCCAAAGGTGGTATCCAGGGTAGCTTTGAATCAGGCTATCCACTTACCTACCTTTTACCCTAATCCTCAAAACAAAGGGGAGAGACTACTACATTCCTTGGACATCCACAGACAGCTGTGTTATTATTTGGACAGAACAAAGCCTTTCAGAAAATCAGAACAGCTCTTTGTGTCCTATGCTATAGGAGCTCAAGGGAAGCCAATTTCCAAACAGACAATCTCAAAATGGATAGCCCACTGCATACGCTTTTGTTACTCTTTTCATGGTAAAACGGTACCTGCAGGCATCAGATCTCACTCCACAAGGGCCACAGCTACCTCTGCAGCTTTCCTCAGAGGAGTTCTTACCAAAGATATTTTGGAAGCAGCCACTTGGAGTTCTGTGCATACCTTCTCCAAGCACTACCACCTACCATTATACTCCAAAACTAGAGCAGGCTTTGCCACTGCAGTCTTTCAGGGCATCCTGGCTCCTCCTAGTTCCACCCAGTGCCTGCCACCCCTTTGTTAGCTTTGGGATTCTACCCATCTGTTATGACTGCAGCTGTATGCACGATGAACAGTACAGTTTTGTACCTACCATAAATGTAGATGTTCGAGTGCTAATACAGCTGCAGTCCAGGTTTCCCTCCCTCCTTCCCCTCTTGGGACAGGCCTATTGGCTAACACCTCCTCATACAACCTGATTGGGGTATTCATTTATGGTGTATTTGCTTGCAACTACTGTATTTTGATTATATTGCATTGCTATATTACATAAATTTATGTATTGCATTCCTTTTGGGGGCACCTGACATCTGGGGCAAGAAAAACTGAAGAAAATGGCGTCGGCTGGTTCTTTTATACCCCTGTCGCACTGACGTCAGGGAAGAAGTGACGACAACCGACGCCGGACCTAGACTTTGGAATTCGGCTGACCGAGGACACGCCTGACGGCAGGAGAACCCATCTGTTATGACTGCAGCTGTATTACACTTGAACATCTACATTTATGGTAGGTACAAAACTGTACTTTTATAATATATAAATATACACATACAGATGTGTATGGTGATAGATGCATATGAAAAGTGGATACATCAGATATATGTAGCTGTACATATGAAATTACACATATAGAATATGTACATATATATCATAAAATAATATAATGTGTAGATATCAAACAAGAAATATACTGATATATCAATAGGTATATATATGTATATATATATATATATATATATATATATATATATAAGGATAAATATATATTAACATAATATATACATATATATAAATATATATCTAGGTGCATATATATCTATTCATAAATATACAGAGATATCTATATATACATACATATACAGATATAGATATATATGCATACACACACACACACACACACACACATGAAATATGTTATATATATATATATATATATATATATATATATATATATGTGTGTGTGTGCATGACATGTACTGCAGTTATACCCAGCACCATACCTCCCCACCTCTAAGTGCAGAAGATCTTGACAAAGACTGCAAAATGGGGGGGCAATGGACCAACACTAGTGTCACACTGTACATCCTGCAGGTATAAGTGTAGAATGTCACTACAAAAACAGGGTGTGTGTCAGTATACATGTTCAGAAGGATGTCAGTTATGACACTAATGTATGTCATCATACACTGACAGACATCCCCACATGATGACAGTGATTCACCACAGGAAGGAATAAAATGATGCTGTTCAACAGACCAGAAATATGGGCAATAAACGTGGACAGTCTGTAACAATCTGGCCGGTGACAGGTATTCTCAGAACAGCTCAGTGCAAGTAAGCATAACCAAGCCTGACAAAGGGGGGGACCCTGAAAATTTGGACATATCTGACATAATGGTGTAGATGAGCTGACAAATGTGATGCAGTAACACCCTCCTGTCTGTTGCAACATCTATTGAGTGGAATGGCAGAAGTCCAAAACCCAGTAACTTCCCAGGAGTTAGTCATGTAAATCCTCACATGTCCCCAGTGATGTGTCAGACATACACAACGCTTATGTGGGCCAGGCAACACTACACTTCTGTCAAATATCTGGACATAACATCACATTAGGGAAAATACACTGAGCTGCTAGCCATGTCACTGAGCAATATCCAAACTACAGGCAGACTGACACAACAAAAAAGCAATCTTGCTATGGGGGAATACACATGTAATTACAAATATACCAGGCATTCCAGGGATGTAACAGCACTGAGAAATAGAGACCTGTGTGAAAGTGCATACAGTATAAGGAGTGTGTAAACCAAACTTTCACCATGTTCGATACTCATACACTGCCCCATACATGTAATGGCACAATACACAGTATAGCATGATGCCATGACTGTGTTATGGGGCATGTCACAGTCTTACCCTACAAAAATGTAACACTTGATAGAGCATCAGAAACTGGATCTGCATGCAAAGGCGGATAGAAAAAGAAACATAATACTTACATCTACCCCCCCAAGAAATAACATATTCACAATACACTGCTACACAGTCCTGACAGTCTGTCAACAATAGCCAGAAATACAAAGACCAGCCAACTGTGCACACTCCCAAAGAATGCACAGGCCTTGTCATCATATACAAAGCCTCTTATACATAAAATGTCTGGCAGTTTGATACCTAACAGGGATGATATTATGAATTATTTCACTAAGTAATGATAAACCATATATCTATGCCTCTGACTGCATGATATATGAACAAAGTTGTACATACCCATGGACAGAGGCCTAAACACAGGAACAGGATAGAAATATTTCTGTTATAAACTGAGAAAGTAGCTTGTGTAGGTCTAATCCTATCCACTCTTTCACACACAGTGCAAATGTGAACATCCCACACTCTGCTGTGTCCAGCCCTGAATCCTGGCTGTCTGTGCAATCCCACTGTCTGCAAACAATATAATGTAGCCAGTCACACTACCCTCCTGTAGACTTTACATATCACTCTTAATGGTACTTGTCTGTCACAAATATCTCCTGACCACACACAACCTGCCTGTACTCTCTCGTACACCTCTCCACCACACCACCCATGATTCTGAACTGGTGTCCCCAAGTAGTTAGACCTGTCCACCTTTCAAACTGTACACCTTGCATTGTCACCATTCCTCTATCCCCCACCCCATTCACACACATATAGTCTTACTTAGTCCTGCTGACCATCATTCCTCCCCGCTGTACAACATAACCATTAGTCCTGCTGACCATCATTCCTCCCCACTCTGCAACATAACCTCACCTTTCCAGGGTCTCCCCAACCTGTCCCCTAATCTCACTACAGACCACAATGTCATCTGCAAATTGCACAATCAACAGGGGCCCCTGTCTGATCATGTCTGTCAACCTGGCCCTCACCACTGCAAATGTGAAAGGACACACAGCTGACCCCTGATGTACTCCCACCGCCACCTTAAATCCACATATGTCAAAACCAGAAATTACTGCTGGCACACTAGTCTCCTACATATCCTGTGGTGTCTGACGGACTCCACTGGCACACCTTGACCTCCACATACAATACCACAACTACTCTCCAGGTAGCATGTCATATGCTCTCTGTAGGTGCACATAAACATAATGCAGCTGCATCTCAGCCTCAGTGCAGAGCTCCATCAACACTTTAGGATCAACATTTGCATCTGTAATGCTCTTACCTGGCATGAAACTATACTACAAATCATCAATCATCACCATGTTCTCAACCTAGCTGCCACCACCCTTTACCATTGTCTCCTCCTGTGACCAATCAATGTTATCCCTCACTTGTTACTGCAGCTCTGCAGACCACCCTTGTTCAGATAAGCAGTACCCATGCATATTCACCAACATCTCATACATCCTCTCACTTTCCCAAGATTACAGTAAACAATTCAGTTAAAAATACCACTGCCAGGTCTCAGAAATACCTCCAGGCATCCACAGGTATGTCACCTGGAACAACAGCCTTACCACTGTTAAACCCCTTCATAGCTGTCCTTACATTTTCCTTGATAGCCTCCTGATTATCCATACACACCTCAGCCAACCTACCCTCCCTCCCCCATTTTCCTCATTGAACAGGCAATCAAAGTGATGTTTCCATATGTTCTAAATGCACTCCTAGCTTGTATGTTTCATCCATATTCCTTTACCACCCTTTTGTGCTGCACATCCTCCATAGCTATGGGCCTTTGTCTAGCCAATAGATACAGGCCCTATATACCATCTGTGCTGTCCATCATTACATACAACCCCAGACTTCACATCTATATGTTAGACTTCACATCCATAGCCATGTGCAACACTCTCTTTGCAATGCACCCCATCTCTTTATAGTCATGTCTACTCTCTGCATTTGTCTGTCAATCCCACTTCTCCTTTGCCAACACCTTTCTCTGCATACTCCCCTGTACTTCTTCATTCCACCACCACATGTGTAGGAGCAGTCACAATCTGGGCAGCAAGTCAACCTGTGTCTGATTGAGCATAGTAGGTCACAGGTGCATTAATGTAATGCTTTGTAGGAGTACAAATAGGACACATCCACTGAGGGCAATTGGAAGGTCATCTTCACATATGTCTGTGGTCTCACAGGCAACTATCCAACCAATCCTGTAATGGAGTTCTGCCACAGTACATACACACACACCATAGCTACAGACGACCAGCTTTGGACATGTTTAGGACAAACATAACCCCTCTGGCTCAACATCAGTATAGAAGGTTAAGCACACCACATGCAACTCGACCCTCACCATTAATCAGGTGCAAACTGTCTACTTACACATAATGCTCTGCATGTCCATACAATTCTGCTAGGTACTGGAGTATTATTTGATGTAATGTTGTGGCTATTGATACTCATTACCAGTGAGCTGTCTCTGTAAAGAGCCATGGACAATGTCTGATGTCCTGTGATGTGCTTTTCTCTGTTCATGTCTTTCAGGTGTGATGCAGAGGCTTCCAGCCTATGATGTCCAGGAGACAGCAGCCGTAACTAAGGCAATCCTGGAACACTACCACACCCTCTTGAGTTGGGGTTGCCAACATCAGTGGGAGAGGACAGCCCTCTGGGAAGACCTCACACAGAGATTGAACACCTTGGGTAACTGTGGCTGCATGTACGAACAGGTCAGGCACAGAACAACTGACCAGAATCGGCGTGCATGGCAATACCCTGCTGCGGTGGTGAGGGACTGTTCTGCTACTGGTGGGGGTCCAGCCAGAGAGGCCCCACTTACAGCAATGGAGGAGCTCCTTGCCAACATGTGTATATATATATATATATATATATATATATATATATATAGAGAGAGAGAGAGAGAAAGAGAGAGATATACATCCACACGTATATCCACAAATATGCATAGATACATATATATAGAAAAGTGAATTCATACATACACACACACACACACACACACACACACACACACACACACACACACACATATATATATATATATATATATATATATATGTATACATAAATATACAGAAATATATGACAGCTGCAAACACATGCAATCTGAGGGTCATGCAGGCAACTACATCTGAAAATGCACTCACTGGACGTATTCATTAAAATGGGGAACTATGACATCTGTGCTGTAACAGAGACCTGGTTAAAGACAGCAGGAAGCACCCCTGCACTACCAGCCTATTATCCATTCCACACCTCTTGACTGCAGAACTGTGACTGAAGCTCCAAATGTGGTGGTGTTTCCATAATCATTAAGGAGGCACACGACTCCAGAGTGTTGACTAACTTAGGCATTACAGATTCTGCAGGTATAGCTAACATTGGGTAGGACAGTGATTCAGGTTGTGGCTTGCTATAGGTCCCCAAACATGTCCCAACACTCACACTCCATGTCCCTAAACACCCTGGAGGCTGATATTGTCCAACCTAACTCTCACATACTGGTTGACTTCAACTACCCCACCATTAACTGGGAAAGCTACTCATGTACCAATGCACATGCACATCACATCGACCTGGTCCTTCCTATCATGAGTGACTGTTGCTCAACACCAATAGACAATGCCCATTGTTATATCTGAACATAAATTAATCATCTTTGGAAATCCATGGTCCTCCCATGCCCCCTGCACTGGTAATCACCGTGAAAAACCTTTCCAATGCTGAATATGGCCTAATAACAACAGAGGTGGCTAACCTCATGGCAGCCATGCAAATGGAGACTAGGTGCATGGCAGTTGAATCAAACAACAATGCACTATGAACATGTACACAAATGCATGGGTAGTGCCATACCCACTACAACCAGGATCCTCACCTCCAATAAAAGGAAGCTGATCTGGTGGTCCCCTGCCATACAGACACTGTACAACAGAAGGAGGGAGCCGATATGGAATAATGTGAAGTTCCAAGACTGAAAATCAACACTTATCAGCCTCGATCATCAAATACTACAAATAAGCTGTGAGAACAGAATTGGAGCACATAGTGAAGACAACCATAAGGTCTAATAGAGTTATGTTAAGAATCTCTATGGGAATAGCAAGATTTTTTCTGAGCTACTAGACAATGGAACCTCCCAGACTGAGCCAAAAAATACTGCCAGTATACTGGCTGGCATCTTGAGTGCAAACATTACCCCTCACCCCTCCCACAAAGGTCCAATCACAATACGAGTATACCACCAGACATCCAGTATTACTGCAGCACAGGTTAAAACACCACTGTCCAAGGCCAAGAATACAGCTTCTATGGGACCTGAGAATATCCCTGGCTGTGGTCTACATGAACTACAGAGTGACCTGGCACCTTACCTGTGTGCCCTGTTCAAGCACAGCCTCACCTCAGGCTTTGCCCCTACTGGATTTTACACTACTACAGTCATCCCTCTCCACAAATGAGGTGTAACTACAGACCCTGAGAAATACAACCCCAACTGCCTGACAAGTCTGTTATGCGAAGCTTTAGAATGCATCATCATGCACCTAAATAACAGGGATATGGGATTCTGCAGACTCAGTATCCCACACAGTTTACCTTTGTGAAGGGTAGGTCATATCTGCTCATTCTACCTGGTCAACTCTTGGTGTCAGTTACCTGAGCTGTGGATGAAGGCAAGGTGACACATACATCCTACAGTGATCTGGCCAAAGCCTTTGATAGCATTCCCCACTCACTAACTAGGTGAGAACAGAGTCACAAACACAGGGGTAGATTGGACATACTGTTGTCATACATTGAGACAGTTGCAGATGTCACTGGGTTTATTGTAACGTACTTTATGAGAAATATAACATTGGTAATATCCATAGATGTGTGTATTTAGTGACTGCATTCCCCAGAGTCCACAGTTAATTTACCAAGGACACCAACTGTCTGGTGAACACATAAAACATAACAGGCAGACATGTGGTCAGTTTGTGGACAGTGTGCCAGTGGAAAGGTATGTCAGAAACATATCACTGTGGGTCATGACGTCACACACACTAAATGCATGCCCACACAAACCCTGTCAATCTATCAATCCACCATATATATAACAGCACTGATGACATAGAATCTGTTCCCAAATATGTGGATATGTCACCCATGTTGGTTGGCTGCCTCCACATGTCCTGTTCTATGACATATTGCCACCCACTGTGTGTGAATCTGTAGGCCACTGCCTCTGTAATGTCCCTCACACAGGCAAGGAAATTCAGCAAGGCCCACATTAAGGAATGTCCCATATGTCGGGACTAGCAGCAGTGTCCAGGCCCACAGCAGAATACAATGTGGGCACCTATATAATGGTATGGCCGTAGCAATACCTGACATCTGCACATCTGTACAGAGGACAGACAGTAAGTAGATAGCCAACAGGTTGTGCATTAAGATGAATGTTTTGCAAGATGACACATCTGAAACTGAAAGTTATGCCATTACTACATGACAGCAGTCCTTAATGACATGTCCAAAAATATAGTAGTCTACTGTTAATATCAACATATCAGATCAATATCCAATAGGAGATACATATAAACATATAGCTCAAACACCAAGAACAAGATACTCAGTTTTCAGAGTTCAGCTTTGCATGCAGGGGTGTATGGTTCCAGTACTACAATCTGCAATCTACTCTTACTTGAATAAGCACTGTTAAAAGTACTAAGGTAATGATACAATATGTCTTAAACTATTTCTGCCAACCAGTGCACTGTAGCTGATGTAACATGCAAGTGTGGCTGCATATAACCTGGGATACTACCCATGTATGATACAAATCCAAAGAGAAAAGATTGTGGTACTACTCATGTATACCCAAGTGTCCCATACTTACACCCCTTGCAACTGTAATGACAGCACATAGAAGCATGTTATGTACAGGAAATAAAATACACTTCTTAAAGATGTCATTACCCTGCTATTTTATCAGACTGGAATGTGATCACTAGTTAACAGGGCTGAGCTATGCTTAGCAGATGTATGCATTGCTTAAATGTAAATGCTAAGCAGATTTGCACACTGGTAAGTGAACCCTACATGGTGAAAGCGCTTATTCGTTTAACCATACATTAGCTCCTCTTAGCTTCATGCAAACCTGTGCAAACCCACTTAAAGCCACTTTAAAGCACCTTAATCACCCTGTCTCCATCAGCCCTTGTTCTGCCCAGCAACAAAATAAATAGCCCATGCAGGTCTTGAACCCAGGACCCTGTACACTATAGTCACAGCACATAACCACTAAGACATCTGAGCTATGAGGATCTATGTTGGTTTTTCAAATATATCATTCAGTACACATACTGAATAGTAGTGAACAACTGCTTTGACTACTACAATTGTTTAGTACTTGTAAGTGAAAATAGTGTTGAATCAGTCATGTTCTTATATGTAAATATACACATTTCAGATTAATATGGTGGGCTACATCTGAGAAGGTACATACAACACTCATGTTTACACATAAAATAATATATATGTATATATATGTGTATATACATATTCATACACACACACACACACACACACACACATATATATATATATATATATATATATATATATATATATATATATATCTAAATAGACTTAGATCATCACACAGATTACTTGCACAGACGCTCAAATCCTGTAACTCAGGAGGTGACTCTTTGTTTTCCAACACAGTGGGTAAAATATGGAATTCTCTTCCACCTAGTCTTACCAATTCCACCTCCCTAAATACATTCAAGAAAGGCCTCTCCCACCACTTCAAATCCTACTGGCTTTGCCAATGTTCTAACCCAGACTAATCCATTATTTTCCCCGTCCATTTCCTCAGTAATGTTACTTTCCACCTAGGCATTAAGCCAACTACTCTCTACCTGAAACTAACAACCTGACTGTCTTGTTTCTTTTTTAACAATTGTTATTGTACATACCACTGAATTTTTTTTCCCATTTGAGTATTAAATGTATAATCAACAACTGTATGTTATCTGTCATATATTGTTGTAATCCACTTTGTCCTATTGGAGCTTTTCTCCCCGGGCCTCCGCTGAAAATGGACATGTGTCCAGTCGGACTATCCCGGTCAACAAATGTAAAATAAAATAAATAAATAAAATAAATAAATATATATATATGTATATATATATATATATATATATATATATATATATATTTCCATAGCTCTATCTCTCTCTCTCTCTCTATCTCTCTCTCTTTGGTGTGACAGAGCAAGATAGAGAGGACAGGAAGAAATGGAAACAGATGATCTGCTGTGGCGACCCCTAACTGGAGCAGCTGAAAGAAGAAGATATGTGTGTGTGTGTGTGTGTGTGTGTGTGTGTGTGTGTGTGTGTGTGTGTGTGTGTGTGTGTGTGTGTGTGTGTGTGTATATATATATATATATATGTATATATATATGTATATATATATATATATATATATATATATATATATATATATATATATGCGTATATATATATATATGCGTGTATATATATATATGTGTATATATATGTGTATATATATATATATATATATATATGTGCGTGTGTGTATATATATATATATATAATATATTTAAAACATATGCCCATGACATGTAGTGGAGACATACCCCAGCACCATAATGCTCACCCTCTTAGTGCAAGGGAATGTAATGTATGTATTGCAGTTATAAATGTAGAATGTTGCTACAGTGACAGGGGTTGTGTCAACATACATGTTGTGAAGGAAGGCTCTTCTGAAACTGACATGTACACCATCAGTTACTAACAGACATCATAAAATCATCATAGTGAAGTACTACACAAATCACAGTAATGATCCTGTGGAATACAGAAGAAATATGAGCAATAAACACGGACAGTCTGAAACAATCTGGTCAGTCAAGAGGTATACACAGAACTCCTTAGTTCAAGGAATGTGGAATAAGCCTGACAAAGGGGATGTTTAAAACCATGAAAATGGGGATATATCACATATACTGGACTAGATAAGCTCACACAGTTGATGCATTCACACCCTCCTGTCTTTCCTAACACATATTAACTGGAGGAGCAGAGGTCCCAAGCCACATACTTCCCACTTGTTAGTGAAATACATCTTCACAGAAGCCCACTGCTTTGTCAGAAATACACAACACGTATGGTGGCCAAATAACAGTACATCTGCCAAATATCTGGACATAACATCACACTGAGCTGCTAGGCATGTCACCAAGCACTGTGTACACTACAGGCAGACTGCCACATTACTAACCCAATGTACCTATGGGGGAATACACATGTAATTGAAAATATAGCAGGCACTACAGGCCTGTAACAGCACAGAGTAACAGACACCAGTGTAAAAGTGCTTACCCAGAACCAGTCTCAACACAGTCACATAATGATAAGCCTAAGTAGTAGTACAGTATATGGACTGTGTGAACAACAGTCATCATCATGTTTGCCACTCACACACTAACCCTACATATACTGACCCAATTCACAGTGTAGTCTGATGCCTGACTGTGGTATGGGACATGTCTCAGTCTGGCCCTACAAACATATCGGCTGATAAGGTATCAGAAGCTAGAGCACCATGCAATGCCAGATAGAACAGGACCCAGAACACTGACATCTACCCCAGTCTGTACACAGGCCAAGTAACATAATCAAAATACATGGCTACATAATACAGACACTCTGTCAACATTCAACATAAGTACACAAACCTCACTACTCTACAGACTACAACAGAATGTCCAGGTTTTGCCCTCAGATATTAGGCCTCCTGCACATTACATGTCTGGCAGTCTGATATATCACTGGCTTGATATCAGGAATTATGTCAGTAAATAATGGTATACTGTACATATCCACCTCTTACTGCATGACATATGAACAAAGGGTGACAGACTTGGGGGACAGAGGCAGAAACACAGGGCCAATATTGACATATTGCAGTTATAAACTGAGAACATTGCTGGTGTAACAGGGTTTGTTGTGACATATCTCTTCTGAGGGATATGAAGTCAGTAACACACATGGATGTTACCATTTACTCACTACAATCATCAGAAAGAAAAATGAAAATGTGTGATTGACACACCAAATCTAGGACTCCAAACTCTGGCCAGTCTGCAGATAGCCCTATAGGTGAGAGTTTTCTCAACCACATAACACTGTCATGGCAGACTTTAAATCATGCAGAACAGCCATATCCACACAAACCCTGTTAAACCAACATTACTTCAAATGTAGAACAGCAATACTTACATTCTGTCCCCATGTCTGGAACATCCCCCTCCAGTTTGTTGGCCTGTCTCCACAGTGTTTGTTGTAAGAGGTATTTCCAACTACCCTTTGTGATGCTGTTTGTCACACACCCACATGAAGTCCTGCTCACAGTGAAGGAGAAGGGCCAACACCCACTTGCACTGCTTACTTATAGGAGTGTGTTTCCTTGCAGTTGGCTTTAGGAATGATACCACAACTGTTCCACATGCAATTAGCAGGTGGAGGACTCCAATTCGTGCACAGGCCATCATCTGATCATGAGCATTACCTACCAATGTCAAGCTCCTGCCTATGCAAAACAGATGCATTTTTCCACATCTCCCAGAGAGGGGGGGGGGAGACAGAGGGGCAGAGCGAAAGAAAGAAATGGTGAGAAAAAGAGCCAAGTGTGTTTGTGTATGATCTGTGGGTGGAGAGAAATCTCTGGGTATTATAATGGTTGCCTATATATACATTTATGGCTGTGGATTGTCTACAACAATCTCTGTGGTGTTTGGCAACTGTTAGCCTTGTAATGTGACATTGGGACATATGGGTCCTCAATATGAAAATGTAGCAAAACCCACACTGCAATGGATCCTATTATACAATCACACCAACACCCACACAGGATACTGCTGTCACACACACACACACACACACACACACACACACACACACACACACACACACACACACACACACACAAACTTACTTGCCAGTACTGTGTTCAAACCCCTACTTAGCTTTGTCTTGGTATTACAGTGTTACGCAGTTATTGCAGCCATCACAGAGATTATATGTTGGAGAGGTCTCCAAAGGTATCTTTGAAGGTGAGTGACATCAGCTGCAGTGCTAAAGCAGGGGCGAGGGAAGTGTAGGAAGTGTGAATGAACACAAAATCAGGTGTTAACAAAGACACACACTCTCACACAAACACACACATTATTACAGTTGTCAGAACCAGGATTAGAACTCCTATCTAACTAGTTTGCTACACTATGGTATTACTTAGTTATCATAAGCACCACACAACTTATATGTGGAAGAGTTGTCCAAAGGTATCTTTGAAGGTGAGTGACATCAGCTGCAGTGCAAAAGAAGGGGTGAAGGAAGTGTAGGAAGTGTGAATGGCCAAAAATCAGGTGTCAGTAAAGACACGCACACTCTCACGCACATTATCACAGTTGCCAGAACCATGATTAGAACTTATACACTATGGTATTAAGCAGTTATCGTAAGTGCCACACAGCTTATATGTGGAAGAGCTGTCCAAAGGTATCTTTCAAGGTGAGTGACATCAGCTGCAGTGCTAAAGGAGGATTGAGGGAAGTGTGAATGACCACAAAATCAGGTGTCAACAAAGACACACAAACACTCATACACAAACATTATCACAGTTGCCAGGAATAGGATTAGAACTCCTACCGAACTAGTTTGCTATACTATAGCATTACGCAGTTATCACGAGTGCCACAGAGCTTATAGGGCTGAGATTTGGCCAAAAAGTTATTTCAAGATGACTGACATCAGCAGGCATGCTAAAGTAGGCCAATGACAGGTGTAGTGGTGTGAATGGCTTCAAAATCATTCATCTTCACACACACACACACAATCACAGTTGCCAGGACCAAGAATAGAGCTCCTTCCTAACTAGTTTGCTACACTATAGTATTACACAGTTATCACGAGCGCCACACAGCTTATAGGGTTGAGACTTGGCCAAAGGTTTATTTCAAGGTGACTGACAGCAGGCATGCTAAAGTAGGCCAATGACAGGCGTAGTGGTGTGAATGGCCTTAAAATCATTCATCTCCACACAGAGACACACACACTTGCTAGGAGCAGCATTAGATCTCCTACCTAACTAGTTCGCTACACTACAGTATTACACAGTTATTAAAAGCACCATGGAGCTTATAGGACTAAGACTTGGCCAAAGGGTTATTTAAAGGTGATTGACATCAGCAGGCATACTAAAGTAGGCCAATGGTTGGTGTAGTGGTCTGAATGGTCTCAGAATTATTCATCTTCACACACACACACACACACACACACACACACACACACACACACACACACACACACACACACACACACACACACACACTTACCAGGACCAGGATAAGAACTCCTACCTAACTAGTTTGCCATACTACAGTATTACACTGTTATCACGAGCACCACGGAGCTTATAGGGCTGAGATTTGGCCAAAGGGTTATTTCAAGGTGACTGACATCAGCAGGCCAATGACAGGTGCAGTGGTGTGAATGGCCTCAAAATCATTCATCTCCACACACACACACACACACACACACACACACACACACACACACACACACACACACACACACACACACACTTGCCAGAACCAGGATTAGAACTCCTACTTAACTAGTTTGTTACACTACAGTATTATGCAGTTATCACAAGCGCCATGGAGTTTATAAGGCTGACACTTGGCCAAAGGGTTATTTCAAAGTGACTGACATCAGCAGTATTGCTAACATGGGCAATGGGAAGTGCAGTGTGTGTGAATGGGCCATAAATCATTCCTCTGGAAACGCACACACACACACTCAGTCACACACAACTTCACATTTGACAGGACTGAGTATAAATATGCTACATGAATACTGATTTGTACTATCGTGTTACACAGTTATCAGAAGCATCACAGACACTATAGGGTTGAGGGCTACCAAAAGGAATTTGTACAGTGATTGACATCAGCACATCATGTGACATTGGCCAATTGGATGTGTAGTGGGTGGGACAGGCCCCATAATGGAATCCTCTCTGTCACTGTCTGTCTTTCTCTTCCCCACATCTGTGTGTGTGTATGTTTTACATATTATAGTGTGTTGACCTTGGATATGTGTGAGTATTCTTATCCAATGTGTGTGTGAAGCATGAATGGTGTACAATTTTGTGTGTGTGCATAGACATCTGCGAATGACAGATATGTATAGCCCACTGTGTTGTTAGACATGGGCTTCATTTCTCTATGTGTAGGAGCATGCCCAGTATGACCTTCTGTGTTGAGTGTGTGAATCCATTCCAGGTAGAATTGTACTCCAGTCCAGGGTTTGGTGTTCTACACATACAGCTAGGAACCTGTTTCTGCAGGATATCTCTAGTTAGGTTGAAAATATGGAGTCACAATGGGCGACAGATAAGGGGAGACTGTAACTATTGCTGTCTGTGCTGCTTGTGTCACATGGTTGGTGTTAGCAGAGATATTTACACATATGTACTGTTTTACACTGTGATGTATTATGTCATCGACTACTGACAGATATAATTATTTGCTCACAGTTATTTACTGGAAAATACAAGATGAATGAGTCCAGTATTGTGGTCCACAGCCTACACATTCTTGCACACTCCTGCTATTCTGGAGGGGTAGTTACAGACACTTGCTGATGGGTCTGTGTAAATGGTCCAGCACCTTGGTACTATGGTGTCTGAGGATCCCCTTCTTGTACATATATTGACTTAACAGAATGGCCATATCCTGCTATGGCCATAACTTTCAGCTGTACAGATTCACCCAGGTTACTCAGAGGCAGGGCTCATATATCTGGTCAGTTCTCCTTCACATTGTGGTTTACAAGCAGGTTTGTAGCCACCCATTACTGGGTTTGCAGGAAAGGGTAGTATGGGCACACATCAGAGTTTCAGACTTCACACACTCCATGACGTCCATGCGTTCTACACCCCACCACTCTGTTATTCTATCCTCTTCCTAACATTATGCGAGTGATATCTGAGAAGTATCCCTATAGTTGACCCTTCATCCTAGCGGTATTTATGGATTGGTCCACAGTTCATGCTATGGGACATGGGGGACATGCTACTTGGATTTGTCAACATGGCCTTGCATTTATGTTCTGTTGACTGTGTTAGGTTGTTAGCTGTGATCTCATGAGATACCATACATTGGCACTATTGGTGGCAATGTCCAGTCATTATCCAACAGCCCTTGTTCTGGCCAGCAAAATAATTATCAGCCTTTGCAAGTGTCTAACCCAGGACCCTACACATCATAGCCACAGCAATTTACCACTAAGCCATCTGAGCAACAGATATGTGTGATGTTTTCTCAGACATATCATGTAGCACAGTCATTCAACAGTAGGTAAAATGTATTTATATATATATATATATATATATATATATATATATATATATATATATATATATATGTGTGTGTGTTTGTATATATGTAGTCATATAGATAATATATATATATATATATATATATATATATATATATATATATATATGTGTGTGTGTGTGTGTGTGTGTGTGTGTGTGTGTATGTATATATGTAGACATATGTATATATATATATATATATATATATATATATATATATATATATATATATATATATATATAGGGTCTATATTAGAACATCGACTTTTTAAAATGTCGAATGTTGTAATATCGACCCCTATTCAGCGAACGCTGACAACATCGAACATGCAGAACAGTGAAAAAATTTGCTGTTCCGACACACATGCACACAACACAAACACACCAAACAGCAATCCACACACATACACCTAAAATCCTACATCTAACCCTACACTAAACTGTACACACACCACTAGCTATCCACTTACCTTAACCCAAACCCTAACCCTAAGGTCTGTCACTATCACACACTCACCTCACCCGCTCCCTAACCGTAACTCACTTACCCCGCCCTAAACCTCACGTCCACACAATCGCACACTTACCTGACCTGCGCCCTAACCCTAACTCACCTACCCCGCACCCTAACCCTCACATCCACACAATTGCACACTTATTTGATCCCAACCCGTAACTTTCCACCACAGTGCTGAACATAGTAAAGCCACAGGAATGGCCAACCGAATTCCTTCCTTAGGAAGAAATTCGGTGTTCCGCAGCTTCACTATTTTCTGCAAGGGATTGATATTAGAACATTCGAAGTTGTGAAACTTCGATGTTCTAATATAGACTCATATATATATATATATATATATATATATATATATTATATATATATATATATATATATATATATATATATATATATATATATATATATATATATATATATATATGTATATGGAGAGCATTCAGACATCAGATCCACACTCTGAACCTCCTTCCTCCACAGCTGAATTATTCTGCCTTGC
>NC_056733.1:1881954413-1882059413 GCF_019279795.1 Protopterus annectens | reverse complement strand
TATCCTTGTAGTACCCACAACTTTAATGATCATTGCTCTAATCATTAAGGTAGAAGTATTATTACAATACCCTATGACCTTGGTTTGGGCAGTGGTATGTTTGTACACAGAGAATTCTGCAACTGTCTTATAGTTTAATTCTACATCTCTTACCTGATAGACCTGTGGAGGGAGCTTTTGTTAACACTACCTGACTGTTTCTACACATATTCCCAGATTCCACATTAATATTATGCACATACCTCTCAATCTCTTAATGCACCCACTCTGGACAAAGCTTGACAACATGGGAGTACAAATATGGACATATTTGGAGAATTGCTCTCATAAACTTGGAGAGTTGTTAGAGTGACAGGATTTGTTTTAATATACATTTTCTAAAGATGTAGAGGTGTGAAAAATCAAATGTATGTCATTATTTAATGACTGCAATTCTTAGATTATCCCACTGATTTGCCAGGAGGACAGAGGAACAGGCAGAAAATATGAGCCAATTATCTGGACATTCTTAAAAAATCTGTACACTTGAGAGATATGATTATGCCTACAGCTTACTACCACTCCCAGGATTCAAACCATGGCTGTGTCTGCAGCTAAGAACTAGCTGTATTCAACTGGACATATAAGAGAATTTAAGTACCTTTATCTGCACATTTTTTTTTAAATACATTATTTAAATTGATTTTAACTGTGTTGCAGGAATATTAACTGAACTGGAAGTTAGTCAGTGTTTGCTGAATTTTATTATTTGCTAGTAATTACAGGTGTGGGGGTAGTCACATTCTTTGATTTCCTGTCCTTGCCTATTTAAGTGGTACAGTGTGAAATATTTTCTGCTTAAAAACCTCAGCTTTGGCCAGATAAGAACTAGCTGTATTCAACTGGACGTATAAGAGAATTTAAGTACCTTTATCTGCACTTTTTTTCAAAAAATACAGTATTTAAATTGATTTTAACTATGTTGCAGGAATATTAACTGAACTGGAAGTTTTGACTCTGCTCTTCAGTTAGTCCCACCCACCCTCCATGTTTTTGTTTTGGTGTTAATCTTAGTGGCCTTGAAACTGCCCGCCCCTCTTGTAAATTTGTGTTTGGATACTCCTTCTGGGCCCATCTCATTTGCTCACTCAACTGAGTGCAGTGAGATCATATTCTGATTTCAGGCACTCCTACTGTGTACAAAGAGAGCATCTGGGAAACAGAAAAAAAATTTAAGCTTGTTTCCTGCCTTTCCTGTTAAGTGGTATATACTATTTGTAGGCTTCTGAGCCCCATGCCCTTCTGTGTTGGAGGGAAGCCTTCTAGCTTAGTTTTTTTTCTTATAACTAGCCAGTTTTCTAGTTTCAGCACTCAAATCTGTTTATTTGATCTCAGCACTTGTTCAGAAAAAAAAATTCATCTGCTTTTACTGTACTTGTGTTTCTACCTACTTTATTTTACTTTTGCATCATCTTAAAAGTACTCAATTGTATTTATTACTGCTTGGTGTAACTCATTCTAAGCCTTTTGGTTTAAACACTTGGGCTTTGGACCAGTTGTTTTGCACTGAGAGGGTTTGTGGTCTGCACTGTAGTGACAGAACAGGTAGCTTACATCCTTCTAGGTTGGGAACTGCTGATTGAGGGCTCAGTGTCTGTTATTCTAAAAGTGTATTAATTCTGGTTTAAGCACTTGGGCTTTCAGGCCAGTTATTTTACATTAAGAGGTTTGTGGTCTGCACTCTTGTGGGAGGAGAGGCTGGACTCTGCCCTTCTGAGCTGGGAATTTCTGGTTAAAGGCTTATAGTGCATGCATATCTGAACTGCTTCTTACTGAAGTTGGTGCGCCTTGTTTGCTGTGGCATAGACTGGATTCGGGCCTGCTGGATCTAGCTTTGTTTGTGTAACTTGAGCACTAATCCAGGCATTCTCTAAAGTATTCAATTGTATTTATTACTGCTTGGTAGTAACTTGATTAAAGTGTAGCTATCATTCTAAGTCTTTTGGATTAAGCACTTGGGCTTCAGACCAGTTGTTTTACATTAGGAAGGTTTGTGGCATGCACTGTGGTGGCAGGACAGGTAGCTTTCATCCTTCTAAGTTGGGAACTGCTGATTGAGAGCCCAGTGTCTGTTATTCTTAAAGTGTATTAGTTCTGGTTTAAGCACTTGGGCTTCAGGCCAGTTATTTTACATTAAGAAGGTTCGTGGTCTGCACTCTTGTGGGAGAAGAGGCTGGACTCTGCCCTTCTGAGCTGGGAATTTCTGGTTAAAGTTTTATAGTGCCTGAATATTTGAACTGTATCTTACTGAAATTGGTACACCTTGTTTGCTGTAGCATAGACTAGATCCAGGCCTGCTGAATCTAGCTTTGTTTATATGCTTGTGGTTTGTTTGCTTGTTATTTCCCTGGAACGCTAATTCCACCTAATACGTGGCTCCTCAGTGCTTCTGTGGATCACTAGTGATATCTGCATTGCTTACTGTACTTATTTCCTTGTTTCACTTGCAAGAAAGTTACTGTTTGTCGTTTTTGCATTTAAGTTACCTGTAACACATTGCACTTAAGTTACCTGGCACTTGCTCACTTAAGCAATTATATAAGTCAGCACTAAAAATTAAAAGCACTACACCCTCACTCCCCACTGGCCCTTGTTTTCAATTATAAAGGAATTCCCAATATTATTCTAGCATGTCCAAAGGTCAGTTGTCAATCTCCTCCGGTCCAGCTGGTGAATCTGGGAATCCTGAGGCAATGTTACAACTGCCTCATGTACACAGAAAACCCTCTCTTCCTCCCAACAAATTCCAGCACATGTGAGAGATGCAACCATATAGCCAAACTGGAGGCTAAGCTCTCTCAACTCAGTACTGGCATAACCAGTCAGGAGGAGAAGGAAACCACACTCACTACAATTCCAGTCTCACATAGACTTACCACGACAGCAAACCAAACACATAATCACACAAAAACATACTCAGAGGCTCTAAATAAAGATCTGCCTAAGCAGCAGAGACCTTCAAAGCAGGCACCCAAGCAACCGCTACCCCAAAACAAAACACGTGCAACACATATCTGACAAAGCCAGTGTGCCGAACAGTCACAGCCCTTAAGACTAAACAACACACCTGATACACTTGTAATAGGTGACTCTATCATCAGGCACACTGACGTCCTGCTCACCAGGCTGAACAAGGAGAGGGTCATGGTGAGCAGCCTGTCGGGTGCTAGGATCCGCCACATAACACAAGCACTCAGGTCACTCCAAGGCAAGTACAAATATGACTCAGTCATTGTCCATGCTGGTGTGAATGACCTGAGACGTACCTCCCTGGACTACATGAAAAGAGACATAGAGGAGCTCTCTGAGCATGTAGCCCAGGCCAGTATGACTCTGACCTTGAGTAGCATCCTACCCTCACCAGGAATGATGCCACAATATGAAGACAAGGTGATCAGTTTTGACAATTGGCTTAAGTACTGGTGTCACTCAAAGGGGATACAATGCCAGTCAGCTTGAGATGATATACTCGACAAGCCACAATGCTTTGCTAGGGACGGCTTGCACCTGTCACCCCTGGGCTTTCGGATATTGGCAAAGGCTCTTGCTAATCCCATAGTGCCTTTTTTAGGCAAGGCTCAAAAGACAAACCCACCTCCATCGGTATCACAAGGGATAAGAAACTAAGAGTAATGCTACTCAATGCCAGAAGTCTAAACCTCAAGATGCATGCACTCAAAACTCTCTTTAGCATGGAGAACATCGATATCTGTGCAGTAACAGAAACCTGGTTCAGGGCTCCCGAGAGCACCCCAGCACTACCAGGTTATACCTCATACCATGCTTTTCAGCCCTAAAACTTGGACCGAACCACAAAGGAGGGGAGTATCGATATTCATCAAAGATACCCACACCTCCAGGTTGGTGGCAAAGCACGAAGCATCAGAGACTATCCATGTGCAACTAACAGTGGGTAAAACTGCCTTCCAGTTTATAGCCTGCTACAGACCATCCTCCCAAACCCAGGAACCCCACTCGGCCTTCCTGAGAACACTGGAAAATATGAAGGTCTCTCCAAACACCATTATATTGGGTGACTTCAACTACCCAAACATAGACTGGGAGCATTACTCTAGCTCCAACACCCTAGCCCAAAGGTTCCTAGAATTTATAAACTCAAATGCTATGGAACAACTTGTTACCACTCCCACAAGAGGGGAAAACATACTGGACCTGATCATCACCAACATGGGGACTCTATGCTCCAGACCAGAAGTGTATCCCTCACTGGTAAGATCAGACCATAAACTAATCTCACTGGATATTCACATCCTGACCCCACCCCTGCCCAGAAAACCACAGTGAAAAACTTCTCTAAAGCAAATTTCACACTCTCAAAACCAAGGTGGAATCCTTCAAAGCCCCCGGGCCTGTGGAAAATATGGCCCAGACCGCAGAATCCTTTATAAACGCATTCTATGAACACCTTCAGGAATGCATGGATCATGCGATCCCAAATAAAACCAAGACCCAATCCTCCAAAGGCAGACGTCCTGTCTGGTGGACCCCAGCCATAAACAAACTATACAATAGAAGGAGGAAGCTACTAAATGCTAGAACAAAATCCCAAAAAGGGTAGGCATCACTGATCAGTATTAGCAAAATACTACGGGCACTCATAAAATTGTCTAAGGCCAGCTTCGAGAGAAAAATTGCACAGGACACTAAGGATAATCACAAGGCTTTCTTTAGTTATGTTAGGAACCTGGGTGGTAATTCCCAGATATGCTCAGAATTAGTCCAAAATGACAAAAAATACACCGAACCCACAGACATTGCCAACATCCTAGCTGACAGGTTCAGCGCAAACTTCTCCCTCCCACCAAAAGGGCAAATATCTATCCCAGCAGAGTGCTGCCCCCCTGACATCTCAGATGCTCAGGTAAGAGCCACCCTCTCCAAAGCCAAAAACACAGCATCAATGGGACCAGATGGTGTCCCGGGCTGCATCCTACATGAACTCCAAGAAGAGCTAAACCCAAACATAAAACTACTGTTCAGTCTTAGCCTTACTACAGGATATGTGCCCAAAGAGTTGTGTACAGCAACAGTGGTCCCTCTCCATAAAGGTGGTGCCTCAATGGATCCTGGAAACTATCGCCCCATAAGCCTGACTAGCTTGGTCTGCAAAGCTATGGAAAGGATCATCATGGACCTCATAAATAAAGATACTGGGGACCTACAGACACTGGATCCTACTCAGTTCAGCTTTGTTAAGGGCAGATCCTGCCACTTAAACCTGGTTGATTTCTTTGAAACAGTCACCAAGGCCATTGACGAGGGGAAGGTGGTCCACACAGCCTACCTGGACCTCGCAAAAGCCTTCGATACAATACCCCACTTGGGCATTATAGATAAGCTCACCAGCTTAAATATAAACCCCTATGTCACTAGATGGATTGCAAACTGGCTCAAGGACAGAACCCACATGGTTAGAATTGCTGGAGCCATGTCAGACTCCAAACCAGTTACAAGTGATGTCCCACAAGGCTCAGTCCTGGGACCTCTCTTGTTCGGTATATATTTCTCAGAGGTACAGGCCAACACGGAAGGACTGTGGCTGACCAAGTTCGCAGATGACTGCAAACTGGGTGCCATAATTGACTCTCCAGCCGACACAAGCATCCTCCAAAAGGGCCTCATAGAAACAGACAACTGGTGCCAGAGCCATGGCCTCAAGCTAAATGCCAAAAGTGTATAGTCATCCCTTTGGCAAAACAAAGTGCCCTCAAATTACCACATAGGTGGTAATCCATTAAGTACAGAAGAAGTAATTAGGGACCTGGGGACCCAAGTTGATAGCAATCTCTCATTTGACAACCACGTGGCCAAAGTGGTTAGAAAAACATTTTATATAGCCCACCTAATCATGAAGGGATTCACATCTAGATCAGGGGAGGTCATTGTGCCTCTTTACTTATCCCTCATCAGGCCCATAATTGAGTACAATGCCCCTTTTGGGATGTACCTTACCAGACACCTGCAGCAACTGGAAAGACCCCAAAAATATCTCACCAAGAGGATCAAAGGGCTTAAACAGATGCCATATGCTGCCCGATTAAAGAAACTCCAGCTCTACTCAGTGGCATACCACCTGTTCAGAGGCGATCTGTGCCTGATATATAAAGCCATGTCCTACCCGGAATTAATGGACATGCTGCACCTCAGAAAGTCCAAATCCCATCGAGCTATGCGCTCGAGAGACTTGCACCTCAGCACTGAAATAAATAGGACATGCTGGAGGGACAGATTCGTAACCCAGAGGCTCCCTTCACTCTGGAATAAAATCCCAGTCCAGGTTAGGCAGAGTCCCTCATTGACTCTCTTCAAGAAGAATCTTGATGAGTGGATGGGAGATCGTAGGTTTACCCCGGGTATCACTTCTGTGTCACTGTTAGACAGAGGCACAGTATACTAACCTCGAAAAAGGGCATAGCAAAATAAATTTAAAATGGGTGGCGAAAGCCAAACACATTCTGGCTAGGCTTATAAATGCCCTAGGGCAGATAGCCTAGTATGAACCTATGAACCTATGAACCTAAAAATGCAACAATTTAAGTTTCAGCAGAGTGTACTATTTGGATATTGCTGTCTATTCCTTCAGTATTTTCTGTCTAAGTCTCTCTTGGTTGTACAATATTACCTTGTAATTACAACAGTCTTATACAGACATTCCTAGACATATTTTATGTAGTGCAGTGTGAGAAGCAGTGGTTGACACAACAGTATTATTCTGATATCAGATGTTACTGAATGCTATATGTCAGGCAATACTATACCAGAGTAAACACTACCAGTCCAGAATTTAAATCTTTATTGGCAGGCACAGTTTTCTTATCTGACAGACCTGTGGAGGGAATGTTTGTTAACACTACCTGACTGTGTCTACATATATTCCCAGATTCTGAGTTAATATTATGCACCTAACTCTCAATATCTTAATGCACACACTCTGGGCAAAGCTTGACAACATGGGGGTACAAATAGGGCGATATTTTGAATATTGCTCTCATAAACTTGGAGAGTTGCTAGAGTGACGGGATTTGTTTTGATATACATTTTCTGAGGTTTTGAGGTCTGAAAATCAAATGTTATGTCATTGTTTAGTGACTACAATTCTGAGACCATCCCATTGATTTGCCAGAGGGACAGAGGAACAGGCAGAAAATATGAGCCAGTTATCTTGGCATTCTGAAAAAATCTGTACAGTTAAGAGGTATGGTTATGCATACAGCTTACTACCACTCCCAGGATTCCAACCATGGCTGTGTCTGTTAAAAGTACAACAATTTTAAGTTTCAGCAGAATGTGCTATTGGATATTGCTGTCTATCTCTTCAGTGTTTTCTGTCTAAGTCTCTCTTGGTTGTACAATTTGATCTTGTACTTACAACAATGTTATACAGACATTCCTAGACATTTTTTTATGTAGCACAGTACTATCCAGAGAATGCAACAATAAATGCCATACAATACCAGAGTAAACACAACCAGTCCAGGATGTAGAGCTTTATTGCCAGGCAGTTACAGTTTTATTTAAACATGACCTATTTTGGACTGTGTCTTTCAGCTTTTCCCAGTTAGGGGTCGCCACAGCGGAACTCTGGTCGGTCTGCAAATGATTGGCAGTGAATTTTTAGGGTGCCGAGTTGCCAGCCTGATGCCCAACTTTCAAAGAAGACACACCCATTACTGTCATATTGTCTGGTTTATTCAGTACAACACATACACAGTTTTGTACTGCCAGGTGATTTTCTACTACTTTATATTTATTTGGTATGACTACTACAAGCAGGATTGTTACTCACCAGCCTCGACATACAACCTTTGCAGCCTACTAGCATGGGCTTCCTGATTCACATCCTGCTCAGCTGCAGCTGTAAGGGAAATAGAGAAATATTTAGGCAGACCTATCCATCATATACACAGGCTGGACATTAGTAAACAGTTATTGGTATGAGTTCTTACACACTGCTGGGACAGCACCCCTCCACCTTGCTTCTTGGATCCACTCATCCAAGAGCTCCCTCTTTGTCTGCTTCAAGTCGGCATAGTGGTGCTGGACCTGCTCAGCAGTCTGAGTGATAACAGTGGCACTGGTGAGATCACGGGAAAGACAGTCCCAGGCTTCCACTTTATATTGGGACCCTTGGTACTGGCCCTGCAGCAGTCTCTCATCTTGGTTTTGTACCATGAGGCCTACCATGACCTTGGACTCCTGTATGCCCCAGCTCTACACATAGAAGTGCATGCCCTCACCAACTCCTGCCATACTGCCTACAGTGGGAAGCTGCAACCAGTTATGAGCTGTATTTCCACCTGTGGGGTTTAAATATGGCCGATTTTCCACCCTTTGCCCTGATTGGACAGATTTGAATATGCTGAGCTAAGCTAAGGTTGTCAGTGTTTAATCGGACAGGTTCAGCCCTGATTACTGATGGGGAAATCCACTTAGCTAGGCTACTCATTGCTTAGCAGTCATATTTACACAATGCTTATACCTGGTAAGCAGAGCTGTGCAATGCTTAGCACTGCTTATTTTTCATTTTATAGACTATCTGCTGTATGGCATTGATTCACCTTGCATTACATATTATAAATTTGTTTACTGTCCCTGACATCCCCCAATGTGCTTTCATTACATTTATTCATGTGTGACTATACTATATGGGGCACTTGTGTTTATATGGGGGTTTCACAACTTTATTAAACACTCACCTCACATCTGGGCCTAATGCAGTACTCTGGTTAACAAATATATATTATTTAGTAGCTAATTATAAAAATAAATGTTTATGTACTGCTTTCACATGTAAAATACAAACTGGTTATAGTGGGGATTGAACCGGGAATGGCTGTTTGCAAAGCATACTCTAACCGCTACACTGTTAAAATACTGCTTATTCTAGATGTCTCTTGTTATTTAACTTCTTGTACTGTTTAAGCTGGACTAAGCATAGCTAAGCAGCAGGCAGAAACGTGCAGTTATGCTTAAACTTTATAGCATTTATAAAAAAATATATTTGCTGTGTTATTTTACTTGTACCCTTCAGAATATCTCTGCTAATGTTGAACCTGTTATTCTATCAACTTTCTGCTTTGTGGGAAGATTCTCCTTTTTGGCTTTGTCCACATTCCTTAATCTGATGGGTTGGGAGGTGTGCGCTATGTGCTTATGCTACATCTGTTATTCTGACAACATTTGTCTTGGTAGCGATGATTGTCCCTTATGGCTTTGACCCAGATTTGTTATCCTGATGGCTTGGGGGTATTACGAACACTCTAGCTTATTTTAAATTGCCGAAAGGCAATTCTGGAGTGCAGGGGGCATGTATATTGTGAGAGCTCTGTTCTCACACACACACCCTGTGATTGTACATGGAACCATGTCCGTTTTAGAGCATGGCAGCGTGCCTTCATACATATGCATAGCAAGATGCCATGCTGAACAGGAACGGTCCCTGCCATGCAGGAATAACTCATTCCTGCATGGCTGCTTGATGAATCCCAGGGAGAATATGAGTAGGGTAACAAACTGTGTAGTTGGATAAGCAAGTGTTTAAGGGTTGTGTATTAAATGATGGTAGTCAGGCAAGAGTTTTCTGAAGGAAAGAAGGTCACAAGAACTCTCCAGCATAGTGAAAATTTATGCGACCATCTCTATTAATGCTTTCATTTCTGAGTCCACACAGGCCATGAAAAACTGGATGAGCTTATAAGGTGAAAACAGCTAGCTTGAGGTGATACTATCAAATAAGAGTCTTGAGGATGGACCTAAAATAAAGCTAGACACTGCCTTGCAGTTTTCTTTCAGTTCTCTAAAGTTCAGGATGCTGTGGCAAGTGTTGGTAAGACAGAAAAAAAGATATGCATGTGAGGTAGGGTATTCTAGAAAGCCTTGGGCATCTATTTATGGAAATGTAAGCCATCAGCCAAAGTATGTTGAAAAGAGCTTTATAGGGGAAATTTCATTGACTAAAAGTGGTAATACCCCTCAGTCAGGTGGAGGAGATTTCAGGGACAGAAAAGTGATAATACCTCTCAGTCAGGTGGAAGTGGATTTCAGGATCAGAGAAGTAATAACATCTCTCATTCAGCTAGAGGTGGACTTCAGGATCAGAAAATTGATAACACCTGATAGAAAAGTGACAATATCCCTTAGTTACATGGTGGTTTAGGGTACTGCTTGCTGCTGTCTGTCTTATAGCAAGAGGGAGTACAGGAGGGTAGATAGCATGGAAAGGGGAAGTGAGGTGTAACACCTGAGGCATTTCTAACAGAGATGTATGTCGTTAAGTGGAAATGAGAAGAAGAAGCAGAGTGACATGACATGGTTATGCAAACTACTAAATTTAATATGTGTGGTTGTCATCCTGAAAAAGAAAGACAGCATATAAAGGAGAAGACATAATTTGCAGATAAAAAAGTACTGTTTATACTAGATGTGATATACTAAAAAGGGTCGTAATCATATGGAATCAATTGCTACAATATGCTGTGGAGGCCACAATAGTTGATTACCATAAAAACTTACATTTTCTGGAATGATTAGATGGAAAAGAGAGGAAGTGTTGCTTTGGATTAGCTACATTACATACAGAATGTGTAGTTGCAGTCTCATTCTGTCACATTGTCTCATCCTGCTAAATTAAAATTGTTTGTGGTACAGATGTTTGTAACTAAGTATAGTGTGTACAGTAAACTTGACTATGCTGTGGACAAGTGTACTACTGAGGGCTAGGGATTTTAATTAAAATGATTCTATATCATGTTGTCGAGCTATGAAAGTTTGAACGTGATATGGTTGACACCATATGATTGAACTTTTAAATGTTCGAATGTTTCAATGGAGATCTCCGTACAGTGCGGAATGAGAAGATTTCCTTTTTGTGCACTGTAGTGCGATCTCGCAGTTGGTATATTTAAAAATCAGGGGGTGTGGGGGGGGGTGCAGGGGGGGCTTCTCCCCTGCTTAAACCATTCAGGTAGTTTTTTTCTTTGGTTTATTTTTTTTATTATATTTTCGAACTTTTAAAAATTCGATCATATGGTGTCGACCATATGATGTTCGAACATTTAAAAGTTTGATTATATAATATAGATGCATTAAACTACTTATATATGAGATAAGTCTGCAGATGGGTAACAGGTTTAGTCAAAACTACTGGTTTCCGATGTGGGGTTGCCTTGTGGTAAAGAATATTAAAATCTGTCTTTTTTGCAAATGGAGTTGCAGTGCACTGCAGGGGGTGAAACATGATTTACTGGGAGCAGGACTGATGCAACTTATGAGAGGTATTACAAAGTAAATATGGTGAGGATTGCGTGTCTACTTGGGATGATATTGTAATACACCATTGTCTGATATCAGGATAACATGTAGAATGATGTGTAATGCTACAAAGGAAGGCTCTTTGTGCCAAGGAAAGGACCAATGTACGAAGGAAGACTTAATATGCACATGCCAGGAATGTAGCTAAGGTTAGAGCAAATTGCTGTAGGCAAAAGGGCATGTCCACCACCGTGTTCTAGGGTTGGTGGACACCAGGGGTGAACTCATTTGATAGGGTAATAAAGAAAGGCTTGCATGCAGTTGTGGCATGTGTGGACCATGGATCTGAATGATACAAACAAACCAGGGAAGTAGTTGCAAAAGTAAAGGACTGGGAGTGGCAGCGGTTTACTGAGACCATGGATAAGGACTTTTGGTTGGCCTCAGGCATGTTCTTAGAAAACTATGCAATGATTCTGAAGGAGGAGGAGATAATATATTGCTCAGGCTGTTCTTAGGAGGTATGAAGAAATGATAACCCTGATGAGTGGATATTTGTTAAGAATTAGAAGGTGCACAGTGAAGAACTCCTAAATCAAGTAGGCATGCTTCCTTCTGAGGAAGAAGTATCAGCAACAGACATTGGAATTTTATGTACTTTGGTAAAGGAGGTCAGTGCAGTAATTAAACATTTCAGCTGTGGTAGATCTGCAGGAGTGGATGAGACTTAAACAGATATGCTGAAGGTGCTGTTTGTTGTTGGTAAACATGCCTTTAATGGTATGTGAACATCTGGGACAGTAGTTTTGGATAGGTAACCTGAGGTGTTGGTCCTCATTTTCAAAATGGGTGAGACAGTGTGCCAGTTATAGTGGTATCTTATTCCTCATATTCTCCATGCACCAGAATATACAAGGTGCTAGAAAGGAGACAGCGCAATAACTAAGTCTTTGATTCAGGAGGAGCAATAAATATACCACTTTGGCTATGAAGCAGCTCTTTGTCCTTGTAGTTATTGGTGTCCTTGCAGATAGTTGATGGCTCAAGGAGATCTGCTAGTACTTTTTGTATGTGGTTTGTGGACTAGGAAAAGGTGTATGACCATGCACCTTAAATTGTCTTGTGACAAGTGCTATAACACCACTGTTTATGGAGAGTAAGAACTGTGCTATTTTCACACAGATAATCACCTTTCAGGGCCATAGCTGAATTGCTACAATGGTGTGCCTTGTTTCCTCTCTTGTTTGTAATATTTTTTCAAGGACAGGATGTCAAGGAGCATTTGATATTTGGAGTAGAGAAATGTTTGAGAATTGAGTATTGCATTTTTTGTTTGGCATGTGATCTTCTCCTTATATCTGCAAGTGATTGAGATTGTCATTGCATGTTGAATTGATTGCAGAGTATGAAGCAACTGGGATGAGAATAAGCACCTTCAAATTAAGCTATCCCTTGGGAAAATAGTGGATTACTCTCTGCATTGGTGGGGAGCAGATAGGCAGATGGAGGAGTTTTAAGTATCTGGGCTTCTTCTTCATGAGTAAAGACAGAGGTGACTGAGAGATTGAGCTGAGAGTGAGCATAACTGCAGCAGCAGCAGTTCAGCAGGTGCTGTCCTCAGCTGTGGTGCTGACACAAAACTAAGTCATAGAACAAATGTCTGATTTATAGGTCAGTTTTTGACACCAGCCTGACCTATGATCATGAGTGTTGAAAAACTTCTCAAGGCAAATTGAATCCCCCCCCCCCTCTCTCTCTCCAAAATGAAGTGAGGGGTCTTGGCGAACTGGAGGGATCACAGGATGGATGAGGGGCTTCTTTGCACTGAGTCAAGCAATATTAAATGATTTGGGTACTTTATGGAGATGGTTCACTGGCAAAAGGCTAGTGGCATACCCAAGACCTATTAGAATCATTGCATTTCTCAGCTCTCTTGGGAAGATTTTAGAATCTCACAGGTTGAGCTGAACACTAGGATAGGGAACTCTGGTGTAATCTGCTCTTCTTGCTATACCTGTGCCCTCCAGCAAAACAAATAGCTTAGAAAATAGGTGACCCCTTATACAATAATTCTGAGATGAAATGATATAAAATAATATATCTTCAATCTAAATGAAAATAAACATCTGAGTCAAAAAATGTAAATACTGCTGAGATTTGTGGTGAATGAAGAAATGGCACCTGGAAAAAAAATCCAGACGACCTAAATTTAATTATGGCTCAAGAAGCAAAAAACACAGGCAGGGGTGGATGGAACAGACAATGCTGGATCATCCATCCTGGTAGACAGACAGGTGGTCCTAGTTGATGGACAACCACCATTCAAGAGGAGGCTTGCATGAAAGTGAAATAACCAGGCCCAGAAGCATGGGCTTACTACTGCTAAGCCTGTAACAGTATCCTTCATTAACATATAAGTGGCAGCATTCTTGTGCATAAATAAGGCAAGACATACCCCTACATTGATGTGGATGCTTACATTAGCCAAACATACTTGCCCTTGTGATGCTTTTCTTCCTATTGACAATCCTATATGTTGTATTTTGTTAATATTTTTCTTGGTCTGTTTTCATTTTCCTTTGCTTGACATTTTACTCATGTCTGGTGATATTGAATATCATTATAGCTAATTTAATATTTTGAAAATAACTAGATGTAATAACTTTATTGCAGAGGGGCTTTATCTCACTTTTAAGTTCTCTGATTTGGACTGCACCGTACTGCATGAAAATTCTCATGTATTCAAAGACTGTGCTCTTGAATGTTAATAGTATCTTTATGAAGATGACTCTGTTCCACAATTACATAAAGGAAATGTGTGCTTCATAACTGTCTTGTGACTCATTGCATGAGAGATTAAAAACAGGTCTCTCATGCAAAACATTTGTATTTGATGCTTTTTCTCAAGGTCCCTTAGTAAGTCCGTTAAACTTTTATTTTTAGAGCTGGGTCTCAGATTAGCCTCACATAATGGACTTTGTAGGATCTTGAAGATTGTGTCAATGCCTTTTTTCTCAGCTGGTTGTGTAGATGAGTTGGCTACAGACTCTACACAAGACCAGTTTTCCTCACAAGTACAACTGCATTACTGGTTTAATGGATAGTGAGATGAATGTGATGGGTATTCAGTACTTTTTATGAGAAAAGTTGCAAGAGAAATCAGAGGAAGAGACTATGTTTATGTATTTAAAATAGTTAAATGATACAATTCCTTCTGCAGACACTTGGAGGGCTACCAAATTCATAAAAGATTTTTTATTCTTTATTCTGAATGAGTATAACTGGGTAAGAAAGGATGAAGTGTCTATGTGATTTTTGGAAAGAAAGTAAATACAACAGCAACTTTGTATGGGATCGTACATGCGCTGGTAAAGAAAGTTAGAAACATGAAACTTGAACTCAGCAGTTGAAGCTTCATGGGAATTTCAAACAATTTTGATAAGTTTAATGGATTAAATTGTTTTGTTTTTATGAACATTTAGCTCAACATTGTTAGTCAAAGAGTAATGCATTTTTTCTTTTAATGATAAATATTTATTAACAATTAATAAAAAAATCCATTTACCTACATGAAGAGACATTGCCACTGTGTACGTTAGTCTGGGAAGTCAATGAATGTACAAAAGTGCTAACTCACTTCAATAAAAGTACTCACGTTTTCCCAAATGGAGAGTGATGCTTTGTCTTGTTAGTTTACATACCTGGAATAGACCACTGGAATTAGTGAAACACACACACACACACACACACACACACACACACACACACACACACACACACACACACACACACTCACTCACTCACAGAAAACAAACAGGAACAAAGGTAGAAAACACTTTTATTCTCCTCTCCCCTTGCACCTTTGCCACAATGCCTTCTAGGGTATTTAAACAAGAACCAGATAAAATTGCAATTAAAATATCAGATTCATTAGATGAAACCACTCCATTCCATTCATACTTAAAGTGACAGGATAAAAAAACTATAAAAATGCTGTCAAGTCAAATATTTCAATAAAACCGCACTATTTAAACCACAGTGGTAAAATTGTTCTAAACTTAATCATCATTTTTGCCTCCAAAATATTCAAGTACCATTGAGACCCCCCTGGAAAATTTATATTGGCAAAAACATTGAATTAAAACTCAACATTGCTATCATGACATTCCAGCATGTGTATAGCTCTGGAGCCAATAATGTTTTTATTCTTGATATCATAAAATGTTCATGTATCCTCACTTTAACCTGCCTCTTAGTTTGCCCAATTTACCATTTACAACTCTGACAATTACACTTAAAAATAAACAACTTTGGTAAAACAATATGAAAAAATATTTCAAAATATGTCTTTAGTCATTAATAGCTAACTTGGTTCCACATAAACCATATTTACATACACCACAAGAGTGCAATACAAACCAACAAACCAGAACACCAAGCCTCTAGAAGAACACCAGGAGAGAAATATTCTTTAGCATACTCCACTTTAATGATCGCTTTCGTCCACATAGACTTCCTCAGAAACAGAATTTCACAATACAAATGCACTTATAAAGCATACCAATTACAAAACCAATGATGTCATAATAAGTTAATTAATTATCCCAATTAAAACAATAAAAGCAACAGAACAACATAAAAACTTATTAAATACAACATAAATATGTTATATTATTTCAATACGTCTCCTACGATTTTTTAAAAAACATTTGATGTTAATAATGTCGTTTAAACCAGGTTTGTGATCTGCCTTCAATTTAATTTGCCATCTAGCTTCCCTTTGTTCTAAATAGGCTTTGAAATCTCCCTCTCTTCTATCATGTTGACCTTGTTCCAAGATGGAAAATAAAAACTTATTAAAACCTAAGCATTCCACACTATGCTTATATAGGGCACTATTCAAATCTTTCTTCCTAATGCTATACACATGTTCCCTAATCCTTTTAAATAGCTGTCTGGTAGTCATACCCACATAAAATTCCAGACGTTTATCACAAATGGCCACATAAACAACTCCCTGAGTTTTACAATTAAACACCCCTGGAACCCCAATGGTGTAATCTAAATGGGAAAGTTCTATATATGGTCCTACTAGAATATACCTACACATGGAACAACCAGAACATTTATACATACCCTTAGGTTTATCAGAAAGGAAAGTAGAATAAAGATTCAAACTCGTGTCCCTCCCCTTCTCTAATATAGTTTTCAAATTGTAATCATTTATATAAACAAACTTGGGTTTGGGACCTACTGCTTTCAATAAATCTGAATTGCCCTCTATAATTTTCCAGTTTTTTTTTTCTATAATATTACGTAGCTCTGTTCTATCTGAGGTCATTTGTAGATTAAAACACAAATGACTATTATCATTGTTTCTATTGCTATTGTTGCCACCATCTACACTTAAGCCTTTCTTCAGAATAGGATAATAATGACTCTCACTTCTGTCCCGCACGTATTTGGCTAACTCATTTAAATAATCTAACTCATACCCCCTGTGGCTGAAGAGTTCAATAATAAATTGAAATTCCTCAGCCAACAGTGACTCTTCACTGCTCATATGGCTAGCTCTAATGAAGTGCCCTTTTGGTATATTCTTTTTAATAAAAGTGGGATATTGGCCGGAGGAATGTAAATAGCTATTCATGAAGGTCTTCTTTCTGTGAATTTGGCTAACAAAATCATGGTGTGATTCACTCCAAAACAAATGAACATCCAAGTAATTAATCTCAAAATCTGTGTCACCTAACATAAATTTAAGAAATTCAGATTTAACATTCAGTTTGGCTACAAAGGACTCCACAGAATGAAAATCACCTGTTAAAATGAACACCAAGTCATCGATAAATCTTCTATAATAAATAACATTAAATTCATTTATTAATGGGTTCAGAATCAAATATTCCCACCACCCCATGACTATGTTGGCAAAATAAGGTGCTGCCAGGGAACCCATAGCAACACCTTGAACCTGCTTGTAGAATTGTCCATTAAACAAAAAATAATTGTTGTGTAAAAGTATCTCTAATAACTCACAACAAAAGTTGATGCTGCTATTAGTCATGTTGGTGAATTGAGTTAAATATACCCTGACAGCATGAGGAATAGATGTGTACAAAGATGTTATATCTACAGTGAACATAATATGTTTAGAAGGATCAAACTGAATATTTTGACTAAATAATCTAATACTGTTCAGGAAATCCCACGAGTATTTTAAAAAAGAATTAATTTTCTGCATTAGTAGATTTAATACAGCATCAACTAACAGGGACATTCCCTCTGTAACATAGTTTGTGGCCATTTGTGAAAAATGTCTGGAATTTTATGTGGGTATGACTACCAGACAGCTATTTAAAAGGATTAGAGAACATGTGTATAGCATTAGGAAGAAAGATTTGAATAGTGCGCTATATAAGCATAGCGTGGAATGCTTAGGTTTTAATAAGTTTTTATTTTCCATCTTGGAACAAGGTCAAGATGATAGAAGAGGGGGAGATTTCAAAGCCTATTTAGAACAAAGGGAAGCTAGATGGCAAATTAAATTGAAGGCAGATCACAAACCTGGTTTAAAAGACATTATTAACATCAAATGTTTTTTTAAAAATCGTAGGAGACATGTATTGAAATAACATAACATATTTATGTAGAATTTAATAAGCTTTTATGTTCTGTTGCTTTTATTGTTTTAATTGGGATAATTAATTAACTTATTATGACATCATTGGTTTTGTAATTGGCTTGCTTTATAAGTGCATTTGTATTGTGAAATTCTGTTTCTGAGGAAGTCTATGTGGATGAAAGCAGTCATTAAAGTGGAGTATGCTAAAGAATATTTCTCTCCTGGTGTTCTCCTAGAGGCTTGGTGTTGTGGTTTGATATTTACATACACACACACACACACACACACACACACACACACACACACACACACACACACACACACTATTTCCATATCTTAATATCCCTATACTTTGCACCAAAGTTTTTTTTTTTTTTATCATCACTCTGTATGATAATATTTCATCCAAATTCAAAGTACAGCTAAATGAAAAGATGGAATTTAGGTAACATTACTGTTAACTGCATATCAGAGAAATATATGTTGTAATTCAGTTTAACGACATCTTCAAAGATTGAAGTAAAAGTAGTACATTTTGTTACACAAAACAACTTGTCGTCATCATTACCTAACCTCACATTTGACCCTGGATAAAATGGTTTAGGATTCTTACTTACTTCATCCATTCTTCAAAAACACTAAGTCTTATACCTTTCAGGGCAACCCCTTTCTAACAAAAGTAACTTCATATCCCTGAGCAAAACTTACAAAGCCATTTCATCTGTAGTGTTGTCCTTTTAATAAATAAAGTCAGCTAATGACAAGGACCAAATCAAATGAATAAGCACTCAGAGCATGTAAAAGAGTGTTTGTTGACATAACTTTTCTAAACAATCTTGATTTAATATTTTGACCACTTACCCCCTCCATTTTATATATAAGGAACTGACTTTCACATGTATAACCCGGCAAACAAACTGCATTTCCCATCCATTTCTATTTAACTCATCAACAAAATCCACATCTTTGGACCTATTGCACTTACACAAAATTAACAAATCATCTATGTATCTGACATTTTTCTTACAGCATCCACAAAAAAAAAAGGCTTGCCAACTATAAAGTCTCTCTCTAAATCTGTCATAAAAAATGTTTGAATAAGCAGGAGCAAATGAGGGGTCCATCTGCAATGCCTTTCTTCTGAGCAAACCACTTGTTACCATACTTAAAAATATTATGAACTAAACAAAAATGGAATAATAACAGGATATAAGATGCATACAGACATTCACTCAAATAGTGTAAAACAGCTTTAAAACTATCATGATGTGGATTGGATATGCATAAGCTGTTCACATCCAAACTCAATCAGAAATACCTTTCATATCACCAAACATGTTTAAACCTTGCCACTACTTCTGAGGTATTTTAACATATGACTTTGTTTGTACCATAAACTTCTTCAGAATTTTGTCTAATAGAAGACCAACCTTCTGAAGATAACTTTCAGATAATGGAATGACCAGTAGGATTCCACTGTGATTTATGTATCTCTGAGATCTCATAGAAAGTAGGTTAAATTGAAAACTTAGCAATTAATTAGCATCTTTCTCATAAAAAATACATGTACTTTGCAACTTTTATTCTTCATATCACAAAACATTTTCTTGTATCCTCACTTTAACCTGCCTCTTATTTTACCCAATGCACTATTTAGTATTCTAACAATTACACTTAAAAATAAGCAACTTTGATGAAACAAGAAGAAAAAAATGTTTCAAAATATGTCTTTTATCAATAAATAACTGCTGACTATATTCATTATAACAAATATTCTGAATCAACTAACATTCATTTTCATTTTTTAATAAAGTATTACAAATCCTGACATAATCTCTTCTATCCATCACTACCACTTTGCCACTTATCAGCTTTACACACTACTAACATATCCTATTTTGACCTAAGCCATTGCAAAGCTTTCTATTTTTCTTTTGCTATATTATATATATCATATAGTTTGTTTAATGTATTATGTTCCAAAAAAAGACCCCTGATTAATTTTCAAAACTTTTTAAAATGCATTTACAGTTGGATTAACTCTAGTAGGAAGAAGAAAACTTTTGTTTTTAAGCTTGGGTATGGCGATATATTCATAGCCATTACCCAGTACAGACATATGACACTAATCATATATCAGATCACTATCAAATGAACATACTGACAAATTACCCTAATCTGTTTCATGCTCATTCAATTCTTTGTAAGCTGTATTAAAACTACCTGACTCAACTTTAGTAACAGCAAGTTCAGAATTCATTTTTACAATCCCGTACAATTCTTTTATGCTCATTTCCCTACATTATCTAAGCAAATCTATCAAGATATTATCCAAAATGAGAAAGTTACTTGAAACAAATAATAAACCTTTTGCTAGCAATGAATATATGTATTCACATAAAGTCTGACTTGAAATTTTCAGAACTTGTAAATTCAAAATCACATTTTTCCAGAATTATTAAAATCAATGACTTCTGGCTAGAAACATTAAAAACTTGCACTAATTCAGTTATATTAAGTCCTGAAATATCAGATACCTGCACATTTCCTACTGTATTATATTCTTCTCACCCATCTCCCTCAGTGGGCTTCTCATACTTTCTGATTACTAGCAGATGACACCCTGTCATGTATAGGCTCCACATTAAAAAAACTGTCCTTGCATCATCAAAAGACACCGATCTCAAACTTGATGGCTCCTCCCCTTCCAATGCTGATGGTGAAGTTGGTAATACACTTTCACTTTCACTAACTGTAGCTGAGTTGCCCTGTAGATGTGGAGAGCTTATGCCAACTAGACATATAAGAACATCATTGCCATGATAATTTTTGTAGTCTAATCTTACAGATCATGCAATAACTTTTCATGTTTCTGTTTGATAATTTCTGATTCTAATTTGCTACAGTCCTCAGTGATACTGGTCAAGTTCACCTTGAAAAAACTCCAAATGCTCCTCTGATTTTAAATCCAATTCAATTTGCTTAATTTCAGTTACCTGGTGAGAATGCTTTCTATCATCAAATTCAATCAATACCTGTAACCTTTCTTTTCTGCAATGTAATCTAATCTCTTGCTATTTCTTACATAAAGGATACACTGGAAGCGTATCAAGTCATAACCAGCTTGGTATCAAGTTCATCCCAATATACTCCTTCAACTTCCTCTTAGCAGTAAAAACGTTCACTTCTTCTCTTCTAAGAAAAGCATTTTGCCAATTTTAGCTTGAACATCCAAGGATTCCATCTCAGAATCATACCATATTAACTGATAGCCTATCTTGTCAAGATGTCAACATTTTCTAGAATCTATTTCTTTCCAAATTATTTCAAAAAACAAATGGAATGTGGTCCTTGCTATTATTTACATTACCACTTTTGATGATAGTAGAAAAAACACACTTTTATAAACTTACAAATATGTAAAATGAAAAAAATGGCACAAAGGGAAAAACACTTAGATCCTTCCCTCCTTCCTGCCAATTTGTGTTTGTTTGTTCCTTGATTGCTTTACACTAGAATTAGTGGAATTCTCTCTGACATTCAAAAATATATTGAACAGATAGAGAAATGTATGTGGGAAGCTAGGGAAGCCAGGGATAGAAAGGAGGTAGAATGTTTAATGTACTTAAAGCCAGATTAAGTAGGCTTATTTTTACCTTGTACCACCAAGCAAATATATTGCAATTTAAATCTAATGGCTTCAAGTTTGATTGGACAAAGTCATTGTGTTGAGGTATGTTATTCTTTTTAGTCATATGCAACATCTGTGCTGAAAATGCTTTCCACTGCAAATCACAGTCACTACTAACAAATGGTTTTAACAGTGGCTAAGAAATACAAGACAGTTGGGTCATGTGGCCAGTTTATACCTTACCAGTACTTCCCTTAAACCTTAACTCCATTTTCAAGGAGCTACAGACCATTCATATTAGAAATTAATTTGTGGAAACTCATGCAGTTGTGTAACTCCTTTTTGAAGGACGATAGTGGGGCACATTGCTTAATTCTGACTGGAAGTTTGTTCCAAGAAGGGGTAAGCATTGAGTGACAAATCTGTCTTTTCAATGACCTTTGTTTATTTGCTGAAGCAGGTTTAGATCCCTGGCTGTAGTGTTAGTGAGACTGTTTGATTTGTGGAAATATAAGAGGTCATGGACTACTGGATCCTTAACTTCCCAAATGGTAAGGTGTAGATTGCTTCTAAGGAATCTTTAGGACACTGAATAAAGAGATAGTGGTTCCCACCTCAACAGGTAACTGTTGTCTTCTGGTTGTTGAACAAAGAGCCATTTAACCATGTCTGTTGAATGAAGAATCACCATTGCTAATCTAACCAAAGGAGAATGCACATTTCACCTCTTGCTGAAAGCAATCTCAAGGTAATTCTCAATCAATGGAAAAAAATAATCACTGTGGCTATGGAACATTGTCACCATTAGTGTGTGAATGATATCACTGTGACTGAGTGAGTGTTATCCCTGTGAGTGTTGGAATGTTATCATTGTGAATCTGTGAATGTTACCACTGTGGGTATGGGAATGTTACCACTGTGGGTATGGGAATGTTACCACTGTGGATGGGGGAATGTTATCACTGTCAATGTTTGAACACTATCAATGTGGGCATTACATACAAATATTTAAAGCACAGGCATTAATGCCCTTCTAGTCTGCCAATGTACCAAAACACTTGTTCCCATAATAAGTGTCCAGGCTGTTCTTAAAAATACCTAAACTAGTGCTTACTTTAATGTAATTTAGTGGTCTGTTGCATGCATCAGCTGCTCTCTCAGAGAAACACTTAGTACACTTCTCATTCCTATAGAATCATCTACATAGGCTGTCTGATGATTCTCTACTACTTTTTGATAACCCCAAACCTTCCCAGAGGTAGTTGCTCTAAATGCCCTATATGCCTGAATAAGATCTCCTCTTAGATATCTGAAAGAGACACTGCACAAGTTCAGATATTTTAGTCTTTCATAATAACTTAAATTTTCACATCCATAGCTGTCCTTGGTATATTTCTGCTGTACTTTTTCCAGTTTACCCATGCTTGTTTTCTTATAAGGTTTCCGTATTGTTATTCTATACTCAAGTTTGTGTCTAATGTGACTAACAAACAATGACTTCATCATTTCTTTTATACAACCTATAGTTCTACAACTATCATTAACCAATTGGTTTATATGATTAGAAAAACTCAAAGCTGGATCTACCCATATACACAGGTTCTTAAATGAATCTACAGTTTCAATCATTGTGTGCTCTATTAAATATTCACCTTTCAAGTTATTTCTCCCAAATCTCATGTGCTTAGTTCTTGATGTATTTATCAGCATATTATTCTCCTGTGCCCAAATGATCAATTTAATCAAGTTCTTTTGCAGACATGCTTTATCAGTAACACATGTAATCAGTTTATCCAACTTCAGGTCATCTGCATATATATAGACTATAGAAAACCTCAGATGACAAAGTTAGGTCTGAAAGATATAATCTACACAATTAAGGGCCTAGGACCGAGCCCCGTGGGATACCCTGACCGTAACTAAGAATTTCACCTGTCCAATTGCTGTATGATACTTGTCATGTTATGATACTTGTCATGTCCTATTTGTAAGCCATGCAACTATCCATCTTATTAAGAGCACATCGATACCTAGTTGTTCTAATTTATTAATCAGTGTTTTGTGCATGACCCTATCAAATTCTGAAGTTAAATCTGTATAAATTATATTACAGCACAATTTTGCATTCATAGCTGTTATTATATAGTTGTAGAACATCCACGTTACAGGTAGTAGTAGATCTATTTTCAACATACGCATGCTGATGTATGGTTTTAAGTCCCAACGTATCCATTTCTGACAATAACTTATCCAATATTACCTTATCCATTATTTTTCTACAACATGAAAGTAGATGTGAGGGTTTATATGACTCTGGGTTTGTCATACTCCCCTTTCCTTTAAAAGACCGGTTTAATAAGAACATGTCTCCAGTCTTGAGGTATCTGCCTGTATTTTTATGACCTAGTAAATAATAGATAAAATGGTAGAATACATTTTTACTGAAGTGTTCTTAGGTCAGTATCACTAATTCCATCTCCTCCCTCTGCTTTGTTTGGATCCCATTTGTGTGGTTCTTTTTCAATATAGTCTAATCTACTTCCAGTGTCCGAGGTAACCTGGATGTCAGTATGACAACTTAACACCCTCTTTGTGGATCCAAACTGTTTTACATATGATTTTGTAAATATATATACGATCTGTGCCTGAGAATAAATTTTAGGATATATACACAGTTTAACAATTTGTAGATCTTTACTCCTTCTACATATTATGTATCTATAAAAAAGGCTTCCTGTTATTCTCAATATCTTTATATACATTTTCTTCAAATATTTCTTGATCTTGTCTCATGCTATGCTTAATTTGTTTGTCCAACTTGTTCATTTCAGTTTTCAAAGTTGTAGTTTGACCTCCTCCATTTCTTACATTTTTGTCTACCACCTTAATCGGGTATCTTTTTCTTATGGAAATATAGCTCCCTGATGTTCTATGCCTAGATCGTGAAGTTAAACTTTTTCTTTTTTTGACTTTTTGCACTCAGTTTTTCTTTCAAAACTTTCCACATTCCATTTGCAGTTTTTCCACTGAACACATCACTCTAGTTAGTTTTACATGGTGACTGTTTTGCTTGCATATAATTTGTAATTAATCTTCTGTGCATTGGTGTAGATTTCAGTTTGGCAGAATTATCTAGCAATAAATTAACCTTTATAACCCCATGAATCACTGCACATCAATGGTGGTAAAACTTGACTTGAAGTTACAGTAATTTCTTTAGGAACACAAACAATGTCTAGTGTGTTCCATTCCTTGCTATAGTTTTTTTTTTTACAATCCAAAGAAATTGCTGAACATACATTGTGAATAATTTCCTTACTAATGTAGTTGAATCAATATTATTCCAGTCTGTTTCTGGTAAATTTAAGTCTACAGCTAATATTATTCTTCCTTCCTGTGTTTCATGTAAGAAATGCATGAATTCCTCTATGTTATCAGCACTTGACCTGGTGGTCTATACACTCCAACAATTGTTAATATTCCAGGGTTGTCTTTATTGTCACAGTTATGCAATCTATAGTATTGGTGTTATCACTGAACATGCAATAATCACAGGTCTCATAACTCTCTACCTGACATTTTATTAGAATTTGTGTTACAGTAAAAAAACATTTGTAACCCGACAGAACTGGCTTTCAGTCATTGCTCTTTAACCATGTTTCACAAACAATAACAATACCAGTCTTGTGGGAATGTAGCAAATTTTCCAATAAAAAAAACTTTATTATTAATGCTCCTAGCAGTAACAACCGACAGAGATGCATCAAATGTTGCTATCTGTGAACTGTTAAATTTCGATCTGGTAAAAATCTTACCTAGTGTTTGTCAAACATTGCAAAATATCTGCTGTAAAAACCTCTTTTTCCTGATCTTGACAAATAAATGCCATCCTGTCTGAACACGTGTGAACAGATGCCAGCCACCAAATAAGTGAAAATCCGAGGTAAAAATCAAAGTTTTATTCACCACAAGTTTGAGTGCTTTCATCTGTCTATAAACTAAGACTTCATCAGAAATCTTTTCACTCACTGTGAAGTGACTATCCTTTTTATATGTGATTTTTGAAAAATATACCATAACACCAATACAAGCTATGCTATCCAAGAGGGCTGTAAATTCCTTACTAACAGTCAGAGAGTCCTTGTGGATGAGATCATTTGTACTGACATGAATAAAAATAGGTTCATACTTCCTTACATTAAGGCCTTCCAAAGCTTGTCTCACATCTTCATTTGTGCTCTTGGGAAGCATAACAGTATTAGATGTTCATTATCTTTTCTACAAATGTAAGTGTCGGTTCCTCTAATAACTGAATCTCCAATTAGAAGAATATCTTATCTGACCAGATCTGAAGAATCTTCAACTTCTAATCCAGTAATATCTGTTCTATCCATTGTTACAAAGGGATGCTCTTCATACATTAGTCTTACTAACCCTACTATTTTCATTGCATATTAAAATTACAAGCATACAATTCTCATACAGCTGGCTTTGTACATCAGTAGCTTGAACCATTGAAGTTAACATCTTGTCTTTTTCTTTTTTCTTACAGTAATGTTCTTCAATCCTTCCATGCTCAGTTTTGATTTCCTCCTTTTCAGCTGCCCCTTGCCTTTTTTTCACCCTCTGTTTTGGAAAAATGATGCATTTGTCTGTAGACTGAAGGTTTGCTGATACAAAAACGTTATTCCCTGTAATCTGTGTGTTATATAACAAAGCAGTCCCCTTTATAGTACTTTACAGACATTTATCAGTTTGTTTTTCTTCCTTGCTATTTGTTGTGATTATCTTCTTTTTTTATTTCCTTCTAAACACTCTGAATCCTCAGTCTGTTGAATACTTGCATCCAGAATAACAAAGTTGTCAGGGGCATCGTCTTGTTTCATAGGGGTTTAATGATCTTTACAGACAATAGACACATCATTTCCTATATGTGATCTATTTGTTCTTTGCCTAACATTGTTTATCTCAAAGGTCCAGTGATTTCAATATATCCAACAACAGTTCTCCAAGCCACGCCAATTGCACAAGTGCAATCATCATCAGTAAGTCTAGATTTACTTCTAATAATGGTAAGCAAATCATCCAACTTTTGATATGAGGAACACGGATCACCAGTGTTATCAGATGTTATCTTTAAATATGCATAGTATTTATTACACTGTATAAGATAATTGTGCTTTAGCCAATCATCAATGGCATACTCTTTTAAGGAATACATATTTGGCTTCAAATGAGTAAAAAATTATAAAAGGAAAGTATAATCAAAATCAGTAACCCCAGATTTTAAAGAGAACTTAAATCAACTTCAATGAGGAAAATCATACAAGCAATATAGAACTAAATACTAAATATACTAAAAAATACTAAAGTAAGTACAGTAAAGTTGTTGCTATGACCGTACAAGTTCTGAAAGTCAGACAAAACCTGTAATTCCTATTCACTATCACTCACAGTGACACTACTTTTTTAGGTACTTTTCCGTTATCGAGGCAACATGCATTACATCAGTGTTCCATTTCTTTGCCTCATTTCCTACACATGAATGACATTGTTCTGTTAGCAAGCATTAACTGCAGCATACTTTTCAAAGGATGAAAGGTGAAATGGGTATGACAAAACATGAAAATCTGCCTAACCAGACCATTTATGCATCGATTACCCACACCCCAGCCATGCCTCTGGGAGTCTGTGTGGGATAAACCTTGCAACATCTCCGATTTCTGAAGGATGATCACCCCGGGAGTTTACAAGGATCATAGGGCCGGTTGCAAGCATGTGATATTGCTTATTTACAGACATCTGAAGTGTACCTCAGTTCCGATCTCCTGTGGGCCCTTAAACAGTTCATATTCCTCGCAATGTTAACCATTGTGCATTTTTAAATGATGTGTATTACCATAAATATTGACATTCTACATGCATTTCCGTAAGCAATCAGCATACCTGTCAACTGTCCAAATTTTCACAGCATGTCCATGTTATTTTGAATAATATTTGGGTTTGTTCCTCATAAAGTTTGAGGATTTCTGTAGCAATCAGTTAGGATTATAGTGAAAGGTGTACCCACATCAGCAGCATCAGTGCGCGACTGCGTGCTAACATTCCAAGTGCTCCTTAGACTTGTTGCCCCGATAACAGAAAAGTACCCTTTTTAACAGTAAACATCAATAAATCACAAACCAAGATAGGATTGTTTAGATAAGCTCGTGATTGTCCTCTCTGCAGTCTTTGTGGATTTGTAGCTGACTAGGCCCCTTGGGATGACTACAGCCTGCCTCTATAAAACTATTCCTTTCCAACAACCAACAGTGAAAATTAAATATAAATCAAAGTAGATCATCTTGTCTACAAGCTATCACTTCCTTCCTACAAACAGTGAAAATAGTGGTAAAAATAAAATATAAATTCAAGAAAGGATTGTTTAGATAAGCTCTGGATTCAATGTTTGAATGCTATCACTGTGTCCTATCAAAGATATAACAGCAAGCCAGATTCCAAAGTTTCAGGGCACATTCCATGCACCCAAACTGTCACCATCTTGACTTGAGCTGACTAAAAAGACAAATTTGGACATCGAACCCTTCAGGGCTTTACTGCCATTGAAGAGAGCTCTTATCTGGCAACTTTTGAGGACTGACAGTCAGCTTGTGGTATTCCTTTGAAGGGAAGATAATATCCCTGTTGGGAAAAAAAACTACTTTAAAAAAATGTTACCAGTTACTTTTGCCAGTCAACTGCACAGTAAATTGCAAACTGAGAAATGATTGTTTAGGTAAGCTCTGGATTCAATGTTTGAATGTTATCACTGTAAGTACTGGAATGTTATTACTGCAAATCTTACCACTGTGAGTGTGAATATTACCACTGGGTATGTGTGAATGTTATTATTGTGAATGTGTGAACGTTATCACTGTAGATGCTGGAATGCTATCATTGTGGGTGTTGGAATGTTATCACTGTGGGTGTGATAATGCCATCACTGTAAATGTTTCAATGTTATCACTGCTTGTATAGTAATGCTATCACAGTGAATGTGTGTATGTTATCACTATGGGTATGGGAATGTTGTCACTGTGAATCATAATATTCACAACCGCAGTGGGCATGTGTAAATGGTACTGCTGTCAATGTGTGAATTTTATCACTTTAGGTGTAGGAATGTTATCACTGTGAATGTGTGAATATTATCTGTGTGTGTGTGGGAATGTTATCATTGCAAGTGTGGGAATTTGTATAACTGTGACTGAGTGAAAGTTATCACTGTGGGTGTGGGAATGTTCTCACTATGAATGTCTGAATGTTATTACCGTGAGTGTGAACATTATCACTGTGAATGTTTGAATGTTATCACTGTTGATATGGAATGTTATCACTGTGAATGTCTAAATGTTGTTACTTCAGCTGTGGGAGTGTTATAACTTTGAATGTGTGAATGTTATGACTGGGAATGGGTAAATGTTATCAGTATCAATTTGGGAATGTTATCCCTGTGAATGTGTGGATGTTATCACTGTGAATGTTTGAATGGCATCTATATCACATCCTCGAATACGTGAATATCGAACGCTCACATGAGCGAATATTCACATAGCCAAAAACAGTATTGTGGGGCGCTGCGCCCCCCACACCCCTCGCTAAATATATATTCCTACTCCAAGATCGCACTACAGTGAGGAAAGGGCAAATATCCCGATCCTCACTGTATTGGAAAAAATATTCATAAACTTCGAGTATGTGAATATTCACCCATGTGAGCGTTCGATATTCAAGTATTTGATGATGTGATATAGACCCTTTGAATATTATCAGTGTCAATGTGTGAATGTTGTCACTGTGGGTGAGGGAATGCTATTGCTGTGAATGTGTGAATGTTATTGCTGTGGGTGTGGAATGTTTTCACTATAAATATGTGAATGTTATTACTGTGAGTGTATAAATGTTATCACTGTGAATGTGTGAATATTATCCCTTAGGATGTGTGACTGTTACCACTGAATGCATGAATGTTATCACTGTAGGTGTTGGAATGTTATCACTCTGTATGTTTGAATGCTACCACTGGAGGTGTGTGAATGTTATCACCATGTCTGTGTGTGGGAATATTATCACTGTGGGCGAGAATATTATCACTGGGAATGTGTGAATGTTATCACTGTGAAAGTGGGAATGCTATCACCATGAATGTGTGAATGTTATCCCTGTGAAAGTGTGAATGTTATCCCGGTAGTTGTGGGAATTATATCACTGTGAATGTATGATTGTTATTACTGTAAAAGTGCAAATTATTGCATGATGGAGGTGTCAAAGAAATACTTTACAAGAATTTGTCAGATTTCTTGTTTTCCATTATATCATTGAATTCTTAAAGCCAGATTGCAAAGTAAGTATAAGAGATGAATAGTTACGTTGGAAACCATATTTTATCAGTAATTATCTTACTTTACTTTTGCGGCTATTTGTTTCTTAACATTTTCTGTAAGTATGGTGCTATTATGAGAGTATTGATGATGATGTTCATTACATGCATCACTCCTGCATTAGCCAGAGCTATACGGGCTTATATCCTACCAAGGTTATAACAGCAAGCCAGATTCCAAAGTTTCAGGGCACATTCCATGCACCCAAACTGCCCGCCATCTTCAGTTGAGCTGACTAAAAAGACAAATTTGGGCATTGAACCCTTTAGAGCTTTACTGCCATTGAAGAGAGCTCTCATCTGGCAGCTTTTGAGGATTGACAGTTAGCCTGTGGTATTCCTTTGCTGGGAAGATAAGCTATCCTGTCAGGAAAAAAGAAAACTTCTACTGTAAAACAAAATTGTTTTGCTGTACTTTTTTGTTTAGGAAACATTCTTAAGCTAGGAGTTTGTGATTTAACAGATTGTTATGAGACTTAACTGTATTTTTCAATAGGAACACAATTTTTTTCATGTAAGTTTAGAAATTGTTTAAAGTAATTGAATTTTTTTTCTGTGCCGAAATTGTATTTATTTTACTTTTTGGTTCTGGCAAAGACTTTTAAAGGTTTTTTTACTAAGTTTTTGTGTGAAAACAGTTAATTTTAAAGTTCTACCAGCTCTTGCTTTTTTTCCTTGGAAAAGAAGCACCATTTTCAACTTAACCATGGAAGAAGCTAACATTCCCGTGGTCAGTCATCCTTCCAGTCATAAAATGAAAAAGTTAAGCAAACAGCCTTTGCCACCACAGCAGTTTAACAATTTGCCTCAAACATTGGTGGGTGACTCCACTGATGCCAGCGCTTGTTGCTCAGACCACTCATTTTTTAACTCGGATCCCTCTGGTGTAGCCTCTACAGCCACTATGGACCAAAGCTTAGCCACATGTTATGCAGCTGTCAGGGTTCCCTCAGTGGGCAAAAGAAAGCCACTCTTATTGGTCCTGGGACAGGGAACTGGAAAGACTTCCCTGTTTGGTCAGAATGTTATGCACGTCCCTGAGGAAGCTGCTACTGTTGCTGTTGCCATTAATAATGCAATAACACTGTTGGCTCCATTTTTTCTGTCAAAAAGAAACAGAAAACTAAACCAGTATCTAATTCTTATCCTCAAATTTCCTTAGAAAGGAGTAGTTTACTGGGTTTGACTTGGGGTTTAATTCAGGCTATTGATCCTTCTTATAAAGTGCTTTCTGGTAAAAGAAAGAAAAATACTTCTTGAAGAGATTCAATATTCTGAATCTGGATACGAAGACGAAGGGACAGATATAGGATTTTCTCCTCAGCTGTCTGATTCAGACTCAGAAGAAAGCACAGTTTCTGGTTCTCCCTGTGGAGGTTTATCTTTCTTTGAGACTATTTCCAGATTATTCCAGAGTTTTCATTCTGAGAATGCTGAGGTTTCTCAGTCCTCCCAAATATACTATGAGGTGTTACAGAAGAAATTTCCCGAAGCTGCGCCCATTCCTTCGGTTCTGTCAGCTTTGGAGGATGTGTGTATCACTGCCTGCAATTTTCCTGATAGTCATCTGCTTCTAAAAAGGCACACAGAATGTATAACGTTTCTCAGTATTTTATGTTTTTATATACTCATCCCAACCCTGACCCAGCAGCTATAGCTTTAGTTAATCCTACTGCTGCTAAACATTTGGTTAATTCCAGTCCTACTCTTTCTGACAAAGATGATAAGAATATTGATAAGTATGGGGGAAGGTATATGCTTCCACAACTCTGATTTTCAGAATTTTAAATTGTCAGACTCATATGTTAAAGTCAATTGTAATTGTGAAAGTATTTGGAATGCTTTGTCTGCAGTTTCTTCTTGCTAGGAAAATATCTGCTTTCAGGTAAAAACTTATTATCTGCAATGTGTGTATGACTCTGCTGTTACTTTTCCCAGGGCTATTAGTACTGTTTTGAGGAAATTTCCTCTCTGAGTTCTCAGAATCTACCAGATGGTATAAAAAATAAGATTTTAAATTTTCCTTTGGATAGAGCTTTTGTTTTTGGTTTCTGGTTATCAAAAATTGTGATGAAAGGAATTAGTTGATTCAGGGCATCTCTTAGATTTTTCAGCCCAAAGGAATTTTCTAAATTTTCATCCAGTTTCAGCAAAAATCAGAATAAGGAGTCCCACCAAAATATAGGTAAGCATACATTTAAGAAGGCAGGGTTATTCCAAAAAAATTCAGACCTCTGCCCCCAAAAAAGACAGTCTAACAAATCAGAATGACTATTTAAAGGACCTTGTTTATCCCTCCCTCCCTTTTTCTTTCCAGAAAGTCTGACTCTCCACTTTTCTCTTTGACAATGAATAGTTCTAGACAAATAGATTCTGAAGATCATTCATCAAGGTTACAGATGATAGTGGGAGCACATCCTTCCTTTTCATGGGTTAATTCTTCAGCCACCAAACCAAATTCCTCCATCTTTCCTTGCCCTTCATGAATGCTGTCTCAGGGAGTGGCTGTATTATTTCCTCCTTCATAGGTTGGGAAAGGATTTTACTCAAGAATGTTTTAGTGCCAATGCAAAAAGATGCTTGGAGACTAGTTCTGGGTCTTTATTTCCTATACCTGTTTGTAATAGTGCCTAAGATCAAAATGCTGTCACTTTACAACATATTATTTCTTCTTCCTGATTATCAGTTCTCTGCCTTACCCTTTAGAGTATTCACTGCACTACAAGTGTTCAGAAAGTGTCTAGCTCCAGTTACTGCTCATTGCAGGCTACAGGGTATCCCCATTTTTCCATATTTATATGTCTTGATAATTTTCATAAAGTCTTTGTCAAAGTATTAGGAATCTCTTACTTGGATGAAAAATATTTTTCAGAAGATGGGATTCCAAGAGAATATTCAAAAGTTATTTTTTAATCCTTCACACAAGATTGTGTTCCTGGGGTGTCAGCTAGATACTTCAGTTCAAAGAGCTCTTCTTCCATGGGAAAAATAGATGACTATCTAGATCAATTTATATGTTTTTTCACTCAGACTTTGGTCATTGCAAGGGGATACCTCAGGATTCTGGGTCTCATGCCATCTGTGATTCTCATGATACCCTTGGAAAGACTCCACATGGGAACGATAAAGTAGTACCTGAAGTCTCTTTGGTCCCAGCACCAACATCCTTTGTCTTTTTAATTCTCAATGCTGAGGGTTGTCAGAAGAGAAATCACTTAGTGGAGACAGCAAATTTCCTTGACTGTTATTAATGACCCCAAAAAATAAAGGAGGACTGGAGTTGCCTAATTTCGAATTGTACTACCTAATCGTGAACTCTAATAGAATTCTAAGAATTGCCAACTATGATACAACTAGTACTAAGTGAACACCAACTTGGGTGATTTTGAATTATAAATATATTTTAAAGTTAAACACTAATCCTAAAGCAATACCCTTTTTAGGTAAAGATACTTTGAAAATTTATGGGATTATTGAACACATTAAAACAAACATATTATCTATACAAGATTTATTTCAATCTTTGGATCTGATTCAGTATATGATGGTTTTTCAACCCTTTCATAGGAATCGTAATTTAAAATTGAACAATCAATTAATTGATCTTAAAAAGTTTCCACTAATAGTTAATTTAACTTTGATTGATATATACAAATATCTGGACCGGTCGGCCAATCAAATAAGACAAGAATTTAACTTACCTAAAACATCTTGTTATTTTGAGACAAATTAGAGAACTTGCTATGAGCTACTTTATAAATTTTAAACCTGAAGATGAAAATGTTAATAAATGCTTTGAGTTGTGGCAAGCCCTCCAACAGGATATTAAATATATAACAACAACAAATAAATTAATTAAAGTATTTAAATTTCATGATAAAATTCTGTTATCCAACTACTGGGAAGAGAAAATTTTAGTGATAGACAAAAGTAATATGTTAAAAGCAATTGACCTGACTATCAAATCTACTTCTCTTCAAAAATTGATGTATACCCAGTTGATGATATGGAATAATGCATATTATACACGCCTTACCCTACATAAATTTAATTCTAAAAACTCTCCAACTTGTCCATATTGTAAAAATCAACCGGCTGATCTTCTTCATATGTTCTGGAGCTGTAAATGCATATATAAGCTGTGGAATTCCCTTAAGATTCAACTTCAGAAGATGGGTTACCAAAGTACAACGTTGTCATGGAAATTTATGAATCTACATATTCCCCCAAAAGAACTCCCTAGATCACAAAGTACTATATATATTAATATTTTTCTGTTAATGAAGCTTTATATAGCCACTAATTGGTTAGACCCATCTAAAACATCTTGGGAAAGCTTTAGAGTTTTGGCAACAAGGCATATATTAGCTCATAAAATACTTTTAAGTCCGCATAATAAAAACATTAATAACCCAAAAATTTGGGAACAGATATTTAATATTATATTAGCATAATACTTTTAACTTGAAGGTATTCACATTTATTTATTTGCTTGGAGAGGATTTTGTATTTAAACTGTATATTACTGGAAATGTTATTAATTACTTTTTGTTTTTCCTCTATTCTTAATGTTTTACATGGAAGCATTCTTGTAAATATTGTATATTTGTTTGGTGTGATGGGTAGTAATATTAGTTAGTAGTCTTTTGTTTTGTATTTTTTCTATAAAATTTTGTGTTTGTTTTTACTTGCGTATGAAAATAATATAACAATAAAGATTTATTATGGAAAAAAAAGGATGTGTGACTGTTACCACTGAATGTATGAATGTTATCACTGTAGGTGTTGGAATGTTATCATTCTGTATGTTTGAATGTTACCACTGGAGGTATGTGAATGTTATCACTGTGTGTGTGTGGGAATATTATCACTGTGGGCGAGAATATTATTACTGGGGATGTGTGAATGTTATCACTGTGGATGTGGGAATGCTATCACCATGAATCTGTGAATGTTATCCCTGTGAAAGTGTGAATGTTATCCCGGTGGTTGTGGGAATGATATCACTGTGAATGTATGATTGTTATTACTGTAAAAGTGCAAATTATTGCATGATGAGGGTGTCAAAGAAATACTTTACAAGAATTTGTCAGATTTCTTGTTTCCCATTATATCATTGAATTCTTAAAGCCAGACTGCAAAGTAAGTATAAGAGACGAATAGTTACGTTGGAAACCATATTTTATCAGTAATTATCTTAGTTTACTTTTGCAGCTATTTGTTTCTTAACGTTTTCTGTAAATATGGTGCTATTATGAGAGTATTGATGATGATGTTCATTACATGCATCACTCCTGCATTAGCCAGAGCTGTACGGGCTTATATCCTACCAAGGATATAACAGCAAGCCAGATTTCAAAATTTCAGGGCACATTCCATGAACACAAACTGCCCGCCATCTTCAGTTGAGCTGACTAAAAAGACAAATTTGGGCATTGAACCCTTTAGAGCTTTACTGCCATTGAAGAGAGTTCTCATCTGGCAGCTTTTGAGGATTGACAGTTAGCTTGTGGTATTCCTTTGCTGGGAAGATAAGCTAGCCTGTCAGGAAAAAAGAAAACTTCTACTGTAAAACAAAATTGTTTTGCTGTACTTTTTTGTTTAGGAAACATTCTTAAGCTAGGAGTTTGTGATTTAACAGATTGTTATGAGACTTAACTGTATTTTTCAATAGGAACACAATTTTTTTCATGTAAGTTTAGAAATTGTTTAAAGTAATTGAATTTTTTTTTCTGTGCCGAAATTGTATTTATTTTACTTTTTGGTTCTGGCAAAGACTTTTAAAGGTTTTTTTACTAAGTTTTTGTGTGAAAACAGTTAATTTTAAAGTTCTACCAGCTCTTGCTTTTCTTTTCCTTGGAAAAGAAGCACCATTTTCAACTTAACCATGGAAGAAGCTAACATTCCCGTGGTCAGTCATCCTTCCAGTCATAAAATGAAAAAGTTAAGCAAACAGCCTTTGCCACCACAGCAGTTTAACAATTTGCCTCAAACATTGGTGGGTGACTCCACTGATGCCAGCGCTTGTTGCTCAGACCACTCATTTTTTAACTCGGATCCCTCTGGTGTAGCCTCTACAGCCACTATGGACCAAAGCTTAGCCACATGTTATGCAGCTGTCAGGGTTCCCTCAGTGGGCAAAAGAAAGCCACTCTTATTGGTCCTGGGACAGGGAACTGGAAAGACTTCCCTGTTTGGTCAGAATGTTATGCACGTCCCTGAGGAAGCTGCTACTGTTGCTGTTGCCATTTATAATGCAATAACACTGTTGGCTCCATTTTTTCTGTCAAAAAGAAACAGAAAACTAAACCAGTATCTAATTCTTATCCTCAAATTTCCTTAGAAAGGAGTAGTTTACTGGGTTTGACTTGGGGTTTAATTCAGGCTATTCATCCTTCTTATAAAGTGGTTTCTGGTAAAAGAAAGAAAAATACTTCTTGAAGAGATTCAATATTCTGAATCTGGATACGAAGACAAAGGGACAGATATAGGATTTTCTCCTCAGCTGTCTGATTCAGACTCAGAAGAGAGCACAGTTTCTGGTTCTCCCTGTGGAGGTTTATCTTTCTTTGAGACTATTTCCAGATTATTCCAGAGTTTTCATTCTGAGAATGCTGAGGTTTCTCAGTCCTCCCAAAAATACTATGAGGTGTTACAGAAGAAATTTCCCGAAGCTGCGCCCATTCCTTCAGTTCTGTCAGCTTTGGAGGATGTGTGTATCACTGCCTGCAATTTTCCTGATAGTCATCTGCTTCTAAAAAGGCACACAGAATGTATAACGTTTCTCAGTATTTTATGTTTTTATATACTCATCCCAACCCTGACCCAGCAGCTATAGCTTTAGTTAATCCTACTGCTGCTAAACATTTGGTTAATTCCAGTCCTACTCTTTCTGACAAGGATGATAAGAATATTGATAAGTATGGGGGAAGGTGTATGCTTCCACAACTCTGATTTTCAGAATTTTAAATTGTCAGACTCATATGTTAAAGTCAATTGTAATTGTGAAAGTATTTGGAATGCTTTGTCTGCAGTTTCTTCTTGCTAGGAAAATATCTGCTTTCAGGTAAAAACTTATTATCTGCAATGTGTGTATGACTCTGCTGTTACTTTTCCCAGGGCTATTAGTACTGTTTTGAGGAAGTTTCCTCTCTGAGTTCTCAGAATCTACCAGATGGTATAAAAAATAAGATTTTAAATTTTCCTTTGGATAGAGCTTTTGTTTTTGGTTTCTGGTTATCAAAAATTGTGATGAAAGGAGTTAGTTAATTCAGGGCATCTCTTAGATTTTTCAGCCCAAAGGAATTTTCTAAATTTTCATCCAGTTTCAGCAAAAATCAGAATAAGGAGTCCCACCAAAATATAGGTAAGCATACATTTAAGAAGGCAGGGTTATTCCAAAAAAATTCAGACCTCTGCCCCCAAAAAAGACAGTCTAACAAATCAGAATGACTATTTAAAGGACCTTGTTTATCCCTCCCTCCCTTTTTCTTTCCAGAAAGTCTGACTCTCCACTTTTCTTTTTGACAATGAATAGTTCTAGACAAATAGATTCTGAAGATCATTCATCAAGGTTACAGATGATAGTGGGAGCACATCCTTCCTTTTCATGGGTTAATTCTTCAGCCACCAAACCAAATTCCTCCATCTTTCCTTGCCCTTCATGAATGCTGTCTCAGGGAGTGGCTGTATTATTTCCTCCTTCATAGGTTGGGAAAGGATTTTACTCAAGAATGTTTTAGTGCCAAAGCAAGAAGATGATTGGAGACTACTTCTGGGTCTTTATTTCCTATACCTGTTTGTAATAGTGCCTAAGATCAAAATGTTGTCACTTTACAACATATTATTTCTTCTTCCTGATTATCAGTTCTCTGCCTTACCCTTTGGAGTATTCACTGCACTACAAGTGTTCAGAAAGTGTCTAGCTCCAGTTACTGCTCATTGCAGGCTACAGGGTATCCCCATTTTTCCATATTTATATTTCTTGATAATTTTAATAAAGTCTTTGTCAAAGTATTAGGAATCTCTTACTTGGATGAAAAATATTTTTCAGAAGGTGGGATTCCAAGAGAATATTCAAAAGTTATTTTTTAATCCTTCACACAAGATTGTGTTCCTGGGGTGTCAGCTAGATACTTCAGTTCAAAGAGCTCTTCTTCCATGGGAAAAATAGATGACTATCTAGATCAATTTATATGTTTTTTCACGCAGACTTTGGTCATTGCAAGGGGATACCTCAGGATTCTGGGTCTCATGCCATCTGTGATTTGCATGATACCCTTGGAAAGACTCCACATGGGAACGATAAAGTAGTACCTGAAGTCTCTTTGGTCCCAGCACCAACATCCTTTGTCTTTTTAATTCTCAATGCTGAGGGTTGTCAGAAGAGAAATCACTTAGTGGAGACAGCAAATTACCCTAAACCCAGGTCTCCTCTTCACCCTCCTTACAGCAAATAAATCATCACAGAAGCCTTGGGCTTTGCTTGGAAGAGGTATAAAAGTACAAGGCATATGGGACAACAAGGGCAGATGCAAGTTCATAATTATAAAATAAATACTTACCCTGATCAATGCACTCAACTCTCTGAATCATCTTCTGACCCCAAGACTTATTCAAATTTTTACAGAAAATACCACAGTTATGTGGTACATTGGCAACCAGGGGGGTACCAGGTCATACTCCATTTGCAGACTAGCCATGTTAGCTTGGGATATATAGCATCACAGCACAATTTCACTCTACAGGCATCCTACATACTGTCAGAGCAAAACTGTGTGGCAGACAACCTGAGCAGGACAAGGGCAGGCCCTCATGAACTGAAACTAGCTTAGTGGGTCTTTCAAGATTTGATCCATCTGTGGAGAGTTTCTCAAGTTGAACTATTTGCCTCCTCTTTGAGCAATCAGCTGTCAAGATTCTGCTCCAGAACTTCATGCAAGAAGGTCAGAAAGACAAATGTGTTTTTCTTTCTTTAGACAAGAATTTTCCTGTATGCTTTTTCACCTTTTCTACTATTATGTTACCTTGTGAAGGTAAGTAGAAGGGGCAACCTTTGTCCAAATAGATATTTCCAAATGGTTACGTCTGAAGATTCAGAAGGAATCTCAAAAGATCATTGTGGTAACTCACTTCAGACAGTAGTAGTTCTCCCTTCGTTTGGAAATGGCTGGAGGCAAATATCAACTTCAGCTGACTGCCTGGATAATAGGGTCTTAATTCCCTTTAGGCAACTGTTTACTGAGGACATGCAGCAGGTATTAATGGAGGCAAGAAAGTCTGCTACAAGAAAATAATATAATAGCAAATCAAAAAGGTTTCCTACTTGGTGCCAACACTAAAACAAGCACTACTCCAAGGGTAGTTGTTCACTGGATTTACAATATTTGTGTCAGTCACTGTCCTATGATATTTCTCACTTCTTGCTCAAGGTTCACTTATCTGCATTTTCAGCATGCATACTCATGAATTCTCCTGTTTTGAGCATTCTCATGTCAAAATGTTTTTGTACAAGTTTTTCATAAGAGGTCTCCAAGAAAACCTGTGGTTCCTCCTTGGGATCGTAATTATTTGTTAGATAAGATAACAGTTGCTTCATGCGAACCAGCTAATCTTACTAACTTGAGATTTTTAATATGAAAAACCGTTCTAGTGACTGCTCTGACCTCTGCAAGAAGAGTATCCAAGTTATAAGCTCTTATGGTGAGTCAACCCTATTTCATTTTCTGCAGAGACACAGTTACTTTTAGAACTAATCATTTTATGCCTAAAGTGTTATCTGAGCTTACTTTAAGCCATACTATCCATTTCCCCATTTTCTTTCCTAAACCTAAAAACAAGGGATAAAGGACACTACATACCTTGGATATCCACAGACAACTCAGGTACTATCTTGACAGAATGAAATCTTTCAGATCTTCAAATCAGTTGTTCTTTTCTTGTGAGGGCATGTAAAAAGAACAACCTGTCTCAAAACAAATTAAAATCAAGTTATCCATCTCTCTGTTTCTTTCCTGAACCTAAAAATGAGGGTAAAAGGATATCTCATACCTTGGATGTTCGCTGACATCTCAGGTGATGTCTTGACAGAACAAAATCAGTTGTTTATTTCTTGTGACGGTAAGTAGAAGGGACAACCGTTGTCCAAACAGACTATCTCCAAATGGTTGCCTAAGGATAGTTAATCCTCTTTTATTCTCACCACAACAAAAGTATTTCAGGAAGGGTCAAGGCCCACTGTTCCAAAGCTTTGGCTCCATCTATAGCTTTTTGGAAAGGGATGAATTCTAGAAGTATTTTATCAGCAGTAACTTGGTTCTCCATACATACATTTATAAGGCATGGCAAACTTCATTCCTTCTCTAAAAGTAGATCAGGCTTTTCTTGAACAATTCTCCAGAGGCTCCTGGACCCTTACCCTTCCTTTTCCCAAATTTAGTAAGGTAGGGTAATCTACCCATATAGCAAAGGCAGCAGTGATCAGTATGATGAACATAGTACAACTGTGTGAGTAAACTTACCATAACAGTAGGTGTTTGGATGATCACTGCTGCATTAGCTGCTAACTCCCTCCACCTTCCTGTGTTTTAGTGTGATGTTCATACAAAGGTTGTTGTGTCTTTCGGCTTTTCCAATTTAGGGGTCACCACATCGGAACTCCGGTCCGCTAATGAGTGGTAGTTGATTTTTACATGCCATGTTACCAGCCCTGACGCACAACCTTCAATGAAGGTATGCCCGTTCACGCATGTCTCGACGCAGAAGACGCTCTAGCTGAGAATCGAACCAGACAGCGTCTTACTGTGAGGCGACAATGCTACCACAGCACCACCACCGTGGATCTCGATGTTCATACAAAGGTGTGGACACTTATTTTTTGTTGTTCCTAGTATTGTCCTTTCAGGGCTTAGTCTCTCCCTCACTCTCTGTCTCTTGGCATGATAGCTCTGAAGGGCTTGGTGCCCAAACCTGTCTTTTTATTCATCTCAGCTTGACCTGACTGATGGCTTGGGCATGTGGAAACTGCTCTGAAACTTGGTAGGATATAACCCCTATAGCTATGTCTACTGCAGCAGGATCATGTGAACATCTGCTGTTATGACACATTTACTTGCACAGCTGTACTTTTGTGTTTTAGAACTTCTTCATGCTTATCAGCAGGAGGACAGCCTTTCCTACCTTTCATATCAACATGTTTCTTTTGCTTTCACAAACTGATAATGACTGATACTGACAAAAACAGTGCACATACACAAGCAACAGGTTAAAATGATATTTGAAACAAGGATATTAATCATGTTTTAAGTACATTTCATACCGGAATGGAAATGATGATAGGGAAAACGTAGGCAGCATAATTGCAGATGTGGAGAAATACTTTGCTTGCAGCTTTTTAGTTGTTGACATGCTCACATATTCGATAAGTAAACAAAAGTAGAAGATGCCTAAATGCTTCAAAGATTAGTAGCTGCAGATATTTGTAATAATCCTTGATTCATAGGCAGCTTATCTCATACTTCCCCAAATGCCACTTTAAATATATCATACATTAGTGACAGTCCATTTATGTCATTTCACAGTATGTAAGTAGCTGTTTCATACATAATTAAGGTTGCAGATAGCAGGTTTGCTGAATTGAAGATGAGTAGTTCTGGCATTACATGGCATTTCAATGATTTTCTTGGAATAGATGTGTGTGAGCTTCAAAATATATTTCATATCAGTTGTGCAGGCAATACAATATTTTAAATTAAAATGAATTACTTTGAGCATTTCAGTTATATGAAGTGTGCCACCTTCATCTATGACTACATGAATTCTTGTCATACCTCCAAATCTGCAGACATTGTAAGTAGGAACAAAAAGGTCCATGAAAAGTATAGACGTCCAGCTAAAAATCCAGGCATCTAATTAACATAAAATCTGAATACCGAATAGCATACAAGTCTGCAGGCTTCCAGCAGGAATGTGGAATATTGCTCAGAAACTCATGTTTAAAAACAGGGAGTGATAAAAATGATGGAAAAATATAAGCACAGTATCAAATAGAGTGCATGCAATCTGCAGACTTTAATGAACAGTACTTAATTATATCACAAAAGATCATTTATTGTTGCTTCAGAAAAACAGAGATTTATGTGTACCCTCTTTTGTTAAATTATTGTTGCCACTTGTATGTTGGTTATGTAGTATGGTTTTCTATGTACCAGACAATTTCAAAAATCACAGGTAATGAATGGGATTCAGAAAAATTATGTGAATGGGTAAATCAAGCCCAAAACAGGGCAGGGATAAATCAGGCTTGAAAATATGTGTTCCATCAAAATAGAGAGAGTTAGGAGAGGTGATTACTTTACTTTGAAACTCTGGACAGAAACATGTAATAGCTGCCTAGTCAACTCATTTTGGTACAGTGTGATGTATACATATGGCAACATTACATTAGTTAACATTGACACTGACATGAGTTTCCCTCAGCTACTTGATATCTCATGACTTAGTCTGTTTTAGACATCACTCATGCAGTGCATACATGTAATTTTTACTCTTATCTTGTATTAGATATAGCTACATAGATAAATAGTTCTCTCTCTCTCTCTATGTGTGTGTATATATATATATATATATATATATATATATATATATATATATATATATATATATATATATAGGGTCTATATCACAACGTTGAAAAAAAAAAACAAATCGACAGACAAAATGAAGTAGGGGGCTTTGCCCCCCACACCACCCCCTACCTAAATATACCTACTTCAAGATCACACTACAGTGGAGGAAACGGCAAAGTCCCGACAATGGCCAGCAATTTTTTTCCCTGGGAAAAAAGTTGCTGTTTTGGCCATTTGAGATTTAGTAGTTTCGGGTATTCTGTGTCGATGTAAGAGCATTTGCTCTTTTGACGTTTCAATATATACATATACGTTTGTGTGTGTGTGTGTGTGTGTGTGTGTGTGTATGTAGATATAGATATATCAGTATGTATTTATTTATTATTTATTTGACATTTGTTGACCAGTATAGTCCAACTGAGCTATTGCCTTTTTCAGCGGAGGCCTGGGAAGAAAAGCTCCACAGTACAACTAAGCAAAAATATAGTGAAGCAATGCAATAAGATAATTAAGCAGATAACCATTATAGTATGAGTAAGAGAACATTAATACAAGTGACATTTATACAAAATAGCAAATATAGAAACAGGTAATAACAGAGCTGGCATAATCACATTTAGATTGTTATCAGTGGGAAACAGTACTATTCAAAACATATTGTTTTATGCGCTATGTTTGGTGTAGATATTTAATATAGTAACTGTATTGCAACCAAGATGGGGGTAGCAGGCTACTAGGACTAAGAAGTGAAGTAGCAAGAAGAGTAGTGGGTGACTGCCATAAGATAGATAGAAGGCAGGTTTTAATGAGATAATTAGAGGAAAGGCATGATTAGGAAGGAAAGGGAGGAGTGGGGAAAGTAATGGAGAAGAAAGGATAGTGTTCAAGTTGGATGATTATAGAGACAAGTCCAAGTGCTGTCTAGGTAATATTTGAGAGCTTTCTTGAGTTCTTGCATATTGGTAATGTTTCTGAGGGACATGGGTAGCTTGTTCCATGAAAGAGCAGGAAAATAGCTGAAGAGATTCTGTCCTATAGATTTTTTTAGGTTTGGGAATCTGTAAGAGACATTGCACTGAGTTTCTGAGGGATCAAGGGGGTATAGTGGGAGAAAAGTGATGAGATGTTAGGGCAGGAGGAGGGGTTGTTCAGGACAGAATGGATGGTGGGAAGTTAAGTTAGAAGGAGTTGGTTAGGAAACTCATGCCAGTTGAGAGTCTTGAGAGTGTGGCAGTGGTGTGATTTATAAGGTAGATTAGCCACAAATCTTGCAATTTTGGAGTAGGTGGTTTTGAGTTTGGAGAGTAGTGAGGGTTGTAAGTTAGTTAAAACTTGCGAGCTGTAGAAGTGGTTTGGAAGAAGGTATGCAAGTGAGTTTCTGGACTCAGATGTGAGGAACCAATGGTTTCTGTGCAGTAGGCTGAGTTTTTGGTGGTTTTTTTTGTTTTGATACAGTGAAGTACATGGTTCTCAAATTTAAGCTGGCCATCAATGATTGCTCCAAGGAGCTTAGTGTATCAGTTATGATAGAATTGTTGTTAAAGGAAGAAATGGTGAATAAGGATTTGAGGTGGTAGAAGGATTTGGGGAGGAATAGTAGACAGATTGTCTTTTTGGGGTTTAGTATGAGTTGATTGTTAGTACACTACATTTCAGTCAGGTTAAAAGATTTTTGTGTCATGGTAAGCAGGTCATATGGGTTGTCAGTGACAGAGATCATTGTGGAGTCATCAGTGCACTCTATGAGGGATGACTGAAGAAAGGATGTGTCAAGTTAGTTAGCAAAGATGTCAAAAAGAAGGGAGCCTATAAATGAGCATTGAGTGACACCTAGATTGATGGAGAGAAAGGTAGAGAGAGCAAAGACACATTGGTCAGAGGATCAGTTAATTAATCAATGGGGTAGCGAAAGCCAACACACTCTAGCTAGGCTTATAAATGCCCTCAGGCAGATAGCATAGTACCTACCTAGGAACCTATATCTGTCTCAGAGGTAGCCATTGAATCAAGAGATAGTTGATGAGAAGAGGGTGAGTTGAGAGAGTTTGGAGAGGAGGATGGGGTGGTAGACAGTGTCAAAGGCATTGGAGAGATCTAAAAAGAGACAGGGTACTAGCTTATTGTTGTCTCTGGCTAGGGAGATGGAGTTAGTAAAGGAAATGAGTGCTGTAGAGGTACTGTGGTGGAGGTGGAATCCATGTTGGGTGGGAGTAATAAGTTTTTTTTTGAGTGAGATAGGCCATGATTTGTTTATGAACACAGTGTTCAATAATTTTTGAGTGGGGGGGGGAGTATAGCAATAGGTCGATAGTTAGAGAGGTCTACAGAATATCCACCTTTGTGGATAGGTATGGTATGGATTTTTTCCAGAGAGTAAGGACAGTGGATTCTCTGAGTGGTTTATTAGGAAGGAGACATGATATGCTATGGAGTTAGCAGTAGCCTTTAGGAAGAGAGATGGCAGGTTATCAGCAGATGGGGAACATGGTTTAAGTTTGAGGAGGAGATTTTTAATATAGCTGGTAGGAACTGGGTTTAGTGAAAATAGGCATGTTTGTTGTAGGGGTGCGGTGGGTAGTGAGGGCTTGGTTTGGTTGAAAGTCTGCATAAGTTTGTTGTTGGTATCAATGAAGTATGAATTGAAAATTTATGTGGATTCTTGGGCTGTGTTATTGGGCAGGGGTTGGGGTTTGAGGGATATCTTGGGTGGATAATTTGGTTGATAGTGTTCCAGAATTTTTGGGGGTTTCTGGGTTTAATAGATTGGGGAGTGTGGTAGAAATTCCTTTTGTCAATTTTGTATGTGTTTTTTGGTCAAACTGCAGAGTTCCCTGTATTTTCTGTAGTGAGTAGGAGAATTGGTCTTGGTCCAGAGTTTCCAGTCAGAATCTCTGTGTTGTATAAGGGACTGAGTAGAGTTAGTAAGCCAAGGAGAACATCATGATTTGACTCTAATTGTTCTAGGAGGGGCTATTGAGTTCGTTGTGTTTTGAAAGATGAAGTTGAATTGCAGGACAGCTTCATCAACAGGTAAGAATGAGACGAAAGACCAGTCAATTGCAGAGACAGAGTTATTGAATGTGTCTGGGTTGAAGTTAGTCAGCTTTTGGCATTCTTTAAATTTATGAGGTCTAGAGATGTGGGGGGAGAATCTTTGGATTTGTACTGAGATGTGGTCACTAAAGTAGTCAGGTTGGGATTCTGGGTGGTGATAGAGGTTAGGGTGGGAGACAAGAATCCAGTTGAGTATAAAGTTAGTATTTGTAGGTTTATGATGCAAGGTAGGAGAACAGATGAGCCATAAAGGTTTATATGGTGTTAGCGGGGTGAGAGATGAGGTGTAGCCAACTGATGTTAACATTGCCTAGTATTATGGATTAATTGGGTATATTGTCTGACATCCAGTGGAGAATCTGTTCCAATAAAGTTATGTTATCTCCAGGAGGTATGTAGATGCTAGCTATTGTTAGGGCTTTATGGCTGTTGATTTTGTAATTGGTAATAATACATTCAGCTGTGTGGAAGGAGGGGGATGGTTGGTTAGGGGGATAATGTTAGGAGGTCTGAGTACATAATGGCAACACCTCTACCTTTTTTATTAGTTCTATCATGGTGTAAGATGTTGTAATTAGGGGGGAGAAATTTGTTTTCAGATTTGTGTGGTTTGAAGCATGAGAGATTAACTATCTTGAGGGAGTATTGGGCTACCCAAGAGTGGAATTCAGTTATCTTGTTAAGGATGCTGTGAATGTTGATAGAGTAAAAGGAAGGATGTTTGGGAGTGTGGTGGGATGTCTGTAGAAGTGTTGGTAAGTAGTGGCTGGGGTTGATAGGTTAAACTGTGAGACAGGGTTGGGGTGAATGTCACCAGAGAGTTGAATGGTATTGCAGGAGAGGAGGAAAATGATATAAAGGGATATAGTGTTATCAGTTTAAGTTTAAGTCTATGAAGTGGATAGATCTTTGGATGCACTTTGATTTTGGAGAGAGTGAATTCATTACTGGAGAAGAGTGAGGGTGATATGGGAGATGAATAGTGGCTGTAGGTGTGTATAATGTGGTGGGGACGGTAGGAGTGTTGGGATGTGTAGGTTGAGCTGGATGTGATATGAGGTGAGTTTAAATAGGAGTAAAAGATAAAAGGAAGAAAAGTAAGTTAGGAACATATTGGAGGGTAATGAGTGTATGCAAAGGTGGAGAGATTGTGACTGAGGGGGGTTGTAGGGTTTGAAAATTAGAGAGGGGATGGGTGGGGTGAGTATGTGTGGGTGGTGTGAGGTTTTGGTGAGAGGGGGAAGGGTGTGGTGAGTATGTGTGGGTGGTGTGAGGTTATGGTGAGTGGTGTGATGTATTGTGAGCAGGAGTGGACAATGTGGTTGGGTGGTGTTAAGTATAGTGAGTTATTAAGAGGAAGGAGTAGAGAGAAATTGGTAGAGGTTTATATGGAGTTAGAGTGCAGTGAGGGGAGATGTTGGTACTGATTGGTTGCTGTTAACAGGAAGTTGGATTGGAGAAGGGGTAGGAAGACAGATGGTTAGCTATAAAGTTAATTGAAGTTGGGGTGGGTGGGAATTGGGGTAGGGTAGCAGAGTGGAGTCAACCCAAGAGAAGTGAAGGTGAACAGAGTGGGGCTAATCCAAGTAAGTAAGACGCAAAAGAAAAACTATCAGCCTGTATTTGATGAATAATGGCAACAGACTATGCTGGAAAGCCTGTAGACTGCATGGTACAAAGTAAGATTTCACTAGGACTGTTCCATGGTGCATGCAGACAGGTGCTAGCAGAGAGACTACTACAGAAGGTGCGGCAGGGGAGATTTGGGGAAAGGGGCCACTGAGGGCAACCTGGAGAGCATGCTCACTGCAATAGACCTTTACTGCAGCTCTTATTTTTGAGGATGACTAGGTTGGCAAGAATAAACTTAATTTCTTTAGTTATGTTAGAACCTGGGTGGGAATTCCCAGATATCGGGCTCAGAAAACTCATAAAATTGTCTAAGGCCAGCTTCGAGAAAAAAATTGCACAGGACACTAAGGATAATCACAAGGCTTTCTTTAGTTATGTTAGAAACCTGGGTGGGAATTCCCAGATATGCTCAGAATTAGTCCAAAATTCAAAAAATACACCGAGCCCACAGACATTGCCAACATCCTAGCTGACAGGTTCAGTGCAAACTTCTCCCCCCTCTCCCCACCAAAAGGGCAAATATCTATCCCAACAGAGTGCTGCCCCCGTGACAGCGCAGATGCGCAGGTAAGAGCCGCCTCTCCAAAGCAAAAACACAGCATCAATGGGACCAGATGGTGTCCCGGGCTGCATCCTACATGAACTCCAAGAAGAGCTAAACCCAAACATAAGACTACTGTTCAACCTCAGCCTTACTACAGGATATGTACCCAAAGAGTGGCGTACAGCAACAGTGGTCCCTCTCCACAAAGGTGGTGCCTCAACAGATCCTGGAAACTATCGCCCCATAAGCCTGACTAGCTTGGTCTGCAAAGCTATGGAAAGGATCATCATGGACCTCATAAATAAAGATATTGGGGACCTACAGACACTGGATCCTACCCAGTTTGGCTTTGTTAAGGGCAGATCCTGCCTCTTAAACCTGGTTGATTTCTTTGAAACAGTCACCAAGACCATTGACAAGGGGAAGGTGGTCCACACAGCCTACCTGACCTCATAAAGCCTTCGATACAACACCCCACTCGGGCATTATATAGATAAGCTCACCGGCTTAAATATAAACCCCTATGTCACTAGATGGGTTGCAAACTGTCTCAAGGACAGAACCTACATGGTTAGAATTGCTGGAGCCATGTCAGACTCCAAACCAGTTACAAGTGGTGTCCCACAAGGCTCAGTCCTGGGACCTCTCTTGTTCGGTATATATTTATCGGCGGTACAGGCCAACACGGAAGGACTGTGGCTGACCAAGTTCGCAGATGACTGCAAACTGGGCGCCATAATCAACTCTCCAGCCGACACAAGCATCCCCCAAAAGGGCCTCATAGAAACAGACAACTGGTGCCAGAGCCATGGCCTCAAGCTAAACGCCAAAAAGTGTATAGTCATCCCCTTTGGCAAAATCAAAGTGCCCACAAATTACCACATAGGTGGTAATCCATTAAGTACAGAAGAAGTCATTAGGGACCTGGGGACCCAAGTTGATAGCAATCTCTCATTTGACAAACCACGTGGCCAAAGTGGTTAGAAAACATTTATATAGCCCACCTAATCATGAAGGGATTCACATCTAGATCAGGGAGGTCATCCTCTTTACTCATCCTCATCAGGCCCATAATAGAGTACAATGCCCCTTTTGGGATGTACCTTACCAGACACCTGCAGCAACTGGAAAGACCCCAAAAGTACCTCACCAAGAGGATCAAAGGGCTCAAACAGATGCCATACGCTGCCCGGTTAAAGAAACTCCAGCTCTACTCAGTGGCATACCGCCTGCTCAGAGGTGATCTGTGCCTGACGTATAAAGCCATGTCCAACCCAGAATAAATGGACATGCTGCACCTCAGAAAATCCAAATCCCATCGAGCTACGCGTTCGAGAGACTTGAACCTCAGCACTGAAATAAATAGGACATGCTGGAGGGACAGATTCATAACCCAGAGGCTCCCTTCACTCTGGAATAAAATCCCAGTCCAGGTTAGGCAGAGTCCCACATTGACTCTCTTCAAGAGGAATCTTGATGAGTGGATGGGAGTTCATAGGTTTACCCCGGCTATCACTTCTGTGTCACTGTTAGACAGAGGCACAGTATACTAACCTCAAAAAAAGGCATAGCAAAATTAATTTAAAATGGGTGGCGAAAGCCAAACACACTCTGGATAGGCTTATAAATGCCCTAGGGCAGATATCCTAGTATGAACCTATGAACCTATGTTGGGTGGGAGTAATAAGTTTTTTTTTTTTGAGTGAGATAGGCCATGATTTGTTTATGAACACAGTGTTCAATAATTTTTGAGTGGGGGGAGGTATAGCAATAGGTCGATAGTTAGAGAGGTCTACAGAATATCCACCTTTGTGGATAGGTATGGTATGGATATTTTTCCAGAGAGTAAGGACAGTGGATTCTCTGAGTGGTTTATTAGGAAGGAGACATGATATGCTATGGAGTTAGCAGTAACCGTTAGGAAGAGAGATGGCAGGTTATCAGCAGATGGGGAACATGGTTTAAGTTTGAGGAGGAGATTTTTAATATAGCTGGTAGGAACTGGGTTTAGTGAAAATGGGCATGTTTGTTGTAGGGGTGCGGTGGGTAGTGAGGGCTTGGTTTGGTTGAAAGTCTGCATAAGTTTGCTGTTGGTATCAATGAAGTATGAATTGAAAATTTATGTGGATTCTTGGGCTGTGTTATTGGGCAGGGGTTGGGGTTTGAGGGATATCTTGGGTGGAGAATTTGGTTGATAGTGTTCCAGAATTTTTGGGGGTTTCTGGGTTCAATAGATTGGGGACTGTGGTAGAAATTCCTTTTGTCAATTTTGTATGTGTTTTTTGGTCAAATTGCAGAGTTCCCTGTATTTTCTGTAGTGAGTAGGAGAATTGGTCTTGGTCCAGAGTTTCCAGTCAGAATCTCTGTGTTGTATAAGGGACCGAGTAGAGTTAGTAAGCCAAGGAGAACATCATGATTTGACTCTGATTGTTCTAGGAGGGGCTATTGAGTTTGCTGTGTTTAGGAAGATGAAGTTGAATTGCAGGACAGCTTCATCAACAGGTAAGAATGAGATGAAAGACCAGTCAATTGCAGAGACAGATTTATTGAATGTGTCTGGGTTGAAGTTAGTCAGCTTTTGGCATTCTTTAAATTTATGAGGTCTAGAGATGTGTGGGAGAATATTTGGATTTGTACTGAGGCGTGGTCACTAAAGTAGTCAGGTTGGGATTCTGGGTGGTGATAGAGGTTAGGGTGGGAGACAAGAATCCAGTTGAGTATAGAGTTAGTATTTGTAGGTTTATGATGCAAGGTAGGAGAACAGATGAGCCATAAAGGTTTATATGGTGTTAGCGGAGTGAGAGATGAGGTGTAGCCAATTGATGTTAAAATTGCCTAGTATTATGGATTAATTGGGTATATTGTCTGACATCCAGTAGAGAATCTGTTCCAATAAAGTTATGTTATCTCCAGGAGGTATGTAGATGCTAGCTATTGTTAGGGCTTTATGGCTGTTGAGTTTGTAATTGGTAATAATACATTCAGCTGTGTGGAAGGAGGGGGATGGTTGGTTAGGGGGGATAATGTTAGGAGGTCTGAGTACATAATGGCAACACCTCTACCTTTTTTATTTGTTCTATCATGGTGTAAGATGTTGTAATTAGGGGGGAGAAATTTGTTTTCAGATTTGTGTGGTTTGAAGCATGAGAGATTAACTATCTTGAGGGAGTATTGGGCTACCCAAGAGTGGAATTCAGTTATCTTGTTAAGGATGCTGTGAATGTTGATAGAGTAAAAGGAAGGATGTTTGGGAGTGTGGTGGGATGTCTGTAGAAGTGTTGGTAAGTACTGGCTGGGGTTGATAGGTTAAACTGTGGGACAGGGTTGGGGTGAATGTCACCAGAGAGTTGAATGGTATTGCAGGAGAGGAGGAAAATGATATAAAGAGATAGAGTGTTATCAGTTTAAGTTTAAGTCTATGAAGTGGATAGATCTTTGGATGCACTTTGATTTTGGGGAGAGTGAATTCATTACTGGAGAAGAGTGAGGGTGATATGGGAGATGAATAGTGGTTGTAGGTGTGTATAATGTGGTGGGGACAGTAGGAGTGTTGGGATGTGTAGGTTGAGCTGGATGTGATATGAGGTGAGTTTAAATAGGAGTAAAAGATAAAAGGAAGAAAAGAAAGTTAGGAACATATTGGAGGGTAATGAGTGTATGCAAAGGTGGAGAGATTGTGACTGAGGGGGGTTGTAGGGTTTGAAGATTAGATAGGGGGATGGGTGTGGTGAGTATGTGTGGGTGGTGTGAGGTTTTGGTGAGAGGGGGAAGGGTGTGGTGAGTATGTGTGGGTGGTGTGAGGTTATGGTGAGTGGTGTGATGTATGGTGAGCAGGAGTGGACAATGTGGTTGGGTGGTGTTAAGTATAGTGAGTTATGAAGAGGAAGGAGTAGGGAGAGATTGGTAGAGGTTTATATGGAGTTGGAGTGCAGTGAGGGGAGAGGTTGGTACTGATTGGTTGCTGTTAACAGGAAGTTGGATTGGAGAAGGGGTGGGAAGACAGATGGTTAGCTATAAAGTTAATTGAAGTTGGGGTGGGTGGGAATTGGGGTAGGGTAGAAGAGTGGAGTCAACCCAAGAGAAGTGAAGGTGAACAGAGTGGGGCTAATCCAAGTAAGTAAGAAGCAAAAGAAAAACTATCAGCCTGTGTTTGGTGAATAATGGCAACAGACTATGCTGGAAAGCCTGTAGACTGCATGGTACAAAGTAAGATTTCACTAGGACAGTTCCATGGTGCATGCAGACAGGTGCTAGCAGAGGGACTACTACAGAAGGTGCGGCAGGGGAGATTTGGGGAAAGGGGCCACTGAGGGCAACCTGGAGAGCATGCTCACTGCAATAGACCTTTACTGCAGCTCTTATTTTTGAGGATGACTAGGTTGGCAAGAATAAACTTAATTAATATGTACACTAATAGTGAGAGTGGTGGAAAAATCCAAAGAAATCTCACAAGTGGTAGCCAGGTAGATGTCCAAGGCTGAGATTCACAGCAGGTGGGTGGGCAAACTTGGTTTTCCACATGCAGATTAGTGAAAGTGGAGAAAGAAATCCAATTAAATCTCACAAGTGGTAGCCAGGTAGATGTCTGAGGCTGAAGTTCACAGCAGGGGGGTGGGAAGACTTTCCATGTGTAGGTTAGTAGACGAGCATGCTACACTCAGGACTGATTTATTGGCTGGGGTTCAGGTTGAGAGTTTGGAAAAAAATGTATGTATGTATGGGTGTCATAGGCCTGGTTGCAGCAAGCATTTATCTTGTACCACTGATTTTGGTCATTTTCAGCAGTGGTTACAGTGGTCAAATTATACTGCGGTCAAATTGTTGGAGTTCAACTGTAATATACTTTCAGATCCTATCATCTTTCTCGATGGTTGTGTGAGTGTTGATTAGTATATATAATGTATGGATATGTGGGGATACAGCACCCATGCCAGGGATATTGGTGGGGGTGAAGCCTTAACTCTCAACCTAGAAACATCAAAAATCTGGACAAAGGCCTATGAAAAGTAGGTACAACTGGCCACAAATCGGGGCACTGATTAACATAGGTTCATAGTTAGGTACTAGGCTATCTGCCCATAAGCCTAGCCAGAATGTGTTGGCTTTTGTTGTGCCCTTAGATTAATTCCCTGTGCCTCTGTCCAGCAGAGCCACTGAAGTGATCCCCGGGGAAAACGTTCTGTTTCTCATCCACTTGTCAAGGTTTCTCTTGAAGAGTGCTAGCGAGGAACTCTGCCTAATGTAGATTAGAATCTGGTTCCAAAGCATGGGAAGACTCTGGGACAGAAATCTATCCCTCCAGCACGTCCTATTTATTGTTGTCGTGAGGTTTAGATCCCTAGAGCGTGTGGCTCCAGGGGATAAGGTTTTCTTTAGGTGGAGCATGCCCATCAATTCTGGGTTGGGCATGACCTTGTATGTCAGGCAGAGATCACCACTGAGCAGGCGGTATGCAACCGAGTACAGCTGGAGTTTCTTCAGTTGAGCTGCATAGGGCAGCTGTTTGAGGCCAGTGATCCTCTTGGTGAGGTACTTCTGTGGTCTTTCTAGCTGTTGCAGGTGTCTTGTAAGGTACATCCCAAATGGGGCATTGTACTCTATGATGCATCTGATGAGTGATGAGTAGAGGGGCACAATGACCTTTTTTGATCTGGATGCAAACCTTTTTGTGATTAGGTGGGCCACATAGAAGGATTTTCTAACCACTTTGGCACTGTGATTATCAAAGGAGAGATTACTATCTACTTGGGTCCACAGATCCCTTATTATGTTTTCAGTATTTAGGGGACTACCAGCTATGTGGTAGTTTGTGGGTACTTTGTTATTTCCAAAGGGAATAACTATGCACTTTTTTGGGATTTAGCTTGAGGCCATGATTTTGACACCAGGTATCCGTCTCAGTGAGACCCTTTTGGAGGATGTCTATGTCAACCAATGAGTCAATTATAGCCCCTAGTTTGCAGTCGTCTGCAAACTTGGTCAGCCATAGTCCTCCTGAGCTTTTCTGTACCTCTGAGAAGTATATGCTGAACAGGAGGGGTCCTAGGACCGAGCCATGAGGAATGCCACTTGTAACCAGTTAAGAGTCAGACCTAGCTCCCACAACTCTCATCATGTGGGTTCTGTCCATGAGCCAATTGACAACCTATCTTGTGACATTATGTTCTGGCTGGTGAGCTTGTCTATAATACGAGAATGGGGAATGGTGTTGAAGGCCTTTATGAGGTCTAGGTAGGCTGTGTGTAACACCTTTTTCTCATCTACAGCCCTGGTAACTGTCTCAAAGAAGTCCACCAGGTTTAGGAGGCATGATCTGCCCTTAACAAAGCCGAACTGGGTAGGGCTCAGTGTTTGGAGGTTCCCAATGTCTCTGCTAATGAGTTCCATAATGATGTGCTTCATAGCCTTGCAGACCAAGCTAGTCAGGCTTATAGAGTGATAGTTCCTGGGGTCTGTTGTGCCTCCACTTTTGTGGAGCGGAATAACCATTGCTGTGCACCACTCTATGGGTATGTAGCCTGTGGAGGGGCTGAGTTTGAACAGTGTGTTTAGGTGAGGGGTTAGTTCATCTTTGAGCTCATGTAGGACGCAGCCTGGGACACAGTCCGGTCCCATTGATGCTGTGTTTTTGGCCTTGGAGAGGACTATTTTAACATGAGTGTGTGTGATTTCAGGGGCTCTACATTCTTCTGGTATGGTTATGGTCCCTTTTGGGGGTGAGAGGGGAGTGACATTTTCACTGAATCTGTCTGCCAGGATGTTGGCAATATCAGTTGGTTCAGTGTATTTTGTGCTATTCTGCACTAACTCTGAGCAGATCTGAGCATTGCCACTTAGATTCTTGACATAGCTAAAGAATGCCTTGTGGTTATCTTTGGAGTCCTTGGCAAGTTTTCTTTCAAAGCTCACCTTGGATGATTTTATGAGGGATCATAGTTTCTTGCTGATACTGATCAGGGATGTCTTCCCTTCTTGGGATTTTACTCATTTCTGTACTAGTTTCCTCCTTCTATTGTATAGCTTATTTATGATAGGGGTCCACCAGACTGCTTTCCTTTTCTTGGAGGAGTGAGTCTTGGTTTTGCTTGGGATAGCATGATCCATGCATTCTTGTAGGTGCCCGTAGAATGCATTAGTAAAGAATTTTGCAGCTTGGACAGTGTTATCCTTTAGCATGGGGGCTTTGGAAATTTCCACCTCCGTCTTAAGTAACATGAAGTTTACCTTTGAAAAGTTTTTCACAGTGGTTTCCTTGTCTGGGGGTGGGGGCGGAATGTGGATATCCAAAGTGATTTGTTTATGGTCAGATCTAACCAGCAAGGGGTTGACCTCTGGTGTGGAACACTGGCCTCCCATGTTGGTGGTGACCAAGTCCAAAATGTTGTCACCTCTGGTGGGAGTGTTGACCAGTTGTTCCAGGGGGTTTGAGTTTATAAATTCTAGGAAATGTTGGGCAAGGGAGTTAGTACTTGAGTAGTTCTCCCAGTTAATGTTTGGGTAGTGGAAATCACCCAATATTAGGGTGTTTGGTAGGACCTTTATATTACCCAGTGTTTCCAGAAATGTGGAATGCGGGTCCTGGGACATGGTGGGTGATCTGTAGCAAGCTAAAATTTGAATTGCAGTTTTGCCCATTGTTAGTTGCATGTGGATAATCCCTGAAGCATCATGCTGTGCCACTAACCTGGAGGTGTGGGTATCCTTGATGAATATGGATACTCCTCCACCTTTTGTATTTTGGTCTGTTTGGTCTGGGTTCTTTGGCCAAAATGTATGGTATGAGTTGTAGCCTGATAGTGTTGGGGTGCTCTCTGGATCCTTAAACCAGGTTTTTGTTACTGCACATATATTGATTTTCTCCATACTGAGGAGTGCCTTCAGTGTGTGCATTTTGAGGTTTAGACTTCTGGCAATGAGTAGTATTACCCTTAGATTTTTGTTACTTGTGCTATTTACGGCTAATTACATAACATTCTCATACATAATCATGTAACCCCACCCACTCCAGTGGATTGTGGGATACCATCGTGAAGATTTAAGTCACTAAATAATAATAAATTATGACAGATATTTGAATTTCAGACTTCTTATCCCTCAGAAAATATATATTAATGCAAAACCTGTTATTCTAGCAACTATCTTAGTTTGCAGGAATAATATTTAAAATATGTCCCTATTTTGGGCCTTTCTCCATGATCCAACCATTATTTTTGTCTTTGTCCAGATTTCTTGTTCTGAGAGATTGAGAGGTATGCTGAAAACCTTGAGCTCTTTGTTTTACCAGTGTACACCAAGAGAAATCACTGTAATTTCCATCACAAGCATTTACTTCACCTTCCTATTTTTCCATCTAAATATATAGCACCCCCAAATGACTCCAGAAGCAGACTCTAAAATATACAAATGACTCATTAACTATTCACAGCTAGCCTCAACCATTATTAACAAATAACTGCCTACACCAAGTAGCTGCAAGTATAACAGTTCCATTCCACAAGACAGGCACCTGCCCGAAAAAAATAGCATCTCAGAAGACACTTGTACTGATTTCACCCATAAAAGATAAAACACACAAAATGTCATCAAATGTAACACATAGTTCATTGATATGTTACACACTTGGTTTGTTTCAAACATCAGAAGTCAACAGGTATGTGACACCCGTGCACTGGGCCAGTAACCAAGGAGCCTCAATCCTCACCACTAACACCAGTGAGGGGCAGCCACATTGGGAATGATAACAAATACACACACAGTAAAGTACAATGTCCCTTAAGAGCACAAAGAAATCACAGTCAGTCTGGGGCTGGTTTCTCCCTTTCTCTCCAGATCCCCAGTAAGATTCCCCAGTGGCACAGCTATAGGGTCCAGATCTCAGCCTAGTAGTCAAGCTAAAACCACCAGCATTCTCTCTATCCAACTACTGCTTTGTGTCCCTGCCAAAGTAGCAGACAAACACACACTTTGAGATAAGAGTTATATACAACCCCACAAACACTCCTGGGGAAGGCTGGCACAGGTTCTCTAGCTATGCCCCTTCCTGCCAGTCTATAAGGTAGTACCAGCTGCCACCAACCACTAATATCAGCTACTAAAAAGACCCTTACCAAAGGGTGTCCAATTATTACTGTGTAATATTATTATCCAAATAGTCAGTGTGGCTTGGACAGTATCACTATATATGTGCAATGTACTCTAGAGCTTAAATTATCTCTACACAAAACAGCCACAGTTGAAAGGTTTAAAAATATTTAATAATAAATAATAAAAATGCAAGACAATACTTCTTACTACCCAGTGCTAGTCAAGAGTTCAGAGATCACAGGAAATGCTTAAAATCATACAGTAGAATAGTTCTGATGACATCAATACAGAAAACAGCTAGACTAAACTTATTATTTTTCTATCTATATGTAAGATCAATCACAGTTCTAAATATACTTACATATAGAACAAAGCAGAGTACTGGTGAGTTGTTGTTAACTTTAGGCAAAATCCAAAATGCTCTGTCTATGTCTCTGAGAAAGTCCTTTAAATTGATAATGCATCCTGCTGACTCATTTTAGATTACATCATTCTTAAGAATTCTCTGGTTTCCCAGGCTAACAGAAACTCTACATTTACATTTCTTAGTAAGCTTGTACCTGGTCAGGAAACCACAGCAATTAAAGACCTTATATATGTAAAATCTAGCAATTAACTCTGGTCCTAAAACAATAGAAATAATCTGCAAGTTCAGACACCACAGCTCTGAGCCCTGAGATCAAACAGTCATAAAATGCTTGACTTATCAGCTTTCTTTACAGCAGAGTGCATTGTTGTTACATTTTTGCAGTTCAACATCCAATACAGTCTTCTCATATTTAAGAGAAGGAGCCTATGGCTTTTAATAATATTTACAAAGATATAGAATTATCTACAAAAATTCTATCTAGCTAGGCTGGCAGCCTTCACATATCTTCACAAGGTAAAATAGGAAACAAACCACACCTTATGAAAACAGTGCACCTCCTTTAATTTAAATTTATGTTCAAGTAAATAACACCAATAATAACACAAACATTAAATTAAACAATAACACCATTGTAAACAGACTAAGCTCTAGTTGCAAGAAATAATGTTAACCACCCTATCCAGTGAAGAAAAATGTTACATGCCCAACAGGTACAGCCAATCACAGTGGGAAGAATGGGAAGAAGGGGAACACACTAGTTCATATTTATCAAAGCTTCTTTGATTCACATTTGTTTAAATAATATAGGCAGGCTTTGTATTGACAACAAGATTGACCAACCATAATCAAAAGAATGAGGACCACAGAGGGTAAAAATTGGCAGGGAACGATAATTTTGAAGTGTCCTTAGATTTTTTTAACACAGATGGTAAATAAATAGATCTGTTCTGCTCTCATTGCAGCAGTAAATGAAGGATCTAAAAGTGGCACTAATAAGTAAACAAAGGAGGACCCTCATTAAATCTTCCTTTTTTAGAAACAAAAATAAATGACTGTTTAAGTTAAATTTTTGCTGTATAATTTATCGGTGTCTACACATTTTACAGTGTACTTTATAATATGCCTATATTTTACTCATTCTTAGTTTTCTAAACTTGTTCTTGCAATGGATGAATGAGACTCAAGCAGGGAAGTAAATTGCATCCTTCATCATTACTAAGCAACCATGCAAGTGCAAAAGCACAAGGCCATTTAGAATTTGCAAAGAAAAGTGAAGTGACTTTCTACAATTGCTGGTATTTTCAGAATTAACTATCCCCTGCAAATTAGTAAACTAGCCACTGGAAAAGTTTGTTTTCCCTCGCTTGTGTATCCAGTACATTGTATAATGTTCCATAAGGTGTTAATTAAAAGGAAACTGTTTACATGCCTTTTGGGTATACCTCTCAACCTGGAAACATCAAAACTTGGACAAGGCCCATGGAAAATAGGTACAAATCTATACACTGATCAATGTAAGATTTGCATACATAATTGCATAACCCCACCTACTCCCATGGAATTGTGGGATACCAACTTTCAAACACAAACTGAAGAACAGACAACCAAAATATGGCACCAGAGTTCCCCCACACTCCTGTGGCCATTCCAATGTCCCATTACCTGGCTATTTCACCATATTTATCACAAACATTAATGTACATACTGCTTAAATTACTTCTACAATGATTATTTGGATTTTATTTTTACATTTTATAGCACAATGCACAAACACTAACTGACATCTGCTAAACAAAGCAATACTGTCTCACAATGAAAACAGACTTAGCATTAAAAATTCTCTTATTCATTGAAACAGCACTGAAACCCACACCACATCCAAAGAAAATGCATCTGGCCACAGTGGCCAGTGGTGGATAAAGATTACCTTTGGGCTGTTTTCAAATCATAGGCCCCTTGCACACAAAACAAGAAACATACATGTGTTCTTTGATACACCTTCCTGAATTTATTAAATTATATTCCTTGCATAATACAGCACACTTGTTAGACTTAGAGTGTATTTTAATTTTATTGTTTGAACATTTTTCCAGTAGGCAATGAAACAAAATGCATGAGCCAATAATGGCAAAACTGCCCAGTTCATAACATTTCCATTATAAAAGTATACTTCCACACACACATATATATATATATATATATATATATATATATATATATATATATATATATATATATATATATATATATATACATTTAAATAATGACAGTAGTGTAAGCCATAGACATCTTGCATAGCTTCTCAAACTTATTTTCAGTTTCAGTTTTTTGCTTGACTTACCCTAATTTGTATCAGAACAACTCAATAGCTGTAAATGCACAACAAAATAAACTAGGCAAACTGCATGTTTTAAAACTAACAATTTTTAGTCCAAGTACTGACAGACCCTCTCTTACATTCATCCTGAAGCATCAAGACTATCATTGTAATCCAGGTGCTGTCAACTGGCCAATCTTGCTTCTCCACTGTCTGAAGTGGAAAAATGTGTTTTATCTTGAATGCTGGAACATGTACCATACTCGTTTAAAAAATATTTTCTTATAATGCAGCACAGAACATAATAATTATGATTTTCTGTTCCTGAATTTGGGTTAATGATATTTTTGCTCTTTCCACTGAGGCACAAATGCTCTTGTGCATGACATTTTCTCACTTCTGTTGTATCTGTAGCTACACCCTTGACGTGTTACACCCACCCCCTTTAAAGTACAACACCACAATACAGTATCAGAAATGCATCTATATACTGTGGGAGTCGAATCCACAGCCTTCTGCATCAAAAGCAAGTATTTAACCTGTTATGCTATTAACAATGCAAGCAGATTCAGCATAAACAACACCAAATTTCTCTTCCCCTGAAGCTCTCAGCTCCTTGTACAATCCACTCGACATTCAACTGTATCTCTCAACTTTGCAGCACAAGAAATCTGGAAATACCCAAAATTTGTTGGGGGGGGGGGCAAAAATCAAGGACACATTTTAAACATTACTTGTATAATTTTGGAAAGTTGCTAGAATAAAGTTACCACCATGCATTTCACTGCCAAGTCCTGAACCCAGGACCCTGTGTAGTGCACTACAATCAGAGCAACATACCACTATGCCAAATCAGCAGTTCCCTGAACAATAGGAAGACTGAAACTTAAATGGCTATCATTTAGTGAATTCAATTCTCACTTCTCACCATAGCTCTCAACCTCTTAGCACAAAAAAACAGACAAAGCCAATAATGGGAGAATACAGAATTCAGTTCTCACTTCTCACCATAGCTCCCAACCTCTTAGCACAAGAAAAACTGGACAAAGCCAATAATGGGGGAATACAGTCCCAAAAATAGGGACAAATTTCAAATACTGATCTTATAAACTTAGATAATTGCTAAAATAAAAGGTTTTGTGTTACATAGGTTAATAGTTTCCAAAGAATATGAAGTCTGAAATTGAAATGCCTGTCATTATTTAGTGAATTCAGTCCTTCACTGATTTGCCACAAAAATCCACCACAGATGTTATGAGGAACAGAAGAAAAATATGAGGCATAAATCTGTAAAGTTTTCACAAGTGGTGGTGGGTAGGGACTTTAAGCTCTTGTTACCTGTACCCAAGGTACAAGGTTTGAGCTTGAGTACCTCTCTAGCCACCAGGAATATTCACCTGGGGCATCACACACACACACACACACACACACACACACACACACACATGCTCACACACACACACACACACACACACACACACACACACACACACACACACACACACACACACACACACACACACACACCTTCTAATGAATGACAACAGCAGCAGCATATCCAGCCTCATGCACACAGCTTTTAATAACAGAAAATGGATTCTAATGAATGACAACGGCAGCAGCATATCCAGCCTTGCACACACAGCTTGCTTCTAATAATAGGAAATGATATCTACTGAATGACAGTGGCAGCAGCATATCCAGCTTAATAATGGAAAATGGTTTATACTGAATGACAATGGCAGCAGCATATCCAGCCTCACACACACAGCTTCTAATAACAGAAAATGGCTTCTAATGAATGACAACGGCAGCAGCATATCCAGCCTCACACACACAGCTTGCTTCTAATAACGGAAAATGGTTTCTAATGAATGAAAATGGCAGCAGCATATCCAGCCTCACACACCTCTACACACACAGCTTGCTTCTAATAAGGGAAAATGTCTTCTGCTTCTACTGAATGAGAAGGGCAGCTCTTCCTACCTCTGCTGTGGCAGCTCTACTTTGTCCACTCCTCCGGTAGGCACACACCTTTCCTTCTCATAATGGCAGCTCACAGCAGCATAGATATCCACCCTTGATTCCCGCTTTGGATTTGGAACCATTGAGCAGCTGGAAATATGTACACATTGAGCAATTTCGTCAGGCTGTTTCTATTTCACGGAGCTGATGTCATCTCACACGTGATGACGTCAGCTCAAAAGCCAGGGAATAAAATAAAATTTAAAATAAAGGGGTGGGAAATCAGAAAATAAGGGGTGCTACTTGGGAATCGTGGCACCGCATTATTTGGACCCCAAAACTCTGTAAAAAATGAGTAATTTGGTACGATTAGGAGGTATGCTGTCAGGTCAGTAAAGGTTTTATGTGATTCAGTATATTACAGAAATGAAAACATCTGCTTATTGTCTATTAATATTTCTTCAAACTTTCATTTATAAAAAAATACTGGGCCAAGTCCAGGCTGCTTCTTTTAACAAGGCTATTAAGTAACTTACTGTCAGTACATAAACGGAAGTGAATGGGATTCAAATGGATCTGCATGTCTGCAACCTAACCACTATATGATAGTGCCTTAATAAGTGTCAGCAATGTAATCAGTAAAATACACATGCATTTGCCAATCTGAGCTCTGTGCTTGCCTATTCTGGGTTTGCACTAATGTATGATCCAGTGTTATTGTCAGATATTCTTGGAATAAGAAACATTGTCAAAAAGTACATCAGACTGTACCACAAGGAGCTAGAGGTACACCTTTCAATATATAAACAAATTTAAGGCATGTTTTGTATATAAGCTCAAGCCACTAAGAGTCTGCTAAGAGCCTAAGACACATTCAGCTGAGCTGACTTTTTTGTAAATTGACGAACAACAAAGTGACGTGAAGTCTGTGTGTGCACATCCTGCAGACAGTCACAGTCTCTATTAGGCAGCATAGGCAATAACAGGCAAGCATGCATATAACATACTCATTTTTTTTTAATTCTTTTTTCACTTACTTGGAGCCGGAGGTTGAGCCACCTGAGAAAGTACATTTTATCTTCCATTCTAGGAGTGTGGACATGGTTGGGACTGCAGAATGGACTCTGTACTAAATGCAGTCAGAATCAGAAGCTGACTTGGCAGTTGGCAGAAGTAAAAATGTTTAAAGTAGTATGTTTCATAATTTGGCTTCTGGAGAAAAGCTTGGTTCCCTGACATGCCTAGTGGATTTTTAATTGGTTTCATTTGTAAATAGCTGCTCTTGCTAATGTGCTGCTGGCCGGCTGCTATTCATATTTCCATGTTGTAAAGTTTAAACAGAGTCTGCATCTTCAACAGGCTGACAGTCTATATCACAAAGTGATGTCATCACACACACTCCAGCAGGGTGCATTTTGGCAATAAATTTAAAGTTGTAACCCCCCCCAAAATAAATATTGAGAATTAAAGGGGCTGCTCGGGAATTCATGGCACACCATTATTTCACCATCAAAACCAGTAAATACAGTTGGTGACGCTCCCTACATCAAAGCAATGCTTGTAGTTGATTTATGTGTTCACATGTAATGCAGTTTGTTTACGTTTGTAATCAATTTAGTTCAATGCTTTTTATTTAGATGGCTGTGATTGCAGATGAGGTTTTCCCACATTTTTGCTGTCGATGAAAGTTCATTGGTGATCTAATGAAATAAAATCATATATCTTTCTATCATATATCTATCTCTCTGTAGATATACACATATCTATCCATATATATATATATATATATATATATATATATATATATATATATATATATATATATACACACACACAGATACATAATATATACACATAGATATGGATATAGATAGATATGAATATCGATTTCCGCAAACTCAGGGATTTGCTACCTTTACCACTATGAGTTAATAAAAACCTGTCCACATTCAAAGATCAACTAAAAGAACAACTCAAGCCCTCTTGGCTATGATCTTGCTCCTCACTGGGGTAACTCTAACACAAACAGCCCTCTGCCATACCATCACTTCTCTACATCTCTCTCTTGGCCCCACAAATATCTGAGTCTTAGTAATTAAACAGTGAAGTCTCCATTCTAAATAAAATGTATCAAATTCTCTTATAATTACTGCTATATTGTGTACTCTTACACTAACACTTCTTAAAACCACTGTCCACAGCTAACATTGTTATGCCTCTAGTTCACTACTCTACACATTAAACGGTACATTAACTTAATGCAACCTGAATATCATCTAACTCCTACTTTAACACAGGTATTTATACGTGTACTCATGCATACTCATGTTTACAGCTATTCCAGTACAAATGGTTGTATATTATATATTCCATTTCAACATGATGCTGTGATTGTACCAGTGTGAATGTATTCTTTTATTCAACATATTTTTATGTAACGTGACACTAATATTTAATTGCCTGCATTAATTTACATTGTATCCTGTGTTGCATTATACCAATGGATCTTTTCTCCTTGGGCCTCTGAAAATTGGTTTTACACCCAATTAGACATTCTCATTCAACAAATGAAAATAGAATAATAATAAATATATAAATAAGTAAAGAAGATGTAAAGGAACAGAAGTCTTGCCCAGCACAAAAAAAAAAAAAAAAAAAAAAAAAAATGGCAGGTACTTTTTTTATTTAAACTATTACACAAAACTTAGTAACTATTGTTTATGTATGTTTATATGAATAGTATATACACTCCAGTAATTTTGTGGGGTATCAGATGAGTAACTGTTTCCAGTTGCTGGGTTTCAGTCAGATATTGCATGCCCATGTGCATTTATGACATACTAATTTAGTACAGAATTGATACATATATCCCTTTTATAGCTACCTGCCTCGATTACCCAACTAAGGTCTGATATTTGCTGTAATTGAAATATGTCTTAAACTTAATATAAACAACTTCAAAATTATACCCTCCAGCTATAATATCATCTCTAATGACAGTATAAAGAGGAAGGATGGTGGCATTGTTTTAATATTTATCATCAACTACCACATTTCCCCTTACAACAAACCAATACCAAAATTGATGTTCAGCAGAGCTTCTTATTACTTTCCTAAAATTAAACAAATGCGTATTACTGTTTTTTAGTATCATAACGGTGCAGTGGTTAATGTTGTTGCCTCACAGCAACAGGTTCCCCAGTTTGATTCTCAGCTTGGGTGCCTTCTGTGCAGAGTTTGCATGTCCTCCGTGGGTTTGCTCTGATTTCCTCTCACATTCCAAAGACATGTGTCTGGACCATTTCATCCCGGGCCTCTGCTAAAAATAGGTTCTGTCCTAGTCAGATATTCGGCATCAACAAATGTTAAATAAATTTATATCCCTCCTGGCAACAATACAGCTATAATGGAAGATATCTTACATTGGATTTTCATCACTCTTCCACAAGAACAAGTACTATTAGCTGATGGGAATGTCAGTTGGTTGGACATAAACTCTAACTCCCCATATAACTAATTAATAGCCCAACACATTATAGCAAAACATCAAATTTCATATTAGACTGGATCCTCGTATTAGACTCTAGCAAATGCACTGCCTAGAGGGCTTCCTCTGTACTCAACTTCTAAGAGACTTGGTTGGCTACAATCACCTGCATTAGAAGCTGAAGTTAAGTGCAAACTTGCAGTACTGTATTTAAGTCTTCTGTTAAGTATAAATTTGCAGTTTAAAAGTACTGTATTTCATTTTTCTGTTACTTAATTTTTTCACTGAATAGTGTGCTATGTGTCTCTCTGTAGTTAGTTCCTGACCCACCCTCCCTGTTATTGTCTTGGTGCTAGTGTTGGTGACTCTGGAATTGCCTGCCCCTCCTGTAAGTCTGAATTTGAACACTCCTCCTGGGTCCATCTCATTTGCTCACTTAACCGAGTACAGTGAGATCATATTCTGCGTCTAGTGTTCACTCTACTTAAAAGAGAGAGAAGATTTGAGAAGGCCAACTCACTTAGGTTCTTCCTTCCTCCCTCCTTGCACTTTACTAACAAAATAAAAATATTGGACTTTATTCATCTGCTTTTACTGTATTTGTGTTTCTTCCTACTTTATTTTGCTTTTGCCTCTTCTTAAAAGTACTACATTTTATTTATTCTGCTACATTTATTACTGCTTGGTAGTAGCCTTATTAAATTGTAACTGTTTTTAAGTCTTTTGGTTTAAGCACTTGGGCTTCATACCAGTTGTTTTACATTAAGAAAGTTTGCGGTCTACACTGTTGTGGCAGGACAGGTAGCTTACATTCTTCTAAGCTGGGAATTTCTGATTGAAGGCTCAGTGTCTGGTATTCTAAAAGTGTATTAGTTCTGGTTTAAGCACTTGGGCTTCAGGCCAATTATTCTACATTAAGAAGGTTTGGGGTCTGCACTCTTGTGAGAGGAGAGGCTGGATTATGTCCTTCTGAGCTGGGAATTTCTGGTCACAGGCTTATTGTGCTTGCTTATTTGAACTGTTTCTTTCTGAAATTGGTGCGCCTTGTTGCTATAGCATCGACTAGATTCAGGCCTAATGAATCTAGCTTTGTTTGTATAACTTGAGCACTGATCCAGGCCATATTTTCTTGGAGAAGGTTCCCCTACACCCTAGTGGCAGGAGTGTACAGTTAGAACTTGTCTGATTGAACACTGATGGAACAGGGCTCAGTTTTGAGCTTTTTTTCTGGCTAATTGGGTAACTTGTTTAAATCAGTTTGTTTTCTATTGTTTTATATATATATATATATATATATATATATATATATATATATATATATATATATATATATCTCAAAATTGCACTTTATTCATCTGCTTTTACTGTATTTGTGTTTCTTCCTACTTTATTATGAGGGGCATTGACTACAGCTCTGATCTGAGAAATATAACAATAAGTATCCTAATCTGTGCATTTAAAGTGTTTTATTGATTGTATCTGCTTTATTTTCTGAAAAAAAAAAATACTTGTTTCCCGCCTTTCTAAGCTAGCATACTCCAGTTTTCAGGTTAATGCTGAATTCAGAGCTGTGTTACAAATATCTGTGTTTGCCCATACCTTACTTGGATAGAAGGACGTTTCTCTGTTCACCTGTGAGAGAGGGGAGCTTTGAGCAGCCTATCTGTCACTGGAGGAGTGGTTTCAGCCCAGAAATTAGTAGTTTATTGACTGTTTAGGGCTAATTTGTATCTCTTTTATTTCCCTGCTATAAAAAATGCATTTGCCTAGTTTTGCATGCCAGGCAGCACCAGTTAGCTAAGGTATAACTATTCCCGGCTCCACAAAGTCTCTTCTTCAATTTTTCCCTTGGAACTAGACAGACTTTCAACTTAAGCACTCAAGCCATTCATTTCTCAGCCCAGCACTTGCTCAAAACTCATAGAAAGCACTTATAGCCCCTAGCACTAGACCCCCCCCCTATACTGTACAGAAGGACAAGGCTCTCTGTTCGATCTTACCAGCCATTCAGTAAAACAGTTCACTGTACCTATCCAGGCATGTACAAAGGGCAGTTTCAGGTGTACTCTCCAGTCCAACTGGTGAATCTGGGCATTTTGAGGCACTGTTACAACTGCCTCATGTACACAGACAACCCTCTCCTCCTACCACCAAACACCAATACATGCGAGAGATGCAATTATTCAGCCAAACTGGAGGATAAGTTCTCTCTCAACCCAAGACTGGATTAGACAGTCAAGAGGAGAAGGGAAATACTTGCATCACACTACCAGTCTCATATAGACCTATTAAACCAGCACCAGCAAAACACACACATGCACAAAAATATACTTGGAGGTTCTAAATAAAAATCTTCAAAAGCAACAGAGACCTCCAAAACAGATATCCAAGAAACCTCCAACCCCCCCCAACACAAACCATGAAACACATACTTCACAAAACCAGTGTGCCATGCAATCACAGCCCTTAAGGCAAAATAACATACCCAACATACTAGTAATAGGTGACTCTATAGTCAGGCACACTGACGTCCCACTCACTAGGCTGAATAAGGAGAAGGTTACTGTTAGCTGTCTGTCGGGTGCCAGGATCTGCCACATAACACAAGCACTCAGGTCACTCCAGAACAAGTACAACTATGACTCTGTCATTGTCCATGTTGGTTTGAATGATTTGAGCCATACCTCCCTGGACTACATGAAAATAGATGTGGAAGAGTTCTCTGATGATGTAGCCCTGGCCGGCATGACCCTGACTCGGAGTAGCATCCTGCCCTCACCAAGAATAATATCACAGTATAAAGAAAAAATTATCAATTTCAACAATTGGCTAAGTTTCTGGTGTCAGTCAAAGGGGATCCAGTGTCTGTCTGCCTGGGATGATATGCTCGACAAGCCACGCTGCTTCGCTAGAGACAGCATGCACCTGTCACCCTTAGGCTTTTGAATACTGGCCAAGGCTCTTGCCACCCCCATAGTGCCTTTTTTAGGCAAGGCTCAAAAGACAAACCCTCCACCATAAATAGCACAAGTAACAAAAAACTGAGGGTAATGCTCCTCAATGCCAGAAGTCTAAGCCTCAAAATGCATGCACTCGAGGCACTCCTCAGTATGGAAAAAATCGATATATGTGCAGTAACAGAAATCTGGTTTAAGGTTCCAGAGACCACCCCAGCACTACCAGGCTACAACTCATACCATACATTTCGCCCACAGAACCTGGACCGAAATACAAAAGGCAGGGGCGTATCCATATTCATCAAGGACACCCACACCTCCAGGTTAGTGGCACAGCACAATGCTTCAGAGATCATCCACATGCAACTAATAATGAGCAAAACTGAAATTCAAATTGTAGCTTGCTACAGATTACCCACCATGTCCCAGGACCCCCATTCTGCGTTTCTGGAAAGACTGGGAAACATAAAGTCCTACCAAACACCCTAATATTGGGTGATTTCCATTACCCAAACATTAACTGGGAGAATTACTCAAGTACTAATTCTCTTGCACAACATTTCCTAGAATTTATAAACTCAAACACCCTGGTCAACTGGTCAACACTCCCACCAGAGGTGACAACATATTGGACCTGGTCATCACCAACACGGGCTGGTTAGATCTGACCATAAACAAATCACTTTGGATATCCACATTCCGCCCCCACCCCCGGACAAGGAAACCACAGTGAAAACCTTTTCAAAAGCAAACTTCACGTTACTTAAGACCGAGGAGGAAAATTTCAAAGCCCCCATGCTAAAGGATAATGCTGTCCAAGCTGCAAATTCATTTACTAATGCATTTTACGGGCACCTACAAGATAGCATAGATCATGCTATCACAAGCAAAACCAAGACTCACTCCTCCAAGAAAAGGAAACCAGTTTGATGGACCCCTGCCATAAACAAGCTATACAATAGAAGGAGGAAACTAGTACAGAAAAGAGGAAAATCCCAAGAAGGGAAGACATCCCTGATCAGTATCAGCAAGAAACTACAATCCCTCATAAAATTATCCAGGGCGAGCTTCAAAAGAAAATTGCCAAGGACTCCAAAGATAACCACAAGGCATTCTTTAGCTATGTCAAGAATCTAAGTGGCAATGCTCAGATCTGCTCGGAGTTAGTGCAGAATGACACAAAATATATTGAACCGACTGATATTGCCAACATCTTAGCATACAGATTCAGTGCAAATTCCACACCCCTCTTGCTGCCAAAAGGGCCCATAAACATACCAGAAGAATGTAGAGCCCCAGAAATTACAGACACTCAGGTTAAAACAGCCATCTCCAAAGCCAAAAACACAGCATCAATGGGACTGGATGGTGTCCCAGGCTGCGTCCTACATGAGCTCAAAGACGAACTAACCCCTCACCTAAACACACTGTTCAAACTCAGCCTCTCCACAGCTACGTACCCATAGAGTGGCACACAGCAATGGTTATTCTTCTTCACAAAGGTGGAGCCACAACAGACCCAGGAACTATTGCCCTATAAGCCTATGGTCTGCAAGGCTATGGAGCGCATCATCATGGAACTCATTAACAGAGACATTAGGAACCTCCAAACATTGGACCCTACCCAGTTCAGCTTTGTTAAGGGCAGATTATGCCTCCTAAACCTGGTGGATTTCTTTGAGACAGTTACCAAGGCTATAGATGAGGGAAAGGTGGTACACACAGCCTACCTAGACCTTGCAAAGGCCTTCGACACCATTACCCATTCTGGTATTATAGACAAGCTCACCAGCCTGATTATAAACTCCTACATCACAGGATGGGTTGCCAACTGGCTCATGGACAGAACCCACATGGTGAGAGCTGCATGAACTAGGTCCGACTCTAAACTGGTTACAAGTGGTGTTCCCCAGGGCTCAGTCCTAGGACCCCTCCTGTTCGGCATATACTTCTCAGAGGTACAGACAAGCACAGGAGGACTATGGCTGACCAAGTTCACAGATGACTGCAAACTAGGGGCTATAATTGACTCTCCGGCTGACATAGACATTCTTCTATAGGGTCTCACTGAGACAGATACCTGGTGTCAAAATCATGGCCTTAAGCTAAATGCCAAAAGTGCATAGTCATCCCCTTTGGAAAAAACAAAGTACCCACAAGCTACCACATAGGTGGTAGTCCCCTAAATACGAAAGACATAATAAGGGATCTAGGGACCCAAGTAGATAGTAATCTCTCCTTTGATAATCACATTGCCAAAGTGGTTAGAAAATCCTTCTATGTGGCTCACCTTATCACAAAAGGGTTTGCATCCAGATCAAAGGAGGCCATTGTGCCCCTCTACTCATCACTCATTAGACCCATCATAGAGTACAATGCCCCATTTGGGATGTACCTTACAAGACACCTGCAACAGCTGGAGAGACACAGAAGTACCTCACCAAGAGGATCACTGGCCTCAAACAGATGCCCTATGCAGCTTGACTGAAGAAACTCCAGCTGTATTCGGTTGCATACTGCCTACTGAGATGTGATCTCTGCCTGACATACAAGGCCATGTCCAACTCTGAATTGATGGACATGCTCCACCTAAAGAAAACCATATCCCCTCGAGCCACATGCTCTAAGGATCTAAACCTCACCACAACAACAAATAGGATATGCTGGAGGGATAGATTCCTATCCCAGAGACTTCCCCTGCTTTGGAACCAGATTCCAATCTGCATTAGGCAGAGCTCCTCGCTAACACTCTTTAAGAGAAACCTTGATGAGTGGTTGGGAAACAGAAAGTTTACCCTGGGGATCACTTCACTGGCTCTGCTGGACAGAGGCACAGGGAACTAATCTAAGGGGGCGGCAAAACCAACACATTCTGGTTAGGCTTATAAATGCCTTCGGAAAGATAGCCTAGTACCTACCTATGAACCTCTGGTACAATGACTGGTTGTTTCAGTGTTCATCTCCCAATCTACATGACCAGACATCTCACACATTCACTGAAATAGCATATTTATAAAACAACATGCAACCTTTCCAAATTTAACCCAGAAATGTTCATTACTACCCTATCATCTGTCCACTGGAACTTCCTAAAAATCCTCCCCTTAGATGATGTAAATGAATTCAGTGCAACTTTCCTGAATATACTGAATAGCCTTGCACCTCCTACAAGGAAAAGACCAAAAACAAATAATGCAACCTGCTTATCCCAAAAGAGTAGAATGTTAATGCAGGATTGAGAAAAAGCATGGAAAGGATAGCAAAAATATAAAACACCACAATATCTTGAAAACTTCAGAATGTTTAGTAATCATATTAAAAAGCAAATAAATGAAGGCAAAAACTGTACTATAATAACTTTCAGAATAATAGTAATCACAACCCTAAAAACTTCTCGACATCCATTTAAATATCTTGCATCCTGGCCATAAATTCAACCCTAACCCCTTTCCCTATAACTCACTACTAAAAATCGCAATACAATTCAACTCATTTCATAAATAGTATAATAATATAGTGTCACTAACCAAGAATTCCCCAACATCTAATCCTATCCCAGACCAGCAACCATGTATCACCACATCTAATTTCACTTCAAAACCTGTGCCCACATTCTATATAAAACTACTCTAAAACAAACTCAAACCATGTTGATGACCTTCTCAGTGAGTACCTCATAATAGCAGCTGATAGCATTGCTAGCCCTATCACAATCCTTATAAATAGATCAGTCCAGGAATCCCATGTTCCCTGTCTCTTGAAAAAGTCACACATTATCCCTCTGCACAAAGGATGGAATTCACCAGAATTTACTAGCTTTAGACATATAGCAATCCTACCCCTCTCCCCAAACTACTTAAAAAATGTATTCAGAAGTAATTGCTAATCTATCTTCTGCAGGAAGATTTCCTAACCCCCAAACAATATAGCTTCTGTCCTTCCCATAGTATTAACACTGCACCTCTAACCTATATAAATGCTGTGAATAAAGCGATAATGGCAGATTAGTCTCCTCATTATTTGTAGACTTGTCAAAAGCGTTTGACATACTTTGTCACAGCACATGTCTAGTTCAAATATCCTCATTAGTTCTCTCTCAGTCCACACTTCTATGGTTCAAAAGCTACCTCTCCAATATGTTTCAGTCAATAAAATTTCACTCTACCTCTCTCCAAACCTCTCAGTCACCACTGATGTACATCCAGGCTCTATCCTTGGTCCCCTCCTCTTTAACATTCTCACCAACACCCTCCACACTCTCTACCTATACACAAAGGAGGCAACTCCTCTTATATCTCCAACTTTAGACCTATCTCTATCCTCTCCCCTCTCTCTAAAGTACTAGAAAAATGTATTCATAAACAAGTTTAGACCTATCTCTATCCTCTCCCCTCTCTCTAAAGTACTAGAAAAATGTATTCATAAACAAGTTATGCAGTATTTAATACAGCAAAATCTTCTTGCACCCACTCAGCATGACTTCAGACCCAAACATAGCACCACTACTGCTCGATTATCCTTCCTCAACACTGTCTCTATAGACATGGATGACCATAAACTTATTTCTTGCCTATTCTTGGACTTCTCAAAAGCTTTCGACACTGTTCCACACTCTCTTCTGCTGCACAAACTGCATAACCTCAACTTCTCCTCTGATACTGTTGCATGGTTCTCCAGCTACATCACTGATAGATCTCAATCAGTGAAATGGCACTCTGTACTTTCCCCTCCTCTCCCTGTAAAAATGGGTGTACCTCAAGGGTCTATCCTAGGGCCTTTACTTTTTAATATCTTTACAAACCAGCTCTATACCGCCTGTCCTCAGTCATCTTTAGTGCAATACACAGATGACTCTACAATAATCACCACAGCCAACTCTCCCTCTAAGCTCTTCTCAGCTACTCAGGCATCTTTTAACTCAGTTGAAACATGGCTCTCCAACATCCAGCTCATTCTTAACCCTAAAAAACAAAGCTGTTACTCTTACTAGCTAAAAAGTTCATACATATTAAACCCTCCTTCTCCATACAGTCCCTTAATAACACTCCCATTCAGGTAGAATCCAGTACTAAGCTCTTAGGTGTAACCATCGACAATCAGCTTCAAATTGACTTGCTTGTTAATAACTGTATCAAAAAGACTCATTCAAAACTAGGGCTTCTTTACTGTAACAAGAAATTCCTTACCTCTGAAGCCTAGATTACTCTCTCTTACCTACCTTCTACCCAGTCTAATGTACAATTCTCAAATTCTCACAAATCTTAACTCAGCACTCCTGACCAAACTCGAATCTACCTACAACAAGGTAGCTAGATTTGCTGCCTAACAAACCTACAAATCCCATCACTGTCTCTCTCTAAAACACCTAAACCAGCTTGAATTACCCCACCAGCATTTTCTCGTCCAGCTCCAGATCATCCATTCTATCCTTTACAACCCTTCCTACTGCCCAGCACTATCCCCTCTCATTCCCCATTATTCTCCCTCCAGACCTCTCCAAAGCTCTAACCAAGATGTACTACAAATCTACAAACCCAAGTCTAAATTTAGATGCAACATGTACAGCTATCACCCCACTATTGCCCAGAATAGGCTCCCACTAGAAATCAGGACCCTTACACATCCTAAACAATTTGACAGCCACCAAAGAGCACTTTAAAAGTCACTGGTCCTGCCACTGCACTCTCCCTCCTTAAACATCATCCTCTACTTTCCATACCTTAATCTACTTTCTGCCATTAACTCACTCTTTTCATTAGCTCTCTCTAATCTTCCTTGAATACTCTTTCCACTGTCTTTTAAAATCTATTAAGCAAATTGCCTCAGAGAAACATTCTAGTGTAATTGTCTTGCCTTCATGTAACTACATTATGATAAAACTGGGTTTTTGTAATCACTCACCCCAAAAACTATATTCATCTTAATGACATATTTCTTTTTATACATCTTGAAATAGTTTTGCTATACTCCTGATTATTGACACTGTATAACATTGTATTGCTACTTAATGCCTTATGATAAGCCTGTAGCATTGCTGTTTAATGCTAATTTATAATGAAAATTGTATAATATGTTGGAGCTTTTCTCCCTGGGCCTTCTCTGAAAAAGGGCTCTTCAGTTCAGTTGGACAATCCCGGTCAAAAAACGTAAAATAAATAAAATAAATAAATAAATAACAGCCTCTATCATACAACAGGCTTCACTAATACAGTATGCAGATGACTCCATGCTCATTTGCACATCTGAAAACATAGCACACCTCAAAAAAATTATTCAGGAAGATTTAACAGCAACTGAAACATGGCGTTCTAACTCAAAACTCATGTGCAACCCTAAAAAAAAAAAAATTGCCAATTCCTTCTCCCATGGAAAAAACAATATTTAAAGTCATCTGCTTTGATAATAAAAGCATTGAAGTCACTTCACATAGCAAATTTTTATGGAGGATAGTGGATGATAATGTAAAATTTCACCTACAAATACAAAATTGCATAACAAAAACAAAACAAAAACTAGGGATGCTTTATAGAATCAAAAACTTTCTCACTGATACAACTAAAGCTACACTTGCCCCTACTTATCTCCTCTCCACACTTCTTATGATGTTACCATCCTTACTAACCTTCATGTTTCACAAAAATCAAAACTTGAACAATGCTATAACAGAGTTGCTAAATTTGCAGCAAATACCTCTTTTAGAACTCATCACTGTATAACACTAAAAGCTTAAATTGGTTAGAATGACCCCATCAGCTAACATATACAGTACACAGCTTCTTACCACCTATAAACTTATACAGAATCTATCTGGTTGCCCAGCACTGATTAACATTCTACACAACTACATTCCCAGTTGGTCATTATGATCCAATGACCAAAAATTCCTGTCTGTCTTCAAACCTGTCAAATCTGCTGAGCATTGTCTGTACTTGTATCATGCTGCTAAGGCCTGGAAATCCTTATCTGTAACCATCAGGTCAGTACCTTCCCTCCCGCCCTTCAAACCATTCTGAAAGACTTCCTAGTCAAAAGATGCCTCTATTCTTGCTTTACACCAGGATAAACTATATCCCTAAATGTGAACAAATACCTGCTCATGCCTTACATCTCCTTAGACAATGGGAAAACTGTACATCAATACCCTGATTGGAGAACGAGTGTTCCCCAGCAGGGTATTAATGTACAAGTAATGCCCACTGAATTATGAGTCTACCACTTCACAACAGCTTACCAAGCTGCCATGGAGCTCAGATTGAGGAAACGGAATGGCCGCCATTATTTTACGCTTGCTAAGCAGCATTTTTGCTGTTTTGCGAGTGTAAAATATAAAAAAGAAGAAAATAACAAAAAAGTACATATGTGTCTGTTTGTCTGTGTGTGAGTGCATGTGTACATGTCAGTGAAAGTGAGAGTGAGTGAGCCATTATTTTACATTCACTAAGCAGTGGTTTTGCTGTTTAGTGAGTGTAAAATAAAAAAAGAAAAAAGTAAAATAAAATACAGCGTGTGTGTGAGACTGTATGTGAGTAAGAGAGAGAGAGCGATCAATCGAGTGAAACAGAAGAGTCTGTTTATGTTTCTGTCTGCATGTATGCATGAATGCGCGCATGCAAGCAGAGACTATGTGCGTATGTGTGAGCAAGAGAGAGATGTAGAGAGTGAGAGAGAAAGTGAGAGTGATGTGAGAGTGAATGCATGTATGTAAGCAGGGGAGACTGCCTGTGAGAGACTGAGAGTGAGACTGAATGTGTATATGAAAGCAGATGGAGACTGTGAGAGACTGAGAAAGAGGGTGAGACAGATCTTGTGTCAGTGAATGCGTGTACGAAAGCAAAGGAGACTGTGTGTCTATATGTATGTGTGTGAAAGCAGAAGATACTGTGTATGTGTATGGGAGAGAGAATGGGCTGTATGTAAAATAGTTGTTTCACTTGCTTATGTTTTTTTTAAGCACAATATTATTTTTTATATATATTTGATGTAAAATGCTTCCTCCAACACCATTAACATATACTACAGCAAGTACGAAACAGTAGGCTGAGGAACTATTTTAGATTAAAGATATATATAAAAAAATAATATAGTACTTAAAAAAATAAATAAGCAAGTAAAACACAGCAATTTTACAGAGACCCCATTCTCTAAGCATAATAATGCCCTCCAGAGTATGTGTTAATGTGTAATTAATGCCCTTCCAGGGGTGTAGAGGCCCTCCACATGTAGCATTGGGCCTCATAACACCCCTGGGCAGGCGTTAATTACACATTAACACACACTGTTTCAGGCATTATTTCTTGCTTATTCTCCCTTCATTACTCAATTCCTTATCTCTGTCCATTTCTCTCCCCTGGTTTTCTCTCTAGATGTACCACAAACTTGCTTTTCTTTCACTTGATATTGCAACTCCTGTTTGTATTATACTAACTTACCTTTAGTTTCTCTATAAACTGGCCAAAAATTTCTCTGACTATTAAATCATTGTCATATAACTTGTATCTATTCTTGACAAATCTTTTCATATTATATCTAATTTGATATTATTATTTAAACTATAGTTGTTTTTTATATAACTTTTAAAGAATGTAAAATTATTATTCTTAAAATGTTTTGCAATACTTTGTAGCTTTTCTCCCTGGGCCTCCCCTGCAAATGGGCTCCTACCCAGTAAGACTTTCACGGTAATTAAACATGTCAGTAAATAATAAATAAATAAATATAAGTCATTCCAATAAATAAAAAGAAAAGTCTAATGGATTTTTTCATTTAATAAAAGCAAACAAATATAGAAAGAAATATCCAGAACATGAACTACATAATTTAATTAAAACAATTTACAGTAGTGTCTATATGGTGTGGCCATAGGCTAGGCATGCTCTCTATTGCAGATTTATATTTTAGAATGGTTTTGGTCATCATGACTAGAAGATGCAGACAAATTATATAACATTGTAGATTATGTTCTTTTCTTTCCTTCTAGCTGTGTTGGGACGCATTACCCATTCTGTTACTGCTGTCTGCACGCTCTGTGTCATATAATAATGGTTCTGTTACTGCACATTTAAAATTACGGCTGGGACTCATCATCTCACCTCATTGTTAAGGGGGAAGCTGTATAGTCATAATGTAATCAGCTCATCATCATCATTCAATCCTTGTTTTCCATTTTCAACATGTGGTTAGGATGTTGCGTTAACTATTGCCACTTCTCGCGATTTTGTTCAATTATCCCGACTTTTTTGACTGTCATGCCTAACTGTCGCAGGTATTCTCAAATGCAATCTACCCATCTCTTGTTTGGACATACTTGTTTTCCCTAGCCTTCATCCTGTCTCTTTTAAATCTTATTTACCATTTTCCTATATGATCTAAGCTATCCAACTATAGACTGGGAAACCTGCATCACCACCCAAACACTGAGATTCCTTGATTTTGTCAATTAAAATACCCTAGAACAATTATTTAGAGTGCTCACTAGTGGGAATAACATGTTGGATCTTGTCCTTACTAATATGGGAGCATCATGCACCATCCCTTGCATACCTTCATCACGTGTTAGATATGAAGCAGTTTCCTTCAAAATAAAACTAAAGCCAGAGATCCCTTCCACCCAAGGTACATTTAGAAATTTAATTAAAGACAAACTACCTACTCCTAAATGCAACATTGGCAATCTTCAAATCCCCACCAAACCCAATTAACTCCACTGAATATACAGAAACATACACCAACACACTACACCAGCATGTACAGCTGCACAAATGCAGCTGTACCCCACAGGGCAAATCCCAGAAATAAATCCAAATGGTGGAACCATAATCTCAACAAGCCTTATAATAAAAGGAAAAGAATTTTGACCAAAAGTAAGAAATGCCTCATGTACACAAACAACCCGCTCCTCCTACCACCCAACACTACAAACTGTGAGAGATGCACTTATATAGCCAAACTGGAAGCAAAGCTCTCTTCACCAAAGACTGGACTAGACAGTCAAGAGGAGAAGTTAAACATTTGCACCACACCACACTCATCACATAGTCCCTCAAAACCTACACCACCAAAACACACACATAGAAGCACAAAACACACACCTACATTTGCAGAGGCTCTAAATAAAAATCTGCCCAAACAACCGAGACCTCGAAAGCAGAAATGCAAGCAATCTCCACCCCCCCCAACACAAACCAAATGACACATAGCACACAAACTCAGTGTGCCACTCAACTACATCCCATAAGGCATAACGTACCCAACACTCTAGTCATAGGTGACTCTATAGTCAGGCACAGTGACGTCCCACTCACCAGGCTAAACAAGGAGAAAGTTACTGTCAGCTGCCTGTCAGATGCCAGGATCTGCCACATAACGCATGCACTCAGGTCACTCCACAACAACTACAAATATCACTCTGCCATTGTTCATGTTGGTGTGAATGACTTGAGATGTACCTCCCTGGACTACATGAAAAGAGACATGGAGGAGCTCTCCGATCTTGTAGCCCAAGCAGGTATGACCCTAGCTCTGAGTATCATTCTGCCATCACCCAGAATGATACCACAGTACAAGGGCAAAATGATTGACTTTAACAATTGGCTAAGCTTCTGGTGTCATTCTAAGGGAATCTAGTATCTGTCTGCTTGAGATGACATGATCGACAGACCACAATGCTTTGCCAGAGATGGCCTGCACCTGTCGCCCTTGGGATTCCAGATACTGGCAAAGGCTCTTGCCACCCCTATAGTGCCTTTTTTAGGCAAGGTTCAAATGACAAATTCACCACCGTAACAGGTACAAGCAAACAAAATTTGAGGGTAATGCTACTCAATGCTAGAAGTCTAAACCTCAAAATGCACTCACTTGAGGCACTCCTTAAAATGGAGAACATCGACATCTGTGCAGTGACAGAGACCTGGTTCAAAGCTCCAGAGAGCACTCCTGCATTACCAGGCTATTATTCATACCACTTCTTTCGGCCACCTAACCCGGACCAAAACACTAAAGGCGGAGGCATGTCCATATTCATTAAGGATATTCACACCTCCAAGCTAGTTGCTCAGCATAAAGCATCCGAGATTATCCAAGTTCAACTAACTCTGGGCAAGACCGCAATCCAGATTGTAGCTTGCTACAGACCCCCCACCATGCCCCAGGATTCCCACTTCTCTTTTCTTGATACACTGGAAAATATTAGGGTACAACCCAACAACCTAATAATGGGTGAGTTCAACTACCCCACCATTAACTGGGAAAACTTCTCATGTACCAGCCCTTTTGCTCAACGTTTTCTGGAATTCATAAATTCAAATGCCTTGGATCAACTTATCCACACCCCCACCAGGGGCAGCTATATCCTAGACCTGGTCATCACCAACATGGGTGACCGGTGTTCCACACCAGAGGTCAATTCCTCATTGGTCAGATCCGACCACAAGCTAATCACCCTAAACATCCACATGCCTCCCCCACCCCCCATTAAGGAAACAACCAAAAAAAAGTTCTCTGAAGCCAACTTCATACTTCTTAAGGCAGAAGTGGCAAACTTCACAACATCCATGCAGATGGACAATACGGGTACGACTGCTGAATGCTACACAAATGCACTTTATAAGCACTTACATGAGTGCGTGGATCACGGTACTCCTAACAGAACCAAGATGATATCCTCCAAAAAAAAGGAAGCCAATCTGGTGGCCTTCTTCCATAAACAACTCTACAACAGAAGAAAGAAACTGTTGCAAAAAAGAGTAAAATCCCATGATTGGAGGAACTCCCTTTTCAGCCTCAGTAAGAAGCTGAGATCACTCATAAAATCCTCCACAGCTAGTTATGAAAACAAAATCATCACTTATTCTAAAGACAACCACAAAGCATTCTACGGCTATGTCAGGAATCTCAATGGCAACACTCAGATCTACTCTAAGTTAGAGCACAATGGCACTGAATATACAGAACCAACTGATATTGCCAACATCCTGGCAGATAGGTTCAGTGCTAACTTTACCCCCCTCTCACCCACTAAAGGGCCCATTTCTATACCATTAGAATGCAAAGTTCTTGTAATCACAGCTGCACAGGTTAAAACCTCACTCTCCAAAGCCAAGAATACAGCATCCATGGGACCTGACAACATCCCAGGCTGCCTTTTACATGAACTACAGAATGAACTGGCACCCCACCTTAGTACCATGTTCAGTCATAGCCTCACCTCAGGCTTTGTGTCCATTGAATGGTGCATCGCAGTGGTTATCCCACTCCACAAAGGGGGAGCCATGACAGACCCCCGGAAACTACCGCCCCATTAGCCTGACGAGCCTGGTCTGCAAGGCCATAGAATGTATCATCATGGAACTCATAAACAAAGACATTGGAGATCTCCAAACTCTGGACCCCATACAGTTTGGGTTATTAAAAGGCAGATTGTGTCTCCTACACCTGATAGACTTCTTTGAAGCAGTCACCAAAACCATAGATGAGGGTAATGTGGTTCACACAGCCTATCTAGATCTCGCCAAAGCATTTGACACCATCCCCCACTCTGGAATTATAGATAAACTCACTAAACTATGTATAAATACCTATTTCACAAGATGGGTTTAAACTGGCTTACTGACAGAACCCACACTGTGAAAGTAGCAGACTCCAAATCAGACTTTAGACCAGTGACAAGTGGAGTACCACAGGGTTCAGTCCTGGGTTCTCTCCTGTTTGGTATCTACTTCTCTGAAGTACAGACTAACACAGAAGTTCTTTGGCTAACTAAGTTTGCAGATGACTGAAAACTAGGAGCCATAATCAAAACTCCTAACGATGTGGACATCCTACAAAAGGGCCTCACTGAGACAGATGCCTGGTGTCAAAGCCTTGGCCTCAAGCTCAATGCCAAAAAGTACATTGTCATCTCCTTTGGTAAAAACTCTGTACCCATGAACTACCACATAGGCGGTAGTCTACTTAACACCAAAAGTGTGATAAGAGACCTTGGGACACAGGTGGACAGTAGTTTCTCCTTTGATAATCACATTGCCACAGTGGTCAGGAAATCCTTCTCCGTGGCACACCTCATCACAAAAGGTTTCTCATCCAGAAAAAAAGAGGTCATTGTTCCTCTCTACTCATCACTCATTAGACACATTATAGAGTATAATGCCCCTTTTGGTATGTACCTCACAAGACATCTACAACAACTGGAAAGTCCGCAGAAATACCTCACAAAGAGGATTACTGGCCTCAAACAGATGACCTACGACAGTCTCAAAAAACTCCAGCTTTACTCCATCACATATTGCCTACTCAGAGGTGATCTCTGCCTAACATACAAAGCTATGTCAAACCCAGAGCTGTTGGACATGCTCCACTTAAAGAAATCCCAATCCCTCCGTGCTGCACGCTCTAGGGACCTAAACCTTGTCACCACAATAAACAGAACATGCTGGAGGGATAGAATCCTGTCCCAGAGACTTCCCATACTCTGGAACAGACTACCTATCTATGTCAAACAGAGCTCCTCATTAGCACTCTTCAAAAAAAATCTTGATGATTGGATGGGAAATAGGAAATTCACCCCGGGGATCGCTTCTGTGGATCTGCTTGACAGGGGCATAGGAAAATAATTTTCTTGAGTTGCGAAAGCCAGGGTACCTTTTTGGCTAGGCTTATATAGGCCCTAGGGCCAATATAGCCTAGTACCTACCTATGAATCTATGAATTAATTTCCAGAATGTTAGGGCCCTTGACACTGAAATAAACGAACAATTCAGGAGCTTAATAAAATCCACAAAAGTAAAGTTTGAGGCTAAAATAGCTACCCAAGCCAAAGATAATCACAAGGCATTTTTCATTTTTAATCTCAAAAGCACAATGCAACAATGCCCAGTGCGGATTTTGAATGATGTTAACTGCACTGAGGCTGAAGATATAGTGAATCTACTGTCCAATAAATTTAGCTCTAACTTTACCCCTCTTTCCCCTCATATCTCTCAATTGTCCAGATTTTCACAGAATGTGCAGATTTTTGCCTCATATTTTTGGTCTGTTCCTTGTAAAATATGTAGTTTTCTGGCAAATTATTGAGGTTTGAAGTCACTAAATAATACTAAATAAAGACAGACATTTTAGTTTCAGACTTCATGTCCTTCAGAAAATGCATAATAATTCAAAAGGAATACTTTTTAAAATCTGTCTCTATTTTTGGGCCTTTGTCCCCCCATTATTTCTGGCTTTGCCCAGATATCTTGTGTTGAGAGGTTGAGAGGTATGTTTCCCCTCCATCTGTCCCTCAAGGTACACCTGAAACCAGCTCACCTCCAGCTGTCACACAAGACCAAGTCCTAAAAGTGCTATCAAAAGCTAAAAATACTGCATCAGTTGGTCATGGCAATATCCCAGGATGCATCTTAAATAGCCATGAAGCACAATTTAGCCACACCCCTATCAACACTGTTCAATATCAGCCTCTATACAGGTTTTGTTTAAAGCAAATTGAGAGCAGCTACAGTCACTCCCATGCATAAGGGAGGACCTTCCACACACCCAGACAATTACAGACCCATATGTTTGGCCAGCCTCATATGCAAACCCATGTAAAGACTTAGCATGAAACTAATCATTCAGGACATATGGAACCACCAAACACCTTGGCCCATCTGGATTCATCAAGGACATTTCATGCTTGCTCAGCCTGGTGCATTTTTTTGAAATGGTCACCAAAGCAAAACAGTACACTCCACATACCTTGACCTGGCCAAAATGTATGACACATTTCCTCACTCAGGCATAGCAGGAAAACTGTAAATAAACTGGGAATAAACCCCTACATCACCCACTGGATTGCCAGCTGGCTCACAGATAGGATGAAGGGTGGGAGGTTGGCATAATGATTAAGGTGTTTACCTTACATACATAAGGTGCAGGGTTTGATTCTCACATGGGGTAGTTGGCTAGGCTGAAAATGGCCCACAAGGGCAGTTAGCCAAGTACTAATCTATGAACCTATCTATGAACCTATGAAGATAATGAAAACAGGGGGGGTTATTTCCACAAACAGTGATGTCACTAGTGTAATCCCCCAGGGTTCTATGCTAGGACCTCTCTTGTTTGGCATCTACTTTTTTGAAGTAAAAGCCAATAGCAAAGGGCTCTTGTGAACTAAGTATGCAGATGACTGTAAGCTAGGAGCAGGCACTGAATCCCCAAATGACTTAACCATCCTGCAGGAAGGTTTGCCCCAAATAAATAACTGGTGACAAAATCATGCACTGAAACTGAATGCCAAAAATGCATTATTATATCCTTTAGGAAGTCATCTACCCTAGGGAACTACCACATTGACAATATGCCCTAAGAGCTGACCCATTTCTTCTGGATTTGGGAGCTTATGTGAACAGTGTTTTGACCAACATGTGTGCATTCTATGTTGCACAATTATAAACAAAGGGATTGTGACTAGATCTAAGGATATTGTTTTTCTCCTTTACTCAGACCTCATTAGGCCAATCATTGAGTATAATGACTTTTTTGGCATGTATCTGTCCAGACACATGAAACAACTGGAATGCCCAAAGAGATACCTTACTTAAATTATATAAGAACTAAACATGTTCTACATGGACCATGTCACTATACTCAGTATCCTTCAGACTGCTAAGAAGTGACCTGTTTATGGCATACAAAGCATCCTCTAAGTCATTATAGATGGATGTACTGCTCATCTGTAAGTCAGGTGGCATCAGAAATATTTGGTCTAGGGATCTAAACTTCTTTTGCAACCTCAACAGAATGGTTTTCAGGGATGGGTGTATCTCCAAGAGGATGCTAGTGCACTAGACCAGACTTCCCATCCACATAAAACAAAGCTCATCCTTGCCCATAGTCAAGTACAATTTAGATTTATGGATGGGAAACAGACCAATTACCTCAGGACTGCCCCCTGTACTACTTATGGACAGAGGCAGCTCTTAAATGATTTGTCCCATCCATGGGTCCCCTCAAATTATCTATGTTTTGATCCCAGTTATTCTCATAATGGGTTATATATAATAATTGACCACCAGATGGATAAGGCAAATCTATAATCAAATGGGATAGTCTATTTTGAACCAAAAAAAAATAAATTGGCTAGGCTTAAAATGTCCTGCAAGGGCAGCTAGCCTAGTACTTACTTACCTATCAACCAGATTGTCTTTGAAGGCTTAAATTAGTCGGGAATTAAATGGCTGCTTAATAGTATCTATCTTCCCCCACCAGCAGAGTGACTTTGCACAATAAAAGCTGTTGCAATGTAACTGGATAACAGAAGCTAAAGGCAAAATGTCAAGAGCATCACAGTAAATGGACAAAAATGAGTTATTACTCAGTTTAAAGGGACTGATTCTGATGAGAAGGTGATATGGCTTTTTGAGTGCTTTCTTGTGATTGTACATGACATGGGGGCCTATCATTCTACTGTAATGAATGCTCAGGATGTGCTTAACTGTATGCAAATCAGCGTGTTACTAATGTTAAAGAGAATAAGCAGAGGTACTATACTGCATGGAAAACAAACCACAGGAACAGGATACAGGATACAACAGATTTATTCCGGTACCTCGGCTCAACAGCCTTCAAAGGAATAACCATCAAAGCACCAGGTGCATTTTATATACTAGTGCAACCCAACAATCAATCAATAATTCAATTGAGTTCAGTTCAATTAAAACCATGATACAACTCCAGAGAGTTAAAGGTACAAAACAGATACAATACAGGTACAATGCATCACTGTTAGAAATATGAAATACAAATATAAATACAAATATTAAATATTTAGTAATAAGAATATTTAGTAATAAAAATAGTGATTAATAATAATACTCATTATTGTTTGAAATTAATATTTGTATTTCATATTTCTAACAGTGATGCATTGCACCTGTATTGTATCTGTTTTGTACCTTTAACTCTCTGGAGTTGTATCATGGTTTTAATTGAACTGAACTCAATTGAATTATTGATTGATTGTTGGGTTGCACTAGTATATAAAATGCACCTGGTGCTTTGATGGTTATTCCTTTGAAGGCTGTTGAGCCGAGGTACCGGAATAAATCTGTTGTATCCTGTATCCTGTTCCTGTGGTTTGTTTTCTATTTTGCTGCTTACTGTTGGTTGCTGTACTATACTGCATGCTCAGGATGTGCTTAACTGTATGCAAATCAGCGTGTTACTAATGTTAAAGAGAATAAGCAGAAGTACTATACAGCATGCTCAGGATGTGCTTAACTGTATGCAAATCAGCGTGTTACTAATGTTAAAGAGAATAAGCAGTGGAAGAAAGAGATAACCGAAGAATCAGATATATGTCAGCAGCTAGAGAAGAAAGGTAGTATGCTACAGCTGAAAATGGATGATTTAGAAAACAGAAGTTGGTGACAACATGTGAATTATTGGAGTCCCTTGCAGAGAATGTGAATACAAAAGAACCAATAGATATAATGTAAAATGTAATCAGACTGGGTTTAAAACTACCAACAAACTTTGTTTTTAGAACTGAATGGCTTCACATGGTTGAAAGGAAGAAAATGGAGGCAGCAGGATTACACCTGGTGCTAATGGTCCATTATCCAGTCTGGCGTTTGTCACATATGTTCTGTGTAGGAGTGCCATATTCGATGTGCCACATATCATCAAGTGAAAGCAAAAAATATATATATATATCTTTTAGTCTTCTTTTTAAAAAAATGTAGCAAGTTGTTACAAATTAAGCTCAAAAATGAAGCACTGAAGTAAACACTTCACTGCAAAAGGAACATCAGAATTAATTTCCATACTTGAATATAGAAAGGCCAGTATGGAATACAGTGCTGGTAATGCAATCATGCCTCTTAACACCTTGCACATCCCCTTTGCCCTACCACCTCTAGTTATGCTTCTGCGAGGTGGACACAATGGAATAGATTATAACACACAGCAGGAAAAACAGAGGTCTTCTCTGGCAATAAAGTCACATTCATTTGTGGAGTTCCTTTCTGCAGACTTGTATCAATGTCACAGATAAGCAGACTGTCTGAAGAGAAATGTTAACTGAACTATGTTTCCCTGTGATCGTGGTTTAATGAGGTAAGCTAATGGTGACGTCTTAGAACAAGATAAGGAGAAATACAGATGTTGCTGATGCATGGCTGTTTTATAAGGAAGGAAAGGAAAAAAGAGTGACAAAATATCACAGAAGGGATTGGAGCACATTATGACATACAAGGAAATTAAATAGGAGGAAACCAAGTCCAGAAAAATAGAACAAGTTCCATATGCGCTGTCATTCATTCAATCAGTCAGGTGAAAAGGCCAGATAAGAGGACAGCATTTTTGATAACAGATTGGGAAGGCACCCAGAAAAGACCATGAGATCTCAAAGTGTGTGAAATGCTAAAGAAGCATAGGTCATACCATACAGAGTAAATACCAAGAAGAAGAAAGAGATAGTGAATGCTCAAAATAATGTAAAAGAGTCAAGAACTCAGAAATCTCCAAATGTGACAGGCACCTATCCGAGCAGGAATAAAATGGAGATTGCATTGAACAATGTCAGTTGAAAACAAGTAGTGAGATGACACAGCATACATACCAGTGGTGGGAAAAAGGCAATCAGATTCGAAAAATGCAAGATAACTATTGCTAGCACACCAAGGGTAGGTTCCAAAAGTTTGATGACAGTGCTGCAGCTTCACTTTCCAGCCAGGACCACACACCTCAGAAGGGGGAGAAGAATGACTTTCAAAAGTAAGTGCAAACATGTAGACTGATTTGACAAGTGTTAATGAATTCCAATGGACTGCAGTTCAACTAATGAACTAAACAACAGTGAATAGCGACCAAGTACATCTTGGGCAATATAATGTGGGACTCTTTGACCTCTAAAACTTACAAAACATAAGGACAAGACATGCCTGCAAGGCTTAAAGAGCAATGTTTTGAATATTTTGTTTTATTTTACTCATAAATATGCTATTTTCTTGTTATGAGAAAAGTCAGTGTCATTAGAAATTGTATGTAAAATGTGTATATGTATTCAGAGTGTTGAAAAAAGTTAACACCATACCTTCTCCCTCAAATCAGAGCTACGAGAGTCTTTGGTTTCTTATGTTTTCACATGAGATGCCTCAGAGTAAAAGAGAAAACCTGTAAATAACAGGGAAAGGTGAATTGTGACAGAATAATCTTTGCACCATCCACGTAAATAAAGGTAATATCTTTAGAGCTTAGTTTTCTCTCAGTCATGCATGTAAAATTGTACTTCTAGTATTTTAGTGTTCCCACTGTTCATAAATCAGATGTCCCAAATAATAAGCTTCTCTCAGCACTAATGCATTGTCTTTTTTGTTACGGGTCAAATGATTTATCAGAAATTAAAAGTGCCCATTTCAGTAATGATATTTTAGCACATTGCATTTGTTTGTCTTTTTAAAGTTCTGTTTCAGTTAGTTAGTATAACATTGCAGGCATAGTTTTCTTCAACATATATAAGATCCATAAAAAAGTATCAAGTTATCAGTAAACTGTAACTTGGTCAAGTAGACTAAGTAATGATAGTCATAGCATGCAGGGTGGAAAGGTGCACAAATACTGTGCAGAATATATGCACTCCTTGCTGTCATTTGGGTAATGAGATAAAGGGCTATTTTGAAGCGACTATTTTTTGATAGTTCTGATACACCAGCCAGGTGATGAACTTGTACTTTTTCTGTGTCAGCTATGTATCTGTAAATAGGAATGGTGCAGAATTTGTCATAATTCATTTGAAATATTAAGATCTTTTGCCAGCTGTGACACAGTGTGAATATCTCAAGGCTAGATGATAATGAGGAATACACTTTCTATAGGATTTATAGTGTGTGGTTTATGGTGCATCTGTTCGATCCAGGTTTATTTAAGTACACATCTTACAGCAGCTGCAGTCTGTTTTGATAATTATAAGTTAAATAGTCTGTTCTGGATATGTATGAGTTAAATATCTCAGATGCTAAATGTTTCTCCCAGTGAAGCAATTTAAAATGATTGTTTATATTCGTTCCACAGGAAGGTGGAGACAGACTCATAGGGAAAAGGTATACTTATTATGGGAAGTGATTGTTCTGGCTCAACACTTGAACTGTTTATGAGTCTACTTTTTTTCTCTTGACTCTCACTGCAAAATAAGTCAAGTGAATTGACCTATAATAAGCATGGGCATACATAATGGCCAAAGGAATTGTACTCCAGTCCAGGTATTTAATTCATGAAAATGTCACTATGGGAGGGGACCAAGTTCTAGGCCAGTCAATGAAAGTAAAGATAAGTGAATGCAACAGAAAGGCAGCATGCACTAATTTTATCTCTCTGACTGTAAGAGGATGTTTTCATCCTAGAAAACAGACGTTGATTTTTCTGAAATTAAAATGTTTGAATGCCCAGGTAGTCCTTCTGCAGCAGACTAAACTTATGATTAAAGAAGCACATAAGCTGCAGCAATTGGACTCCCCATGTATGATGACAGATCACAAAGCTGATGGAGGAAAGATATGGTGGCAGTTTTATTTTGTAGAAGACTAAAATTCAAATCTAAATCTTACATAGCAGGCACAACAGAGAGGTGGATTATATGGGGAGATATAAATCAAAACAGTAAAATTGTGATAGGTAACATCTATGCTCTGTTGACTCAACATTCTTAAAATATTTTTTTTAAATTGGAAAGAGGCAGGTGAGGATGGGGGTATACTGGTAATAGTGGAGGATTTCAACTTTATGTTGAAAGTTGGACTGGGTATATTACATGGTAGAAAAAAATGATATATTATTGCTCAGGATTAAGTTAAGGAGGAAAAACAAATGAACACTATCTAACAGACATATGAAGGAACAAGCAGGGGAAAATGACAGCATTTACTTTTTCTAGGGGAGGGGGTGCCTAAGAGTGAAGGTTGAATTACTTTCTTATAAGTAGGAAAGATCAAGTTAGAATGACTGAAATTACCATAATAGGTAGATATTTTTCAGACATATATCAGTGATATTGTCATAGGCAGTGGACCAAAGATAAGATAGATTAGGCTTATGGAGATGGGTTTAGCACAAGTGCAGAACAAAAGAACAAGAGAAAATGTTAAGGAAGGAGGTACAGTCTGTAATATCTGATCATGCCAACGACAAGAACACACTGCTTGTCCTGCAGTGGGAGTGGGTGAAAACAACCCGAGGGCATAACAAATGGCAGTGGAAGACAGGAATGTGTAAATCCTGACCAATTTAGTGAAGATGACGGAAAGCAGATTAGAAGAATTACAGGAATTACTTCTAAGAGACTGTAACAGTGCACTTATTTATTTATTACAGTTTTGGCCCGGAAATTGTAGTTTATTGACGATTTCGACAGTTTGTCCATCACTTTCTACTTTCTGGTTTAAAAGACCACATCTGCGGTTGTTTCCCATCTTTCCTGTAACTAACCTACTGGGTAGCACTAGAAAGTCTTATACTGATACAAGCCTTCTAGCTTAGGAGAGAGACTTTGGAGTGATTAGGTATCAGTTTTCTGTACTTTCTTGCTGTACTTAACTGTTTTCAGCCTAAATGCAGATTTCCCAGCTTTTATTGTGATTTAAAAGCTTGTTTCTTTTTTTCACATGTTGTACTTATTTGACTGCCTGCACTTTTAAAAATTTTTTTGTTTAAATAATTTGTTTAACTGTTGTAGGCTACACACTAAAGTGCGATAGCCTTTTCTGATCATTTGTAGTCATTTAAAGCTGTTTTAAGTATATTTTTTACTGTTTTTGACTTATCTTTTCAAAAAAAAAATTCCTTGTTTCCCACCTTTATAAGCTAGTATAGTCCAGTTTTCAGGCTAGTGCTGAATTCAGGGCTGTGATACTAGTTTCTGAGTTGCCCATACCTTACTTGGATAGAAGGAATTTCTCTGTTCACCTTTGAGAGAGGGGAGCTATCTGTCCCTGGAAGAATGGTTCCAGCCCAGAAGTTAGTAGTTTATTGGCCATTTTTTTGTTTTGCAAAAGCTAATAACAATGATATATAAAAAAGACTGTCTTTTTCTTTCCTGCTCATTTTACCAAAGCAGTTCTCACTGACTTCTACAAGTAAGGCTTCTTCGGCTACTACACTGATGTCCTCTTTTCTTTATTTGTCCCACTATGTGAATCCTACCACCCATCTCAGACACTTCACCTCAATCCTCTCAGACTTCCTCAGCTGCTCTGCTTTCACTGTCACAGCTTGTGCCACTTAGAAGCCCTGGATGCACCATTGTTTTGTACACCTAACATTTCAGCTGCTTTAGCATTATGATTTACACTACTGCCGACAGGCTGTGCCAGTTGGCTGCAGAATCTCTGATTCTAACTTTAACCTCCTAATTCAGACTTCCCTTCTCCTTAGCCATCCCTCCCAGATATCTAACTCGATTAACTTGCGTCACTATTTTCCCTTCTATAGTAGATTACAGGAGCATTCTAAAAACAGTCCAAACTAAACTGTGGATCTACATTTTCAAGCATATTAGTACATATTAAAACACACTAATACTTCTGCTGTCATCTCCCCTCTCTGTGAAGTGTGCTTGCTCTGCTTAAACATCTTGGGCTGCAGGTGCACCCCCCACCCTCCAAACTTGAATAAGTACTATTGCTGAAGTGCAATTCCAGTGAAAATACTACAAAGGCATCTCTGCAAGCAAGGCTTTTCTTCAAATTAAACGCAATCTGTTTAAACTTCTTGGGCTGCAGGTGCACCTCCCCACCCTCCAAACTTGAATAAGTACTATTGCTGAAGTGCAATTCCAGTGAACATATTATAAAGGCTTCTCTGCAAGCATGGCTTTTCTTCAAATTAAACACAATCTGTTTAAATGTCTTGGGCTGCAGGTGCACCCCCCACTCTCCATACTTGAATAAGTATTATTGCTGAAGTGCAATTCCAGCGAAAATATTACAAAGGCTTCTTTGCAAGCACGGCTTTTCTTCAAATTAAATACAATCTGTTTAAATGTCTTGGGCTGCAGGTGCACCCCCCCACCCTCCAAACTTGAATAAGCACTATTGCTGAAGTGCAATTCCAGTGAAAATATTACAAAGGCTTCTCTGCAAGCACGGCTTTTCTTCAAATTAAACACAATCTGTTTAAATGTCTTGGGCTGCAGGTGCACCCCCCACCCTCCATACTTGAATAAGTATTATTGCCGAAGTGCAATTCCAGCGAAAATATTACAAAGGCTTCTCTGCAAGCACGGCTTTTCTTTAAATTAAATGCAATTTATGTCTTAACTTTCAACATAAAGACTTAATGTTAATGCCTTTATATACTGAGTTTTTTTTTTTGTTTAAAGCATGCACGTTTGCAGAGGCCTGTCTAGCTAGCCCAGTTTTCCTAACTCCAATCTTGTAAGACCCCATTTCAGACTCTAGTTGATGACACACTGCTGTGTTCTGTACCTCTCTCTGAGTAGCAAAGCAAAATTTTTAATTTTTATCTATGGCTTTTACATCCAACTCTACCGTTTTCCCCAGTTTCATCTGTGACCAGTCAATATTAGGCTAGTTTTGTATGGCAATAGCTATCCACTTCCAAACTAAACTGCACTACCCCAGAGTTAGTAACACCAGAAATAATTAACTTATGCTAGTTTAGTTCCCCCCTTGAACTGTGCTGCCATTTACTTAACTGCAGTTCATCTATTCTCTTGGCATTCTCTCCATACCACTTAGCTACAGTTTGAGTCAGTTTATTGTTTTTGACAGAAATCCAAAAAAACGCTAACAGTCCTGTACTCAAAAACCTTTATTCGGAAAACCTGTTGGTTTTGGTTCTGTTGGTTCTTGATTGTTTTTGTTTGAATTGCCCATCTTCAAGAATCTGGTTGAGAGACATGTCAATCACTCCCACAGGACTCCTCCTGCAATTTGTCCCTACCCTCCTCCCCCACTAGGAATGCATAGCACAGACGTTATATAAAGGCCTGTATTCACTGTTATCTGTTTTCCAGCCCACAACCCCTCCTAAGAGCAGCTAACAGGTCTCTGCCCACTTCGCTCCCCACCCTGCCCCTAATTTCCACCCACCCCCAGTGGTCCTACCTTTATTAGAACAAACCCCTCCCATCATTTTTGCCACCAACCACAACACTACTCCCAACTCTAAATCCACCATCTTCCCACTACTACCCCTCCTCTTCTGATAACATGAATAAGCATACCATACTTATACTCTTTGCATACCCTCTCCTTGCATATCTTACATCTTACCAAAACTCCATTATACCTCCACTCAACCACTTCCACTGTACAACTATTCACTCCATCCCTCATGACTCACCCTCACTCTGCTCCTCTCCCACCAACTCAAGAACCATCCCTATGCATCCCCCACATAGTCTATCAACTAAATGCATCCCTACAAGTTAACAAAATAACCCTCCCACCACATCTGTTACCGACTGCACCCAATCATAAAGTTTTCCTAAAATGCAAACTCTTTCACAAACTGATAAAACTAATAACCTCATGCATATGAAAACTTGCCCTCAGTGGAGACATCCACCCCAACCCTGGCCCCTTCATCTCCAACCCCACTTCTAATAATCAGACTAACAACCACATCTCCCAAATCCCAGCCAGTAGAAAACCAAATAACCTCCTTCTGCTAAGCCTATATATCAGACGTATAGCCAACAAAGTCTGCGAACTTCATGCCACCATAGACTTATACTCCCCAGATATAATCATTTTGACAGAAACTTGGCTAAAACCTCACATTAACAGTGAGCAAATCCACCCTAATGGTTACAACATACTAAGACTAGACCGACTAAACAAGAAAGGAGCTGGTCATCATCATCATCTTCTTTTGGCTGTTCCCGTTAGGGGTCGCCACAGTGGATCATCTTTTTCCATTTCTTTCTGTCCTCTGCATCATGCTCTTTCACACCAACTGCCTGCATGTCCTCTCTCACCACATCCATAAACCTTATCTTAGGCCTTCCTCTTTTCCTCTTACCTGGCAGCTCCATCCTTAGCATCCTTTTCCCAGTATACCCAGCATCCCTACTCAGCACATGTCCAAACCAACGCAATCTCTCCTCTCTTGCTTTGTCTCCAAACTGTCCAACCTGAGCTGACCCTCTAATATACTGATTCCTAATTCTTTCCATCCTAGTCACACCCAGTGCAAATCTTAACATCTTTAACTCTGCCACATCCAGCTCTGACTCCTGCCTTTTCATCAATGCTACCGTCTCCAACCCATATAACATAGCTGGTCTCACTACCCTTTGTAGACCTTCCCTTTCACTCTTACTGGTACCCGTCTGTCACAAATCACTCCTGACACTCTTATCCACCCATTTCACCCTGCCTGTACTCTCTTCGTCACCTCTCTTCCACACTCACCATTACTCTGAACTGTTGATCCCAAGTACTTAAACTCATCCACCTTTTCCAGCTCTACTCCCTGCATACTCACCATTCCTCTACCCTCTTTCTCATTTACACACATATATTCCGTTTTAGCCCTGCTGACCTTCATTCCCCTCCACTCTAAAGCATATCTCCACCTCTCTAGGGTCTCCTCATCCTGGTCCCTACTCTCACTACATATCACAATGTCATCTGCAAATATCATAGTCCACGGGGCCTCCTGTCTAATCTCATCTGTCAACCTGTCCACCACCACTGCAAATAAGAAAGAGCTCAGAGCTGATCCTTGATGTAATCCCACCTCCACCTTAACCGTATTTGTCACTCCCACCACAGTCCTCACCAATGTCACACTACTCTTGTACATATCCTGTACCACTCTTACATACTTCTCTGCCACTCACGACTTCCTCATACAATACCACAACTCCTCTTTAGGCACCCTGTCATATGCTTTCTCTAAGTCCACAAAGACACAATGCAACTCCTTCTGATGTTCTCTGTATTTCCCCAACAACACTCTCAGAGCAAATATTGCATCTGTAGTGCTCTTTCCTGGCATGAAACCATATTGCTGATCACTAATCATCACCTCCCTTCTTAACCTAGCTTCCACTACTCTTTCCCATAACTTCAAGCTGTGACTGATCAATTTTATCCCTCTGTAGTTACTGCAGCTCTGCACATCACCCTTATTCTTAAAGATAGGTACCAAAACACTTTTTCCTCCACTCCTCAGGCATCCTCTGACTTTCCAAAATTTCATTAAACAATCTGGTTAAAAAGTCCACTGCCATTTCTCCTAAACACCTTCATGCTTCCAGTGGTATGTCATCTGGGTCAACAGCCTTTCCATTCTTCATCCTCTTCATAGCTGTCCTTACTTCCTCCTTGCTAATCTGCTTCACTTCCAAATTCACTATCCCTACATCATCCAACCTTCTCCCTCTCTCATTCTCTTCATTCATTAGCCCTTCAAAGTACTATTTCCATCTACTCAACATACTCTCCTCACTTGTGAGTATGTTTCCCTCACTGTCCTTTATCACCCTTACCTGCTGCACATCTTTCCCAGCTCTGTCCCTCTGTCTAGCCAATTGGTGCAGGTCCTTTTCTCCCTCTATATGCCGTATCCTTAGCCTTCGCCACCTCTCTCTTTGCCATGCTCCTCATCACCTTATACTCATGTCTACTTTCTTCATCTCTTTGACAATCCCACTTCTTCTTCGCCAGTCTCTTCCTCTGTATACTCTCCTGTACTTCCTCATTCCACCACCTTGTCTCCTTGTCCTCCTTCCTATGTCCAGATGTCACACCAAGCACCTTCCTAGCAGTCTCCCTTACTAGCTCTGCTGTAGTTACCCAGCTATTCAGTAACTCTTCATTGCCTCCCAGTTCCTGTCTTAACTCTTCCCTGAACTCCACCTCACAATCACCCTTTTTTAACTTTCATCATTTAATCTTTGGCACTGCTTTCACACTCCTCCTCTACTTCTTGATCACCAACATCATCCTACAGACCACCATTCTATGCTGCTTAATTACACTTTCCCCAGTCACTACTTTACAGTCTCCAATCTCCTTCAGACTGGCCCTCCTACATAGGATATAATCCACCTGTGTGCATCTTCCTCCACTCTTGTAAGTTACCCTATGCTCCTCCCTCTTCTTAAAATATGTATTCACCACAGCCATGTCCATCCTTTTCACAAAATCCACAATCATCTGACCTTCTGCATTCCTCTCCTTAACACCATACCTACCCATCACTTCCTCATCCCCTCTGTTCACTTCACCAACATGCCCATTGAAGTCCGCTCCAATCACTAGTCTCTTACCCTTGGGTACACTCACCACCACTTCATCCAACTCACTCCAAAATTTTTCATTCTCATCCATTGCACACCCAACTTGTGGAGCATATGCACTAACAACATTCATCATTACACCATCAATTTCAAGCTTCATAAACATCACTCTATCAGACACTCTCTTCACCTCCAAAACACTCCTGGCATACTGTTCTATTAGGATAACCCCTACCCCATTTCTTCTGCCATCCACACCATGATAGAACAATTTGAACCCACCTCCTATACACTTGGCCTTACTTCCCTTCCATCTGGTCTCTTGCACACACAATATATCAACCTTCCTTCTCTCCATCATATCAGCTAGGTCTCTCCCTATACCAGTCATACTGCCAACATTCAAAGTTCCTACTCTCAGTACTGCACTCCTAAACTCCCTCCTCTCGTCCTGCCTTCGGGCATGCCTTCCCCCTCCTCCTCTTCTTGTTCGGCCAACAGTAGCCCAATTTCCGCCAGCACCCTGTTGGCTAGCAGTACTCGTAGCGGTCATTATTAACCCAGGCCTCGACCGATCTGGTATGTAAATATGAAATGTTCTCCGCATCAGTAATTTGGCAGAGGTTTTATGCCGGATGCCCTTCCTGATGCAACCCTCCCCATTTATCCGGGCTTGGGACCGGCACAAAGAAATGAACTGGCTTGTGCATCCCCAGTGGCTGGGTTAAACAAGAAAGGAGGTGGTATAGCTATAATATTTAAACAGCATCTAAATATCCAGATTCTAAACTCATCAGCTTCCCAAATTGCCAATGAAGAAATAATATATACCAACCTGAAAATAAACCAAAATAAAACCATCAACATAATAGGATGCTACTTCCCACCTGGCCAAAATATTCCTCCAGTAGAAAACCTCCTAAGCTGAACTACCCACCATCTCCCTCAAGAGACCATAATTTTAGGTGACTTCAATATTAATTGGCAATCCTGTTGCGGCATACCATCCAACCCAGCATCTAAACTGTCATGGCTTCACCCAACTAGTCCAATCACCAACCAGAATAAATAAAAAGTCCAACAAGCACACTACCCTGGATTGGATACTAGTCAGCAAGATTCCCCAGTCCTATATAGCAGGCTGCCTATCAGATAGCCTCAGTGATCATTCCCCAACATTCCTACTCAAAAAACACCTATACCAAGTTAAACCGGTCATCTACCATCAAATATGTAAAAAACTACACTTTAACCCAATCTCATTCATTTCATCCCTCAAAGAATGTAACTGGCACCCTCTAAATTACCTCAGTCTAGATTACGCAGTCCAATTTTTCAATACTACCTTCCTAAGCATCCTAAATAACCATGCCCCCATAAGACTTACCAGAACCAAAGCCCAACCCTCCCCATGGCTACAGAAAACCACTAGGTCAGAAATGAAAAACTGAGATAAAGCCTGGGAACACTGGCGCAAAACCAAAACCCACTCAGCTAGACAGAAATTCCTAGAACTACGCAATAGAGTCAAAAAGCTCATAAAGGAGGACAAAATCCAACACTACCAGTCTGCCCTCAATTCCTCCCAACACAACCCCAAACAATTCTGGACCTCCATAAACTCCATCCTCCACCCAGGTAAAATCAATACCCCTACACCTAACATTCCTCACTCCTCAGAAAATATTGCTACCTCATTCAACACACACTTCACACAAACCATACTATTACTAGGTAGACGACGCAACCCCCCCTCCCCTACACCCCACACCTTCACCCAGTAATCTCCCCACACTCTTCTCATTTTCTCCCATTCCTACCTCCAACATAAGAAAACTCTTAACTAAACTTAAACCCACAAAATTAGTAATAGACAACCTCCCAAGTGAATTCTTACAAATTGCAGCGGATGCCCTAGGCTACCCAGTATCCATCTTGATTAACCAATCTCTGTCAGAATGCTATGTCCCTACACTATGGAAAATATCACACATCATTCCCCTTCACAAAAGCAGCCCCTCCACAGATCTAACCAACTACCGCCCCATAGCGATTCTATCTCCACTCTCCAAAATACTAGAGAGATGCATTCACTCTCAAATCTCAGACTACCTCCTTACTAACAACCTCCTTTCTAATACTCAACATGGTTTCCGACCAAACCATAGCACCACCACTGCCTTACTCTCTTTTACTAACACTATGCTTCACCATAAAAACAATGGCCATCTCTACTCTGCTACTTTACTAGACCTGTTTAAAGCATTTGACATGGTCCCACACAAACAACTCCTCTCTGTACTCAATAACCTATCCTTTTCTCAATCAGTCACCAACTGGTTTCAAAGTTACCTGTCTGACCATCAGCAATCTGTTGTATGGCAAAATGACATATCTCCCCAACTATCTGTCTCTGTTGGTGTTCCCCAAGGATCCATTCTTGGACCCCTACTCTTCTCTATTTTCACCAATAATCTAGCCTCTGCCACCAAACATGGCACACTCATACAATATGCAGATGACTCAACCATCATCTGCTCCACCCAGTCCCTACCCGAACTGCAAAAGGTCACACAGCATGCCTTTTCCTCTGTTGAAACTTGACTATCCGATGCCCAGTTAATACTCAACCCAAACAAAATTAAACTCCGCATCTTCCAACCCACCAAACATACTCAAAACAACTCTCACTTTAACATCACAGCAAAAGGCAACACCACTATATACCCAACTGAACACACCAAATTGCTAGGAGTTGAAATAGACAACAATCTCAAATTTGACATTCACATATCCATGACCATAAACAAAGTCCACCAAAAATTAGGAGCCTTATACAGAAATAAGCAACTCCTCACCAAAGCAGCTAGGATTTCAGTTGCAAATTTGCACCTTAGCTCCACCCTACTTTATGCCTCTCCAATATATACCAACCTAAGGCAATGTGATCTAAATAAACTTGAGACCTGCTAGAACAAAATTGCCAAATTCACCACCGGGGCATCCTACCACAGTCACCACTGCCTCTCACTTACTGAACTGGGCTGGCTAGAACTCCCTCACCTCCTTCAGTGGTATCAACTCACACTCGCCCACAAACTGGTTAACCATCCTCTAAAGGTCCCATCCCTCCAGTACCTACTCCAACCCTATCTCACCACCAGACCACTACGATCCAGCAACAAAAATCAATTACAGGTTACTAGAGCCAATAACACTGCTGGAGAAGCACTATTCTCCAGCTCTATAGGCAAATTATGGAACACCCTCCCCTCACAATAAAATCTCTACCATCATGCACCCACTTCAAAGCTTTACTTAAAGCGCACCTAAAAACATGCTGGCTATGCCCTTGTAGCTCTCTCCTCTAACTTCCCCCACTCCATCTACCCTCTACCTCTCTTCCACCCCACAAACTATCTTTGATTACAGCAAGCTCTGATACTTCCATGCCTGTCTACTTATTATATGGCAGTAACTTCTTATTGTAACAATTGTTAATATCTGCTATGACTTTGTGGATAGAAGAGATGCTATTATCTACTGAATGTACTATGTTCTTCATCTGTAACTATGTTTGTAATATTTTAATTGCTAGGATTCTTAATCTGTAAATATGTCTGCAATATTTTAATTTGTGGAGCTTTTCTCCCCGGGCCTCCACTGAAAATGGACCTGCGTCCAGTCAGACATTCCTGGTCAACAAATGTAAATAAATAAATAAATAATAGTAAATAAATAAATAATTAGTAAAGGAAGATGGCCATGTAATGAGAGAAATAAAAAATGTAAAGGAAGACTAGAAACAACTCAGGCAAAGGTTATGAATAGTGTTGTACAGAGTATACAATAAACATTTAAAGAAAAAAGAAAGCAGTGAAAAAAACATGGAAAGTAAAACAATTAACAATAAAAGAAAATAAGGAGTTGGAAAAGAAGATTCCTTTATTTGAGCTAGGTGAAGTATTAGAACAAGTAAATATAGATTCATCTGCAGGGCCAGATGAATAGGATATGAAATGTATACACATTTTAATCAATTAGCAATGTATATATATATAGATATATATATATATATATATATATATATATATATATATATATATATATATACACATATATATATATATGATATACACCAGAAAAATATATTTATGGCAGAACACAGCAGACAACCAAGGTAAAATCTTCACAAGATTGTGATTAAAAGCTTTTGTGAAGATTTTACCTTGGTTGTCTGCTGTGTTCTGCCACAAATGAAGTTTGGCAACAAACCAAGTTGTCCCAGGACATCTTCATGAGGGGTTGGATTGATATTAGTAAGAGATAGGTGGGTTGGGGAGGTGAAAGGGTTAATTGGAGGCAGGGATGGTTGGGAGAAAATGAGATAAGGATGGGGAGGGGCTTAAGAGGTTTAGACAAGTGTAGCTGGGTAAGCAATCACATTTTGGCGTGAACTTGCTAAGGCAAGGTATGCCCAAGACAACCTGTAGGTATTTCAGGAGGAAAGGTAGGCCCCGGGGTACTGGTTAGAGGTAGGTGGTTTGTAGCATATAGTATCAGAGAGTGTTTTTTTTTTTTTATCGTGGTGTAGTTCAGCTGTGTGGCAGATATGTTACCAGGAAGGAATTTGCACTGCTGCTTTTATAGGGTAAGAATTACGTATAGATATTATAAAATAAAAAAAAAAAAAGAAGACCTATATATTATTACAGATACGGGAGGTTGGCTGGTCCGGGATGAAGTCTTACCAATGCTGGGGCTTATGGTTACTGCTGTCTAGTTGGGCCAGAACTTTAAGTTAGTAGAATTACTGCAGTTTGGCTTGTGATGGAAGGAACATTGCTACTGTAGTGTGCCTGTTTGCTCCAGGACTAGTACAGCTTTATGATTCATCGCTATTTTTCTGCTGTTTAAGTGCAAGGGTGGTTAAGTTGGTTGTATTGCTTATTTTGGACAGTGTACAGTTTTGGCAGTCTTCTTGCCTTTCTGTTTGGCTGTGGTATTAATGGTATCATGGTATTGTGAGGTTAGGACTTGGGAGGTCAGGGCCACACTACAATTTGGTAGTTGCAGATGGTTTGAGTGTTACTCCAAAAGGTGAGGTTTGCACTTGGAATGGAAGCAGAAAGTTCTTCAGCCTCTTTACATATGTTGTTCCTTGTTTTCATCAGTTCATGTGGGTCTTAGGTGGCTTTCCTTGTCACTGAGTAATTCAGTGGTAGTTTGGGGGTTAGAGGAAGCCAAGATGGCCATTTTGCGGGCTGTGCATTCCGCATGAGGGACAGAGGTGCTACCGTGCATGTGCGGTAGCGTCGACAACTACTGTTCTTTTAAATTTACCTTGGGGGGGATGGTTGGTTCACTTTAGGAAGACAAACTATTGTATCAGGTTGAGAACATGGTTGTAGGTTATAGCCTTTACTTACGTAACCTCTGGAGGGGAACCACAAATATCTTGATCTCAGTATTTTAAATAATTCTGTATGTGGATTGTTATAATCGGTCTGTGCCCACTAGAGTCTCGGGTGACATTTTGTGGTGTTCTGCAGGCTACCAGCGTACAGTTGCTCAGTGAGCATGTGAATTGTTACTTAACTGTTATGAGGGCAGGACAGGGTTAAAAGAAGGTAAAGGTAGTGCAGCATGTGGACATCATACATACTAACTGCTTGCTTGCTATTAAATCTGAGCTGTTTACAGCTTGCTAGTGATGTTAATTGCTCATTTATAGTTACTATTGCACTCGTAGTCTGCCCATGTACTTGTGAAATACAAGTTATTTTACTTTATTAGTCTTATGTTGTAAACACACTATATATTGTTAGTGTGCTTCATTCCATCATCTGTATACAGACTTGTCATTTCGGTGGTTTGTTGAATTTGTGACTATGTTCTAAGGCAGCTGAAGTAAATTAATACTTTTAGGTCTGTTTTGACCAGAATTACAATTATGTGCTGACTGACTGTTAAATACATTGTTAGTTTTGTAAATCAGTGAATGGATTCTTTCAATGTAATGCCATACACAACTAGAGCACTTTCGTTATTACAAACTATTGTCTGTCTGAGTCACCATGCCCATTGCCAAATCAGATAGAAGACTGTGCCATTTCAGCTTGCAGTACTGATTAGGCTATCATTTCTTTACTGCTATCCATTTTATGTGTGGGTACAGTATGCTACTCTAATTATTCTTTTATTAATTTAATATTATAAAGTACTCTAAGCTTTGTTCCACCCTCAGTGCACAAAGTTTATTTAGTTAAAGCAGGACACAAAATGTGCATTACAGATGGCCAGCAAACTTCTGTATGAGCAATAAAGCACCTATACTAGGAAATACTGAGATAAGGTCATTACTTGAAATACTGCAAATGTAGCTTTTGCTTGTGTTGCCTTCTGTTATTGAGATGCATTCTGTTACTTTTGATTCCTGAATAAAAACCTGGTACTAAATTCCCATCCTGACTCCTCCATTCATTAACCAAGACTAATTTTTAATGACTTGCTTTTAATGTTGCTTTACCTTTTATAAGCATGCCTGATTTGCATAGCAGGGAGGGGAAGTGTATGTAAACGAACTTTAATCTCCGTGTTGAATGTGAAAAGATTTAAGAAGTCTGTCAGCACTTACTGCAATTTCTTTGGGTATTTGTGATGCATTGTTTAGAGTAAAGGCCTTTGCTTATTTGCAAATAGTAATTGATTCATGGGGATTGGTATAATGATTGTGGTGCAATGTTTGACTCTTATCTTTGAAAGGAAAATTGGACAGGATTAAAATGACCCACAAGAGCAGTTAGCCTAGTGTGTGTGTGTCCTTCGGCTTTTCCCAGTTAGGGGTCACCACAGCGGAACTCCGGTCCGCTAATGATTGGCAGTAGATTTTTACGTGCTGGCTTGCCAGGCCTACCGCACAACCTTCAATGAAGGAACACCCATTCACGCATGTCGCCACACAGAAGATGCTCTAACTGAGAATCGAACCGGCAATGTCTAACTGTGAGGCAACAACGCTACCGCAGCACCACCACCACAGTAAGAGCAGTTAGCCTAGTATTCACCTATAAATCATATACAGTCTTATTCAGTCCAGTTCTCCATGGTACCTGCATCATCACTCACCTCTGATTCCATAATTTCTATTCCTCTAGAGCCACTCCCCCTACATTTACTTTCCTACACAGGAGATAGCCATCTCTGCTACGTTATCCTATGGTTTTGACCAGGTTCCTTGACAAGTAAACTGAAAGTGCTTAAATATACTTTTGAGGTCTGGCACTGGCAGTAGTTTAATTTTGGCATAATTTGCCTTAAGTAAATAGGGTTGTATGAGCTTACTTAGGAGGCGAAGAAAGCAACTGAATAATTTATGAAGATGCTTGACAGCATGTGTTGGCCATATTTTCCCCGGACAACTAACTCCGAATTACAGCAACTCGGGAAACAGTTACATAGTTTGTAATTTTAAAACCATTCGGGACTCATCAGCTCTCTGCCTTCTTGTCTTAACTTTCCTGTGATTACCTGGTGTGGTATGGGCTGAATAACCTGCAGAATTCTGGATAGGCTTTATCAGTTGGATGACCCATGTGTCCTTTGGGGGCAACACTGCAAGAGAATTATGTCAGGGCTAGGTAACATTATCTTCCTAGTTAAACTGCTAGTAAGCTATTAGGTTTTCTGCATTTTGTCTCTTGGTTCTACATTATGGTGGCTAGTGTTCCTCATTTGGAGATGAAAGGTTGAGAGTTAGGCAGATGGTTTTACAATATAAGTTAACTTGGCCTATACAGTGCACTAATGGATGTGGTATGGAATCACAAGGTTACCCTGGTTTGTGGATATTGATATGTCCCTTCATGTGTGGGGTTTTAGTTGTAATATTCTCGACTGGTAGTAAAATTTACATTAGGTATTTGATAGGGTTATTAGAAGCTTAGCTTCAATTATGGCTGCTTTGTCATAAGTTTGCTTGGTGGGGTACATTCCTTCCCTGGTTGGCAGGATAGGCTATCTTGACGATGTCTTTGAATGTGCATTATGTATTTTATATGCCCTTTTTTCTTTCTTGCAGATGGGGTTTTGGAGAACTGCTGCTATAATTTAGAATAGGTGGGTATGAGGTGGAACCTTCTCTTTACATTTAGAGGATTTACTTTTGTCTTTTTATTTGTAGATGGTGGTGTCATGAGTACCAGTTATAGCACTACACAGTGAATTTGCAGATGATGGAAGCAATGGCGAGTGGGAGGTTAGCCATGGGGAGCTCAAGTGGGCAGCATTTACTGGCTGAAATTGCTGAAGTGCAGAAGGCATCATGCAGTCACCTGAAAAGTGGATCTGAAAGGTGATGCTTTTTGATAGGAAGGATGTTCTTGCCACTGGAATGGGGCACAGTGAGGGTCTGAGTAATCACCTTATTAAGGCATGTTAGAGCACTGTGTTCAAGTAGTGTGGGAGCTGAGTATTGCATTGGTATGGGGGGCAAGTAAGGAAGAGGTAGGTGTGGGGCTAGGATAAAACTGTTGGGAATGGTTTATGGAGAGTGTGGGGGTCCCACAGGAGGAGTAGAGTTATAACATTCACAGGAGCATAGGAACTTATTAGGCTAAAGCCTTATGGCTCTTGCAAGCCAGCGGAGTTCAAACCTTGCTTTCAGGAGCTTGGAACCTTGGGGTGATTATAGTTACATCCAGTTGTTAAACCATATTTGGGGAAGGGCCAATAACATCTTGACAGGATGGTGAAGTTTGTTCCTAACGGGTGGTATCTTTGGGGTGACAAATTTGTCCCTTGAGTAGGTAGCGGTAATGTCACATACCAGGTTAAATTTTTACAGACTAACACAAGCATCATTTCACTTGTGGTTTGGGTGAATTTTGTAAGTAGGGTTTTATGAAGTATGGTAGCTAGGTGGCTGTGTTGGGGTAATTTTAGAAACTGGGTGCATTGTTTACATGGGAGCAAGGTTTAAAGGAAGCTTGGTTGCAGGATATGGCAGCCATAGATCAGGTCTTAATGCCTTACTAGAGGTATAGGTAACATAAGGGAAGAGAGCGTTCGAGGGGAAAGGCCGGGGACAAGCAGTGTTTAAGGATGGTTAGTAGTTTGAGTGTTCTAACTAGGAGGGTTGCTAGGAAGAAGTGAGCGGAAGGGGTTTGAGGTTCTGAGTGGGGCGACTTGGGGTTCTTGTTCAGATTGTTATTTGGTAATGCCCAAATTGGGGGTGTTTATGGTTGGGTACGTAGAGTACTTCATTGCTGGGCATAGGTGAGTTTTCAGGAACTAGGTCAAGGGGTGCTGGTTTTCTGGCACTTTGTGTTAGATCAGTAAAGTATTGCAGTTAGACTAGTCTCTACAGTAATCAAGATACTGCACATCCAGAACTGGGTAGTTTGGTGGGCTAAGGTGATATGCTACAGTTGACAGGGTCCTGGGTTTGAGACTTGATACCAGTTTTCTTTGACTGGGTGTCGATTTGAGTTCAAGGGCTTATAGTATGTGGCTTTTGTTGTGGCTATAGGTTGTCATTCCATTCAGGTTAAGCCATGATTTCATCTTTGAAGGAAGCGGTCTAAAAGGGTATGTATTCTCTTGGAGTGGATGTTCCCGTGGTACAGTGGGGTCACAGGTAATCCTACTTTATTTAGTTTCATTAGTGCGTGTTTCAGTGATGGTATGTCAAGGTGGGTTGATGAAGGGATTCTAAGGTGCTTTACAGATGATGGGTACACC